>NC_051064.1:74008286-74326961 GCF_004664715.2 Peromyscus leucopus | reverse complement strand
AGCTTTGTGATTCTTGGCAATGAAAGTAAACAGTTATGAAAACAATCCAGTAGATTATGTAGTTGTCTTTACTTGAGAAAAAGATTCTGTTGTTTGTTTTTTAATGTGTTTTGGGAGGTGTGTAGTTTCTTGTTGTTATTAACTAAGACATTTACCCACTTGTTCCCATGTAAACAATGGTGAGAATTTCATCATCAGTTTTGGAGTTTCCTTATTTCTCAGGGTGATTGGAAAGAAAACCAAGGCTCACAGTCACCTGAACTACTCTTCAGAGGAAAAGTCAGGAGTTTGAATCTTCCCAAGTATTTCTCAGCTCCAGCTCAATGAAAATGTATTCACAGGATGGCAAGATAGCTCAGCAATTAAGAGCACTTGTTGCTCCTCTAGAGGATCCAGGTTCAGTTCCCAGTACCCACATGGTATCTTGTAGCCATTTATAACTCCAGTTCCAGGGGCTCTGATGTTTTTGTCTGACCTTCATGCACATCAGGCACACGAGTTTTGAAGATCATACATGCAGAAAAACACTCAGACATATAAGATAAATATATCTTAAAAATTGTTTTAAAAGAAAGTGTATTTACACACATGGGCTCAGAAACATGCCATCCTCAAATCATCCTAATTGTCCCTTGAGTTGAATGTTCTGATTAGATGATTTGGGGAGAGAGAGGAGACAAATGCACTTGAGTACTATCTGTAGCTAATGGGAATTCCTGATTCTCATTCCCCAAACAAATATCTGCTCTAGATTTAGACAATACGGAACTAGGGAGTAAAGACACTGGATATGATTTTAAGCATTTATAAACTGTAGGTAGAGGCATCCACTCAAGCACTTGTTTTGTGGCACTTTCTGCCTGAGGGGCTAGGACCAGACCTCTCTCCCTTTGGGTCTGAGCTGAAGGATGTCGACTCTACCTCTAGTAGTGTTAGATACTCTTCTTAGTGCTCTGACAAAGTGCCAGACAAGAAGCAACTGCAGAGAGGAAGGGTTTATTATGGCTCTAACTTTAAGGGTACAGTCCATTCTTGGTGAGATGCCTTGGTGGCAGGGGCTGGAGGCAGCTGGTTGCATTGTATCCACAGACAGGAAGCAGATAATGAACAGGAACGGGGTGAGGGGGTGAGGGGTCCGGCTATTGAAGGTTCCAGAGCCTTCCCAAACAGCACCTCCAGCTAGAGACCAAATGTTCAAATACATGAGCCCATAGGGGACATTTCACATTCAACTCACACTACTGAGTTAACACTGGACGCCTACATACTAGAGAGACTTTATAGTGCTGAAGACAAAATCTAAGGTCTCAGCAAGTTAGACAACTGAGCTATATTTGAATACCTGAATGCCAGATTATTATCAAACATTATAGCACTGTGCTGTTCATAAAGCATTTTCAAATTATCAGCAAATTGAAGGAAACACATAAAGTCTACCCATGGGTTTTGAAAGGCACTTTCATATAGGTTATAGGGAATGCTGGTCCTGAAAATTGGTCAAAGATTTACAAAACATGAAACAGTTGAGTGTGAGGCTCAAAAAGGAAAGTCTGTCCTTCAGGTTCCCAGTGTATCTGGCAGTGGTCAAGGCTATGATGAGTTCTGTTGCAGAGAAATAACTGTTTAATGTAAAATACACACATTTCCATATTTTATAGAATTAAAATTAAAATAACTTTTTACCAATGATTTTGACAGAGTTGAAATGATATTCTTGTTTTTCTTCCCTAGTGTGAAATGCTAGTGTTTCTTATAATTATAGAGAGTAGATAAAGTCTACTATTTAATTAACCTGAGATGTTCTGTGGAAACTGTCATCCTTCCCTTCCTCCTTCCCCTCTTCCCCTCAGTACCCTTCCAACTCCCTTCTCCCCCCTCCCTGGCTCCTCTCTTCTCCTTTTCCTTCTCTTTCCTTGGCTTTCTTTCATTTTTCCCCCAAAGGACTTCAGTACATTATTTTTAAAATATTTTTTGTACAAACTTCCTTTCTTCTTGAAGTAAAACCTTTGGATCCAGACTCTACAGAGACAAACTTTACAGGTCTTCCTTTTGATTAACATTGGATCAACTCTGAGCCTCCCAATAAGAGAGGCTCCTGTAACACTAACTAGTGGGAATAGGACTGTTGAGGTCTGAGGCTACTGGCCCTGCAGAGTCAGCTAAAAGGAGCCTGCTCCTATGTTGCCAATCATCATCAGATTCTAGGTTCATTCCCATATTGGTCCAAGTCTCTGGTGTGCATTTCCTTCAGTTCCATTTAGCCTTAACTTTTCTTTATCTTCCATCTTTCTGTAAGGATTTGGTTCCCTACTTCATTTTAAGAAATACTTTCTAGTTTATGTATTTCAATAAATAATTTTATTGGCCCCATAAACCACTGAGGAATGATGGAATAAGCAATCCAGAAATCACAAAAATAAAATTTTAAAAGTATGCGCTTTGAGAATTTGACTGCTTTCTATAGGTTCTTATCTTTTTTCTTTAAAAAGTCAAGATGATGAGACAGGGTAATTTATGCTAATGTGGAAAGAACATTTCAATTGGAGTGAGATGACCAGTGTTGAGGTCCTAGTTTTTCCAAGTAGTCATGTGACCTTGGTCAAAGAAGTCAGCTATCCCAAGCCTCAGATTTTCAATGGCAATGAGAGAATGAAAGGGCCCATATCTCCACATTACCATGAAGGTTAAATAAACAAACATGCTGTTGACCAGACACAGAGAAAGTTTTATGAGGCTCTTTACAAATCCCCATGCAGCTCTACAATCCCTCCAATGTGATGAGCATATTAAAGGAAGCACAGTCATTTCTTTCAGCCAAAATGCCTGCTCTGTGTCTCTACCTACTTTATGTTTTGCATTTGGCATATGTATAAATATATAATTTCATGCAGATCTTGGCTGTTTTCCTGTGAGCCTACGCTCTTTCAAATTTCTGTAAGAAAAACCTCCCCGACAACAGAATGTTCTAAAGAAGCCGTATAATTATGTGGCATCATACAGAAATAAAATTTAAAAAGAAAGCAACAGCTAAACAGACCTTCACATAAATCTTTCTGTGGGCTAAGGTGCCCTGGGGGAGAGAATTGTTCACATTTCAAAACTCAGAGGATCATTTGCCTTCATGAATCTGGTTTTTTGCCCTGTGTCTATAAGGGTCTTACAGAGCTTACCCCCGGCTGTTTTGTCTTCTCGCTCTCTTCTTCCTTTCTTGCTGAACCATAATCCCTTTCTACCCCGAAGCAAAAGAGAGGTCCCTGGAATCTGCAGTTTTGATGTCAAAATTGTGCACATGACTCACATCCACATGCAATCAGACAGAGCTTGAGGTCTGACACCCTGGGTCCACCTGCTAACACCATGCTTGAGTAGCTCCTTCTTGTCTCTGATGCTTGGTTTGCTCATTTGACAATGGAAGCAGGGTGGTAATCCTGTATGAGGATGGACCTCCTGCTGTTGGTTTTGTAGTGAATCCCCACAAACTTGGTGACTAAGAACAACACAAGCTTGCTATCCCACAGCTCCAACTGTCAGAATTCCTTAAATCTAGGCACTGGCCACAAGGGTTATGTTCTGGAGACTTTAGTAGTCTTCATCCAGCTGCTGGGGGCTAATATTCTCCTTGGTTCTCTTTTAGCTATCTCCTAAGGGCTTGTCTGACTATAATATGGTTTATTTGAACTCCTGATCTTAGAAGTTTCAGTCTGTGAATGCTAGGCCCTGTTGCTTTGGGCATGTCACACACAGCACAGTACTTGACTGGCAGGTGAGTGTGACAGAGAAGGAAGGCTGTTTACTTCATACTAGTAGGGAAGCAAAAGAAAGAAGTGCTAAGATCTCAGTATCTCACTAAAGGACATCCCACCTCTAGTGGCATAAATTGATTTCCACTAGTCACTACCTCACAGTGGTTCCACAACCCATAACAGAGTCACTGACTGGTCAATCACACATTAAATACATCTATTATAGGTTATAAGTAGCAAATCAGGTAGTCTACAGAATGTGCATCTGTGTTGTTGTGGATACAGAATTGAGCTTCACACATACAGATGAATATAAATGCAGTGCACTTATTTTGCTTATATATTATACATGTTAGTTACATATATAAAAATATAAAATGCTCATATCATTCATTCCTAATGACCATCCCATAAGAAGTTCCTATTTTTTTAATTTAATTTAATTTAAAAATTTGTAATTTAAGAAATTTTCCCACTCATTCTATATATCAACCACAGATTCCCCCTCCCATCACTTCTCCCACTCCCACTCTCAGCATTGCCCCAAACCCACCCTCCATCTCCTCCTCCAAAAGGGTGGTACATCATGGGGAGTCACCAAAGCCTGGTACATTCAGCTGACAAAGGACCAAGCCTCTTCCCCCTGCATCAAGGCTGAGCAACGTGTTCAACCATAGGTAATGAGCTTCAGAAAGCCATCTCATGCACCAGGAATAGGTCCTGATCCCACTGCCAGGGGCTTTTCAAACAGAATAAGCTACACAACTGTCTCCCATATGCAGAGGACCTAGTCTGGTCCAATGTGGGTTCCACAGCTGTTGGTCTAAAGTTCATGAGTTCCTACTAGCTTGGTTCAGTTGTCTCTGTAGATTTCCCCATCACGATCTTGATCCCCATTGCTCATATTTTTTTTTTTTTTATTTTTTTTTTATTTTTTTTATTTTAAGTAAATTTATTTTACAACATCATTTAGTTCAACATAATAGCCACAGATTCCCCTGTTCTCCCACTCTCGCCCCCCTCCCCTCCCCCCATCCCACCCCCCATTCCCACCTCCTCCAGATCAAGGTCTCCCCTGAGGACCTGGATCGACCTGGTAGACTCAGTCCAGCCAGGACCAGTCCCCCCCTCCCAGACCGAGCCAAGTGTCCCTGCATATGTCCCAGGATTCAAACAGCCAACTCATGCAACAAGCCCAGGACCCGGCACCAACACACGGCTGCCTCCCAAACAGATCAAGCCAAATGACTGTCTCACCCGTTCAGGGGGCCTGATGCAGTTGGGGGCCCCTCAGCCTTTGGTTCATAGATCCTGTGCTTCCATTCGTTTGGCTATTTGTCCCTGTGCTTTATCCAACCCTGGCTTCAACAATTCTCGCTCATATAAACCCTCTTCTTTCTCACTAATTAGACTCCCAGTGCTCCACCAGGGGCCCAGCCATGGATGTCTGCATCCAGATTCCTCAGACCTTCCTTGGATGGGGTTTATGGCACAACTAACAGGGTGTCTGGCCATCCCATCACCGGGGTAGGTCAGTTCCTGCCGTCTCTCGTCCATTGCCAGCAGTCATTTCTGGCGGTATCTTTGTGGATCTCCGTGGGCCTCCCTAGCTCTCTGCTTCCTCCCCTTCTCATGTGGTCTTCATTTACCATGGTCTCCTATTCGTTGTTCTCCCTCTCTTTTCTTGATCCAGCTAGGATCTCCCACTCTCTTTCCCTCGACCGTCGCTCTTCATTGTTCCCACTCATGACCAGGCTGTTCATGTAGATCTCATCCATTTCTCCATGTCTTTTTTGGGGTCCCGTTTTCCAGGTAGCCTCACTGGTGATGTGAGTAGCAGTTCAGTCATCCTTGTTCCACATCTAGTATCTTCCTATGAGTGGGTACATACCATATTTGTCTTTCTGAGTCTGGGTCACCTCACTCAGGATGATTTTTTCTAGATCCATCCATTTGTCTGCAAACCGTATGATGTCATTGTTTTTCTCTGCTGAGTAGTATTCCATTGTGTATATGTGCCACAATTTCTTTATCCATTCTTCAGTTGAAGGGCATCTAGGTTGTTTCCAGGTTTTGGCTATTACAAACAATGCTGATATGAACATAGCTGAGCAAGTGCTCTTGTGGTATGATTGAGCATTTCTTGGGTATATGCCCAAAAGTGGTATAGCTGGATCTTGGGGGAGATTGATTCCCAGTTTTCTAAGAAAGCGCCATATTGATTTCCAAAGTGGTTGTACAAGCTTGCATTCCACCAGCAGTGGAGGAGAGTTCCTCTAGCTCCACAACCTCTCCAGCATAAAGTGTCTTCAGTGTTTTTGATCTTAGCCATTCTGACAGGCGTAAGGTGGTATCTCAGAGTTGTTTTGATTTGCATTTCCCTGATGATTAGGGATGTTGAGCAGTTCCTTAAATGTCTTTCAGCCATTTGGGTTTCCTCTGTTGAGAATTCTCTGTTTAATTCTAAAGCCCATTTCTCAATTGGACTGTTGGTCGTTTTGATGTCTAATTTCTTGAGTTCCTTATATATTCTGGATATCAGTCCTCTGTCACCTGTGGGGTTGGTGAAGATCTTTTCCCATTCAGTAGGCTGTCGCTTTGCCTTGTTGACCGTATCCTTTGCTCTACAAAAGCTTCTCAGTTTCAGGAGGTCCCATTGATTGATTGTTTGTCTCAGTGTCTGCGCTACTGGTGTTATATTTAGGAAGTGATCTCCTATGCCAATGCGTTCAAGATTACTTCCTACTTTCTCTTCTAGCAGGTTTAGAGTAGCTGGATTTATGTTGAGGTCTTTGATCCACTTGGACTTAAGTTTTGTGCACGGTGACAGATATGGATCTATTTGCAGTCTTCTACACGTTGATATCCAGTTATGCCAGCACCATTTGTTGAAGATGCTTTCTTTTTTCCATTGTACACTTTTGGCTTCTTTGTCAAAAATTATATGTCCATAGGTGTGTGGGTTAATGTCAGGGTCTTCAATTCGATTCCATTGGTCCACATGTCGGTTTTTATGCCAATACCAAGCTGTTTTTATTACTGTAGCTCTATAGTAGAGCTTGAAGTTAGGGATTGTGATGCCTCCAGAAGTTGTTTTATTGTACAGGTTTCTTTTAGCTATTCTGGGTTTTTTGTTTTTCCATATGAAGTTGAGTATTATTCTTTCCAGGTCTGTGAAGAATTGTGTTGGTATTTTGATGGGGATTGCATTGAATCTGTATATTGCTTTTGGTAAGATTGCCATTTTTACTATGTTAACCCTGCCTATCCATGAGCATGGGAGATCTTTCCATTTTCTGACATCTTCTTCAATTTCTTTTTTCAGGGACTTAAAGTTCTTGTCATATAGGTCCTTCACTTGCTTGGTTAGTGTTACCCCAAGGTATTTTATGTCATTTTTGGCTATTGTAAAGGGTGATGTATCTCTAATTGCCTTCTCATCTTCTTTGTCCATTGTATATAGGAAGGCTACTGATTTTTTTGAGTTGATCTTGTATCCTGCTATGTTGCTGAAGGTGTTTATAAGCTTTATCAATTCCTGGGTGGAATCTTTGGGGTCACTCAAGTATACTATCATGTCATCTGCAAATAGGGAAAGCTTGACTTCTTCCTTTCCAATTTGTATCCCCTTAATCTCCTTATGTTGTCTTATTGCTCTGGCTAGAACTTCAAGTACTATATATTGAATAAGTATGGGGAGAGTGGACAGCCTTGCCTCGTTCCTGATTTTAGTGGAATTGCTTTGAGTTTCTCTCCATTTAATTTGATGTTGGCTGTTGGTTTGCTATATATTGCCTTTATTATGTTTAGGTATGTTCCCCGTATTCCTGATCGCTCCAAGACTTTTATCATGAAGGGGTGCTGGATTTTGTCAAATGCCTTTTCTGCATCTAGTGAGATGATCATGTGGTTTTTTTCTTTGAGTTTGTTTATATGGTGTATTACGTTGATGGACTTTCGTATGTTGAACCACCCTTGCATCCCTGGGATGAAGCCTACTTGATCATGGTGGATAATTGTTCTGATGTGTTCTTGGAGTCTGTTTGCCAATATTTTATTGAGTATTTTTGCATCAATGTTCATGAGGGAGATCGGTCTGTAGTTTTCTTTCTTTGTTGTATCCTTGCTTGGTTTAGGAATCAGGGTAATTGTAGCCTCATAAAAGGAGTTTGGTAATGTTCCTTCTGTTTCTATTATGTGGAACAATTTAGAGAGTATTGGTATTAACTCTTCTTTGAAGATCTGGTAGAATTCTGCGCTAAAACCATCTGGTCCTGGGCTTTTTTTGGTTGGGAGACTTTTAATGACTGTTTCTATTTCCTTAGGGGTTATTGGGTTATTTAAATAGTTTATCTGGTCTTGATTTAACTTAGGTATGTGGTACTTATCCAGAAAAATGTCCATTTCTTTTAGGTTTTCCAGTTTTGTGGAGTAGAGGTTTTTGAAATATGACCTTATAATTCTCTGGATTTCCTCAATGTCTGTTGTTATGTCCCCTTTTCATTTCTGATTTTGTTGATTTGGATTCTCTCTCTCTGTCTTTTGGTTAGTTTGGATAAGGGCTTGTCTATCTTGTTGATTTTCTCAAAGAACCAACTCTTTGTTTCATTAATTTTTTGTATTATTCTCTTAGTTTCTAATTTATTAATTTCCCCTCTCACTTTGATAATTTCCTGGCGTCTATTCTTCCTGGGAGACTTTGCTTCTTCTTGTTCTAGAGCTTTCAGGTGTGCTGTTAAGTCACTAGTGTGAGATTTCTCCAACTTCTTTATGTGTGCATTTAGTGCTATGAATTTCCCTCTTAGCACTGCTTTCATTGTGTCCCATAAGTTTGGGTATGTGGTGTCTTCATTTTCATTGATCTCTAGGAAGTCTTTAATTTCTTTCTTTATTTCTTCCTTAACCCATTGGTGATTTAGTTGAGCATTATTCAGTTTCCATGAGAAAGTAGGTTTTCTGTAGTTTTTGTTGTTGTTGAGATCTAACTTTAACCCATGGTGGTCTGATAGAACACAGGAGGTTATTCTAATTGTTTTGTATCTGTTGAGATATGCTTTGTGGCCAAGTATGTGGTCAATTTTAGAGAAAGTTCCATGGGGTGCTGAGAAGAATGTATATTCTTTCTTGTTAGGATGGAATGTTCTGTAGATATCAATTAGGTCCAATTGGGTCATGATATCAGTTAAGTCCTTTATTTCTCTGTTAAGTTTCGATTTGGGAGATCTGTCCAGTGGTGAAAGTGGGGTGTTGAGATCTCCCACTATTAATGTGTGGGGTTTTATATGTGGTTTAAGCTTTAGTAATGTTTCTTTTACATATGTGGGTGCCCTTGTGTTTGGGGCATAAATGTTCAGAATTGAAACTTCATCTTGGTGGATCTTTCCTGTGATGAATATGTAATGTCCTTCTTTATCTCTTTTGATTGATTTTAGTTTGAAGTCTATTTTGTTGGATATCAGTATGGCTACCCCTGCTTGTTTCTTAAGACCATTTGATTGGAAAGTCTTTTCCCAGCCTTTTATTCTTAGGTAGTGTCTGTCTTTGAATTTGAGATGTGTTTCTTGTATGCAGCAGAAAGTTGGGTTCTGCTTTCGTATCCATTCTGTAAGTCTATGTCTTTTTATAGGTGAATTAAGTCCGTTGATATTAAGGGATATTAACGACCAGTGATTGTTCATCCCTGTCATTTTTGGTGGTAGTGTGTGTGTACTTCCCTTCTTTGGGGTTTACTGTTGTGGCTTTATCTATTGCCTGTGTTTTCGAGTGTGTATCTGACTTCCTTAGGTTGGAATTTTCCTTCTAGTGCTTTCTGTAGGGCTGGGTTTGTGGATAGGTATTGTTTAAATCTGGCTTTGTCTTCGAATGTCTTGTTCCTTCCATCTATGATGATTGAAAGTTTTGCTGGGTATATTAGTCTGGGCTGACATCCATGGTTTCTTAGTGTCTGCATTACATCTGTCCAGGTCCTTCTGGCTTTCAAAGTCTCCATTGAGAAATCGGGTGTTATTCTGATGGGTTTACCTTTATAGGTCACTTGGCCTTTTTCCTTGGCTGCTCTTAATATTCTTTCTTTATTCTGTACATTTAGTTGTTTAATTATTATGTGTCGAGGGGACTTTTTTTGGGGGTCTAGTCTGTTTGGTGTTCTATAGGCTTCTTGTATCTTCATAGGCATTTCCTTCTTTAAGTTGGGAAAGTTTTCTTCTATAATTTTGTTGAATATATTTTCTGTGCCTTTGAGTTGGTATTCTTCACCTTCTTCTATCCCTATAATTCGTAGGTTTGGTCTTTTCATGGTGTCCCAGATTTCTTGGACATTTTGGTTCATGACTTTGTTGGCTTTAGTGTTTCCTTCGACTGATGAAACTATTTCTTCTACTGTATCTTCAATGCCAGAAATCCTCTCTTCCACCTCTTGCATTCTGTTGGTTATACTTGCATCCGAAGTTCCTGATCTTTTACTCAGGGTTTCTATTTCCAGCATTCCCTCTGTTTGTGTCTTCTTTATTTTTTCAATTTCCTTTTTCAGTTCTTGGCCTGTTTCCTTTGTTTGTTTCATTGCTTTTTCATGATTTTCTTTCAGTGTTTTATTGTTTTCTTCCAGGACTTTAATGTTTTCTTCCAGGACTTTAATGTTTTCTTCCAGGAATTTATTTTTTTCTTGGAGGGCTTTATTGTTTTCTTCTAATTTGTTTGCTCTTTCCTCTAGTTGTTTATAGCGTTCTTCCAATTTCCTTGTCTTTTCCTCTACACAAGCCTCTACCTTCTTCATGAAGTTACTCATAAGGCTACTTTCTTCTGCTTCTTCCAATTTTTGGTGTTCAGGTCTAGATGTTGGAGGCGGGCTAGGTTCTGGTGATGCTGTATTGCTCTTCATTTTGCTGTATGTACTTCTGCCTTGACGTCTGCCCATCTCCTTGTGGTTCTTTCTTCGTCTTATCAGTGTACTTGTTTCAGAAAGAGCTGACAGATTCAGGAAGACTCTCTCTTTTGTCCAAAAGGGAGTTCTCTTGTCCAACTCTCTGGTCCAGAAGGGAAGTCCGGGGCGGGCTCTCTGGACCAGAAGGGAAGTGGGGGTCCGGCTGGGAGCTGGGGGCCGGTCTCTAAGTCTCAGGAAGTGGCTGGAGTCTCGGGCAGATGGGCGTGGGGGCGGGGCGCGGAGATCGCAGGGGCTGCCGGGGGGCCTCTGGACCAGAAGGGAAGTCTGGGGCAGGCTGGGAGCTGGGGGCCGGTCTCTCCCCATTGCTCATATTATCCGTCTTCCCTCTCTTTCACTGGACTCCTGGAGCTGAGCCTGGTGGTTGGATGTGGATCTCTGTATCTGCTTCCATCAGTTACTGGATGAAGGCTCTATGATGACAGTTAGGTATTCACCAATCTGATTACCAGGGTAGGCCACTTCAGGCACCCTCTCCACTATTGCTAGTAATCTAAACTAGGGTCATCCTTGTGGATTGCTGGGAATTTCCCTAGGACTAGGTTTCTCCCTAACCACGTAATGTCTCCCTCTATCAAGATATCTCTTTCATTGCTCTCCCACGCTGTCCTTCCCGCAGATCGACCATACTGTACCCTCATGTTCTCATCCCCCATCCTCTCTCCTCTATTGCCTACCACACCCCCAGCTTACTCATGGAGATCTCATCTATTTCACCTTCCCAGTGCAATCTTAGGGTCCTAATTGTTAGCTAGCTTCTCTGGAGCTATGGATTGTAGTCTGATTATCCTTTGATTTATATCTAGTATCCACTTATGAGTGAGTACATAGCATATTTGTCTTTTGGAGTCTGGGTTACCTCACTCAGGATGATATTTTCTAATTCCATCCACTTGCCTTCAAATTTCATGATGTCATTGTTTCTTACAGTTGAATAGTACTCCATTGTGTATATGTACCACATTTTCTTTATCCATTCTTCAATTGAGGGCATCTAGGCTGATTCCAGGTTCTGGCTATTATGAATAATGCTGCTATGAACATAGTTGAACAAGTATCCTTGTTGTATGATTGAGCATCCCTTGGGTATATGCCCAAGAGTGGTATCATTGGATCTTAAGGTAGATAAATTGCCAATTTTCTGAGAAGTTGCCATACTAATTTCCAAAGTGACTGTAGAAGTTTGTACTCCCACTAACAGTAGAGGAGTGTTCCCCTAGGTCCACATCCTCTCCAATATAACCTGTTATCAGTGTTTTTTAGTGTCATCATTTTGATAGATGTGAGATAGTATCTCAGAATCATTTTGATTTGCATTTCCCTGATGACTAAGGATATTGAGCAATTCCTTAAATGTCTTTTGGCCATTTAAGACTCTTCTATTGAGATTTCTCTGTTTAGATCTGTAGCCATTTTTAATTGGATTGTTTGATATTTTAATGTCTAGTTTCTTAAATTCTTTATATATTTTATATAAAATTATAAATTAGCCTTCTGTCAGATGTGGGGTTGGTAAAGATCTTTTCCCTTTCTTTAGGCTGTCATTTTATCTTATTTACCATGGTCTTTGCTTAAGAAGCTTCTCAGTTTCAGGAGGTCCCATTTATTAATTGTTGTTCTCAGTATCTGTGCTACTGGTATTATATTTAGGAAGTAGTCTCCTGTGCCGATGCGTTCAAGATTACTTGTTACTTTCTCTTCTATGAGGTTCAGTGTGGCTGAATTTATGTTGAGGTCTTTGATTCGCTTAGACTTGAGTTTTGTGCATGGTGATAGATATGGATCTATTTGCAATCTTCTACATGTTGACATCCAGTTATGCCATCCAGTTACACACACACAAACACACACACACACACACACACACACACACAGTACATATCATTCATTCCTAGTGAACAGCACATAATAAGTTCCTAAATTTATATTTTGACAGGAAAAAAATGAAAAAGGAAGGAAGAGTCAATTACAACTTTAGGAAATCTGGATCTAGAGAGAAGCTAGAGGTCAGAATTTAAACTCCATGGAAAATATAACTGACATGGAAAATAGGCAAATGACAATACTCATAACAAGTGTAATGGGTAACACACTGATTTGCTACTATATGAAAAATGCAATATTATACTGTCTCTAAGTAATCTCTAATTCTCACATCAGCCTCTTGATGAGGGCTACAATTATCCTCATTTAATAAACTATGACACTGAACCTAGGAAAGTTAATAGACTTGATCAGGTCAAATAGATGGTGATAGCACAGCCTCAATGTGAACTCAGGAGTAATGAGCTCCAAAATCTGAATTTGATACCTGTGTCTCCCTTAGGTAAGCCAGTGTGAAATCTCAATGAACCTTCCAAAGTAGATTATACACACTCCTCTCTCAGACTGGGATGCTATACTATTATGAATTAACAATGAAAAGGAAACAGACCTATTCGGAAATTTAAGAAAAACAACAAAACAAAACCACCCCCTCTTTGGGGCTGTGGAGATGTTTCAGTGGAGGGTCTGAGTTTAAACTTCCAGAACCTACATAAAGCCTGGCACAGTATTGCCTGTCTGTATTCCTACTGCCCTTACAGTGAGGCAAGAAAGAGAATCTCAGAAGTTCAAGGGCTAGTTAGTCTGGTATACACAATGGCCAATAATATGAGACATTCTCTCATGTATGATAGGGGGTGCAGATCTATGCCTGAGGTTATTGTTGTCTCTCTCTCTCTCTCTCTCTCTCTCTCTCTCTCTCTCTCTCTCTCTCTCTCTCTCTCTGTGTGTGTGTGTGTGTGTGTGTGTGTGTGTGTGTGTGTGTCAACGGGGGAAGCGGGAGGGAGGAAAAGGGACAGCAGAGGGGGAACAAGAACGGAGGAGGGGGAGAGAATAAAAACGTACCTTCTAAGAACCACCCAGGTATGAAAAGCAAGTCAAGCTGAAATGACCCTCCTTAGAATAAAGAGGGTGGCATGGAGGCAGAGCTGCAGTCAGGAGCTCCATGGAGTTTGCTAAGGAGCCAGAAAGATTGAAAATAAACAAACAAAGCATCTGACTCAAGGATTCCAGAAAGAAAGCAGCAGGAAAGAATTGATACAAATAAAAGGGTAAGTAAATGAAATAGAACAAGGAAAAGACACATCAATAACATGCAGAACACTTGTTCAAGGGGGGGAGGTATCACAAATAAATACACTAGAAACGAACAAACAGGGAACAAAGGATAGTACTGTAGCCACACAAAAGGTAAAAAGATTTAATGAGAATATGGTGCACAGTGTTATAGCAACACACATGGAAATCTTGATAAAATGTATTATATCCTTAGAAAACATAAATTCCAAGTTGGAGTCATGAATATGTAGAAAATCCAAATATGCAGAAAATGTAGAAATAAGAGAGCTAAATATGTATAACTAAAGAAACAAAAAGGACAGTTCTCCAGCTTTTGCTAAAACCCTGACACTCAAACATGTGACCACACATCTAGGAAATTCTGGTGCACATATTAGAACTAATAAGTTTGAACCACAATCAAGTCACAAAAAATAGTAATAGCTTTTCTCTAATCACAGATAACTAACAAGAAAATGTAAGTGAAAAGTGATCATATTCATTGTTCTAGTCAGCTGTTTTGTCAATTTGACAAAGGCTGGAATCATCTAGTAAGAGGGCCCTTCTGTTAAGAAAATGACTCCATCAGATTGGCCTGTGACCAAGTCCATCAGGCATTTTCTTGTTTTTTTGTTTGATATGGAAGGGCCTATTCTACTGTAGATGATGCCGTCTCTGGGCAAGTAGTCCTATAGAGTATATGAACACAAACTGAGCAAGCCATGGTGAGCAAGCCAGTAAGCGGTATCCTTCCTGGCACGTGCTTCAGTTCTTGCCTCTAAGGTCCTGCTTTGAGTTTATTCCCTGACTTCCCTTGGTGATGGAGTATGACCTAAGGTGAAAGCTGAATTAAACCCTCTCTTCCCCAAGTTTTTTTGGTCATAGTGTTCTGTCATGGTACTAGAAAACCTAACTATGGCATTCCTGAAATGGAGAAGATTAGGATAATAGAAACTTGAACTCTTTTCACATATAAGCACAAGACATTTCCTCAGTGTCTCTGTAAGTCAGGGACTTCATTATAGATAAGCAAAAGTGGTAGAGAGAGGGTAGGCAGTTTGGGCAAGGTTACACAGCTCCTGAGAGGAAGAATCGGGATTGAAACTTTGTTGGCCTGGATCCAAAAGTATGCAAGTTATATAATTATAAACTTGAAAGTATAGTGTCTCCCATAAAGTCTGTGAATATTCCTATAACCAAAAGAAACTTATGATGAAAACAATTTGAAAGTTCAGTGAAAGTTATTATTATTATTATTATTATTATTGTTGTTGTTGTTATTATTATTGCTTTTTGAGACAATGTTTCACTGTGTAGCTTTGCACATTTCCTGGATCTCGCTTTGTAGACCAGGCTGGCCTCAAACTCACAGAGATCTGCCTGCCTCTGCCTCCCGAGTGCTGGGATTAGAGGGGTATGCCACCACCACCCAGCTCAGTGAAAGTTTTAAAGAAAAAATGCTTGATGAATAGGCATTCAAACTCTGTTTTTAAGTTGGAAGATTCTAAATCATGATGTTACTGCAAGAGTCAGGATGAGATAAGCTTTCTTGCTGTAACAAATTAACCCTCCACCAAACCAGAAGCATGCATAAACATGTAATCTCTTATTTGGCAGCTCTCATCCATTATACAGTATTTATCAGTAACATATGGTCTCCAAATAATTCATAGCAAGGGAGAGGGAACCTAAAAACACACAGGTTACTTTGAATAGGTTAAATCTGGCAATGACTCTATCAGTCCCATGCAGATACACTGTACAGAATACAATGGCATGGTTCCTCCATTCAGCTATAAGGGAAGCTTATAGTTATGCTATAGAGCATGCCCAAGAAGAGACATAGTGTAGAGGGTGAAAGATGTTTTCTCTGACACAATGAAAGCAATCTCCAGCACAAAACTATCTTATCAGGGGCTGGAGAGATGGTCAGTGGTTAAAAGCTGCACCTATAGAGGAAATGAGTTTGAATCAAAATACCCATGTTGGATGGCTCATTTTATTAATGTAGAGGTATTAAATAGAAAATAAACTCAACTGTGCATGCCTTCTGTACATTCATACTTAGTATATAATAAAAATGACATTTCAAATCACTTGGTTAATGGATGGACCCTTCTGGTGATTGTCTGGCCGGTTTTTAAGTTATTGATATCAAAGAACTAATTCTGGAGGGGTAGATTAGAAACCAGCACATCATATATATGTTTGGAATTCTTAAACTATAAAAAGAAAGTGAAGTAGTTACTCCTACTAAACACAAAATAAATTCCAGCCGGGCAGTGGCAGTGCATGCCTTTAATCCCAGCACTCGGGAGGCAGAAGCAGGCGGATCTTTGTGAGTTCGAGGCCAGCCTGGTCTACAGAGCGAGATCCAGGAAAGGCGCAAAGCTACACAGAGAAACCCTGTCTTGAAAAACAAAAACAAAAACAAAAACAAAAACAAAAACAAAAAAAACCCACAAATAAATAAATAAATAAATTCCATACATATGAGGTAATGAATGAAAGATGGAAAAAATGTTAAAAACACTAAATTAATATGCAAAAAGACAATTATATTATCCTGTGGCTTCCTAAACATTACAAAAAAATACCCCCTCAGTTTACAGAGGTTTTGTGATATCAAAATCAAGATTAAAACACAAGCCTAGAGTAGAAGAAAGTCTGAAAATGTATGAACAGTAAAGAGTTACCATCCAGAAAATACACAGTCACGTACATACCAATGAGGAAGGGGCAGATAACATAGCAGGAAAATGGTCAAAGCACAAATACGATCCACAGAAAGGGAAATAAAAAGGGCTGCTTCATCAGGGAAATGTAAATCCAAAGAGGAAGGAGTTATTTTTCCCATCCCAGAGTGACAATAATGAACATGGATGATATAGAAAAATCAAGTCCCTCATTTATCAGTGATGGGATTGTAAACTGGCAGAGCCTTTACAGATGGCCATTTAGTAGATCTATCAAAATTTTAAAATTCATAAACCATTGACCCAGCAATCCCTCTTCTAAGAATCTGTCTTACAGAATACACACATGTGCACAGTGATATATCTACAAAGATCTTCATTCTGGCAGTATTTGCAATAACAAATAGCTACAAATGGCCAAAGTGCCCATCAATAAAAATTAGTTAAAAGCATTATGGTACATTTGTACTGTGCAGTGCCAAATAACCATTTTAAAGACAGATCCATAAGTCACTGGCTTGAAAAAACATCTCTATCAATAGTAGGTACAAGTGAATATCTTATGAAAATGTATTGTAAATTTTTATGTATATAATTATATGTTTGTGTTTGCATATCTATGTATATTGTATATGATGTTCATATAGAAATGTGTATTTAAATGAGTTGGAAACATTTTAATGGGATATATAACAAATAATAGTGATGGCAGCAGTACAGGAAGTATGGAGTAGGAAAACAAGTTCCACATTCTACTTTACACATTTTGATTCTGTTTACACATTTACCACAAGCACATATTTAATCACAGTTTGCACAGACATTTGTGTATATGAATAGGTAAAGAAAGATACAGAGAATAAATCTCACCGGGTTTACTAAGTAAATCATTTCTTCAAATTGGGAGCCTTTTGGGATAATGGACACAACTAGACTTTATGGAGCACTTGCGATATGCTCTGCACTCTGGTGTCCATTCAGTTCCCCTCTGTTGAAACTGTGTTGAGGAGGATTTACTTATACCTAACAGATGTGGAAAAGATGGTAGGTGGAAAATTGACTTCAGCAAGAATCCTGGATGAGGCCTCTTTCTGGAAACTCTCTGCTGCATTTTGGTGAGGAAATTGTGACCTTTAGACAGGTCACCAAAGCTTCAAACAATACACAGGACAACTCCAGGGAAGTCACCAAAGAGTGACAGCTTGCTTTAGGCATGAGGATATCCTGGCTTTTCACTAGAGTGATCTTGAGTCAAGTGGTCAATGCAACCTGTGCATTTTCTGCCTTCAACTACCTTCCAGAAACATAGCTACATTGTCCAGCATCCATCAGCTGCAAGTTCCAGCACCATAGCTGCATTTTCCATCCAAACAACTCCACAGAGACTAACTTGCTCCTTTGAGTGCCTGAGTCATCTTACAGCCAAATTTAAGTAACCTCCACTGTCTTTGGAAGGAAATAAAAATGAGAGAATGCATGCTGCATGATGCTTCAAATGTAACATTTTAATCAGGCTCGAGTGTAAATAGAAAATACAAGATTTGGGAAATACTAGACTTGCAGAGAAGATGCTTGGTTACTAAACAGACCTTGGACTTGAATGTCAACTTTGTCCCTTATTATAATATGCTTCATCTTTGAGTCTTTCTTTTGCTAATATGTTCAATAGGGGCTGATATTAATTTTACTCATTGTGTTAAAATGAATATATGAATTTCCCAGTGGATAGGACAGGCTTAATACATAAAAATATCCCCATGATTGCTACTACTGTAATGAACTTGATAGCTTCATTGCAGTCTCATTTTTATAGTTGACCTATCAAGTAACTTAATAGTATTCTAGTGAATTATGGTCAAATGGGAGGGCCTAGCTGGGGACTAAAGAAGTTAAGTGACTTCCTCATGCTCATAGGCCCCCAAACAGCAAACAACACATTTGCCTGAGTCTCTCCAATTATGCAGCTTATTCTCTTGCCTGATTGTTAATTTATGCACAGGTACTCTGTGTATATAATTACAAAAGAACCAAGAAATGACATATATCCAAATATTACTAGTTTCTGTGTTAATCTTCAGATATGGAGACCTCCATTCCCTTCCCTCTACTTCTCCTCCACCTCATTACTCCATCATTGTGTAAGAAAACCCTTTTCTACTACAAAAATCTTTGAATTGGAAATCTTATTTCCACTCTCCATTCAGATGTCTGTTTGGTGCACAAAGGAGCCCATCCCTGCTTCAAAGACATGTCAAGGGCTCATCTGGCTGTCAGACACTGAGAGACCAGGGGAGACTACTAACACTGATAATTGAGCAGAGGTTGCTTCTGTAACTGTGTGTACTGTCCGTGTCCTGATGGGTCACCTTTGTTACAAGGGCAATATAAACTTTAACTTTCCTACAGTATTCAACCTTGGTTGACAGATACACTGGGAATAGATTCTTATTTGAGAAACTGGTTGATAATTCCCTGTGAATTGGTCTGCCGTGCTTTTTAAATCTGTGTGTTCGTGGAAAATTGCTTTTAAATCTACTTTATGTATGGATGTGCATGCCAGTGTCCTCCTTGACTCCTTTAAAATGTCACAAATGACTTTCCTTGAATTTGTCTGTTTTCAGGATTAGTGTGCTTCTCTCCAGACACCTGTGCCCTAGATAGATTTCAGCCAAAATAGCTCTCCATATGCTTAAACTATGACCTGTTTTCAGGCAAAGGAAGCCCTGGTTTGAGGTCACTTCCAGTGGGGGCAGCTGGCATGTAGTGTTAACTCTTGGCTGTTTTGTCATGCAGTTGTGTGGAAGAGTACAAGCTGGCTCCTGATGGGAAATCCTGTCTAATGCTCTCAGATGTCTGCGAGGGACCCAAGTGCCACAAACCTGACTCCAAATTCAATGACACCCTCTTTGGAGAGATGCTACATGGTTACAACAACAGGACCCAACATGTAAACCAAGGCCAAGTCTTCCAAATGACCTTCAGGTATGGGGTAGATGCTTGTTTGAACATTAACAGTCACCGGGGCAGAGTCTGGGCTGAGAAAGGAAAGTATGGGCAGGGTGGAACAGAAACCTGTTATGTTGGCTAATACTCTCCAAGAAGAGTTAGAAATCATCAAAATATATTCTGTCAGATACCTTTACATTGACTTAAAACTTATTCTATACTTCCATTCTTCAATGGCTATACACATATGTTCATTTCAACCTTAAATCATCCTCTTAGTACACTTAATGGAATTTTTTAATTCAATTAATCTTCCAGTGTATTTAAAGCTAAGTGTCCCATAGGTGCTATTCTAAAATTTCAAAAATAAAGACATGTAGTGAATTAAAAAATAAAAATGGTATCACCTAGAAACATTCTGCATTAACATTTTCCCCGAACACTCCTAAAACCCGTCTCCCTCACTATCCGCCCTCGCCCTCTCTATCTTTCTACACATGCATACTCCTGCTCTTCATATCTCAATAGAGCTACTTAGAAAGTGCTTTTTTTACCCTAGTAGCATGATAAAGTCTTTTTTCTATGTCAGTGATTCAGTAGTATGCGTGTAATTGAAAGAAATGCTCATTCAATGAGAAAGAAGAAAACAATAGCTTAGTTTGCCTGGGTTGTACAAAGACTCACCATTTGGACTGATGTGAAGGGCTTCCTTGGACAACTGAAGAAACCAAGGCCATTCATGAAGGATGAACTGGGATAGAATTTATTTACACTTTCTTAAAGACCTCTAAGAAAATAGAATGAGATTTCATCCATGTGTAAAAGTAGATTTCCTTAAAACAGCAAAAGGCCCCATAATTTTAGACAGTTATTCTTTAAAAGGGGTATGAGCTATTATTATAAAGCAGAGTCCCCCTTATCACTGTAGAGATCATAAGAATCAGCCACAATCCATCATCACCCCACTCATCATCTTATTAATACAAACAATCTCTGTCATAGGAATGCCAGTGTGGCCATCTTTCATTAAGAATTAACCTATGTTGCTGGGCAGTGGTGGCACACACCTTTAATCCCAGCACTCAGGAGGCAGAGGCAGGCAGATCTTTGTGAGTTTGAGGCCAGCCTGGTCTCCAAAGTGAGTTCCAGGAAAGGCGCAAAGCTACACAGAGAAACCCTGTCTCGAAAAAAAAAAAAAAAAAAAAAAGCCTATGTTAAACTCATCCCCACTGTTTTAACCACAGATACCATTACTTCTCACTATCACTTGGCTGATCTTTTCACCACTATTACAGTTAATAGCAATGATAATTGCCATTAACATTAATTCAGAACATGCCTCAAGTATTTCAGCACTCTGCCATCTATTAATGTGTGTAACCCTGTTATTTCCTTTCCACAAATGGGAAACAAACATTTAAAATAACTTTAAATAAACCCCCTTTCTAGAAAATTGGAGATCACAGACACTGCCACTTTGGTAAATTAGAACTTTTTTTTTTTTTTTTTTGAGTGACCTCACTCTCCCTTTTACTATTCAAAAGTTAGTGCCAAAAGAAAATGAGTGACTGGAGTCACTGACAGGTAAGGTTCAGAATCAAGTGTAAATCTGACTCCAAATTCTTGATCTTGTCTTTTAATTCATTATACCGCCTCAATTCTCATTTTAGAGAATGAGAATGGAAGTGTGAATTCTTTGGAAGCATTTATCTTTATTGTCATTACGTGGTCTCTGAGTACCTCCCTTTTCTCAGGTACTGTCTTAGCCAAAGTTCTATTGCTGTGAAGAGAGATCGTGACCACTGCAACTCTTATGAAGAAAAACGTTTAATCGGGGATGTCTTATAGGTTTAGAGGTTTGTTACATTATTGTCATGGCAGGAATCATGGTGGTACTCAGGCAAACATGGTGCTGGAAAAGGAGCCAAGAGTTCTTCTACAGCAGGCAGCAAGAAAAGAGAGAGAGAGAGAGAGAGAGAGAGAGAGAGAGAGAGAGAGAGAGAGAGAGAGAGAGACTGAGCCTGGCATGAGCATTTGAAACCCAAAGCCCACCCTCAGCAACACATTTCCTCCAAAAAGACCACACCTACTCCAACAAGGGCACATCTTCTAATATAGGGCCACTCCCTGGTGACCAAGCATTTAAATCTATGAGCATATAGGGAGAAGGGGCATTCCTATTCAAACCACCACAAGTACCATGCTTCTTATTAAGGATGTGGTGCAAAATGAGACACCGTGACATCAGATACCTTAGCATTTAGATACAGCTGACACAAGGACCTTATGTGTTTAAACAGTCAACAATGGAATCTACTGTGGTTTGAGCAGAGTTTTAAATGCACCTCTGTTGAGTTAGATAGTAATAGTATGGCTTAGAGTCAACTGCTGATAGAAGTATCACTTAGCTAATACTTGGAAGAAAATAGAGATGTTAGCACTGGACATGGTTTCAACGGAAGATAATTTTTCTAAGAAGGTAACAAGGTTGCTTGTTTCAGGACATGAGAGTGTTGTTGAGGAGGACAGTGTAGAAATGATGATAGGCGATGAATCTGAGGCCCAGCCTGAGGGTGTGTCAGCCAAGTCTGTTTTCTAACAAGCATGGGGGTACTCTTAAATCATGCAAAGAGGGGAGTATGCAATGAATAAATTGCAGTTTTCAACCTCACTGGAGGGTGTGTGGAAAGTAGATTATGTGGAAGAGTGTGAAAACAGAGGTGTCAATCAGGTGTCTGTTGTGGAAGCTATATGATGAGTGTGTTGGAGGCGTCAACTAAAGATGACAGAAATTATATCAGAGAGAAAAGGGAATTGAGAAGAAAATTGAGGTCCAGTGAATAGTTGCAAGGAAAGGGGAGAGTTGAAAGAGAATTCAAGAGTGAAAGAAGTGATTGGCAGCCTCAGTGTAAGCTTTAATAGCCTTAGCCTCCAATTCTCAGTTCTTTTCACTGCTCAGGTGTTCAAACCAAAGCTCAATGCAACTTCATTGGAGAGTCTGTGAAAGAAATTGAAGGACTGTCTAGATGAACTATTTCTTAAAGCTGAGATTGTACAAAACTAGCGTTCCATAATTTTAACAGTTTGCAAAAGTGTCTTGAGTATCGTGATGGATAGAATAATACTGCTTATAATCCAAAAGGGGGAAAAATTTAATAAATTACCCCTTCCCTTTAAGGAAGGAAATTACAAGTGTAGGGGATGACATGCACAATTGAAGAATAAAAGTAAAATTTAATTGATAAAGCACCATCCTGAGAAAGGCTTGTGTTTTCCAAAGAGTAGTTACACACAGGCTTTTAAGAGGAAGTAGAAGAAAGAATAAAGAACATTACTGAGGACAAGGCATAGGAAGTGGAGTTTGAAGAAATAGCAAGGAACAGTGCATCTTCAGGGACAGCTTCAAGGGCATTTTCTGGTCTAAGAAAGTGTCCACAAAGTCCAGACATGTAGATGGATGGGAAGAGAGTCAGGGAATGAACCCCAGATATACTTGCCTACATGTCTCAACCCTATGACAAGCATAATTCTTCTGCCTCTTTGTTAATGGGGACATTTTGTCAGGTGCCAGTTAACGGTAATAAGCACCTTGCATGTTGGATACTGGTTGATTGATTTCTCGTGGTAACTACTGGAGTGTCTGACCCATGAGAAATGGTCAAATGAGCTAGTTTCTATTCTATTTTTATGAGGATTAACTTAATCCAAATAGAACATCCAAATGTACACAAAGCTACTAAATCCTGAAGAGAGAAGAGGCAGGGGATACTATGTCTGCCCAGATCCAGAAGCCTTCAAGTTTTTCACCATCAAAGGCAGTAGTCATTTCTCGCCTCCTCCTCCTTCCTCCCCTTCTTCTTCCAAGTAATCTCTAGTCCAGCCTAGAGAGTAGCCAGCAGGCACTTCCACCAGCCGTCCTGCCATATGCTTCCTTTCCTGACAACAGCCTAGCCTGAGAGATCCATATCTGGACTGGCTATAAGGTGTCCATGTGACAGCAGAGCTCTGCTTTTTCTCCCCCTGTTCCTCTCTATATGACCACATCTGACAGCTGCTGATGAAATTGTTTTTATTGCCTCCCTTGAAAAACGCCTAAAAGTACAACCTGGATTGCTTTGCAAAATGCTTTAAAGTGAATTCTGAGTCAGACAAGTGCACCAAGACAGACTCTTTGAGGCCTAACCTTTTGTTGCACAGATGGAGATGTTTGTATGTTCGTGTTCACCATGATTTGAAACTTCTCTGGAACTGAAATTTAGATTCCTAACTCTTAGACCACAGATCTCTTTTATTTCAAGTTCTGAAAAAAAAAAGAGAGAGAGTATGCCACTTTCCTCATGTCCTGCGTTATCATGTGATGGGGGCAGTCATGTGTTCCACCCCCTCTCTCAGTGCACAGTCAGAAGCCAGATGCCATGGGAGAATGCCAGGTTCACCACTGAAGGGATATCTTGGGCAAAGGCCACCAGCAGGAGGCTCCATCTTTCAAGCTGCTGTATATAGGCTGCAGTCTGTCCCTGAGGGATATATTTATATATATCTAGAAATGTTTAGAATCCCTGCCAGGACAAGGTTGTGTACAACATGTGAGTAGTAAGCACAGTGTACGCCTGCACTGCGGAATGAAGGATCAGAGGCAGGGAAATGTGTGCAGAAAAGAGGTCAGACTCACAAAGCAGAGCCATGGAAGGAGAAAGAAAGATGGAGACAATACAGGCAAACCCAGAGGCTGCTAAAGAAATTGACAGCTTTGTAAAAGGGCTGAAGTAATGATGAAGTAGACCAAAAAAAAAGCAGTGAGGGAGTAGGGACAGTCTGAAGGCTGGAAAGGCTGAATAAAAAAAGGAAGAAGAAGAAATGACAGAGAAAGAAGGACACTGTGCTCATATGGAAGTAGAAACGTGGTTTCTTCCAAGAGACCATGAGAGGCTCACTTTAAGAGACTGCAAGTTTCTGAGAGAGAGGAAGAATCTGGTTCAAATGGACAGGAGTGGACATAAAAGCTTTCGGTAAAAGTGTCAAATGCTGTGAAAATGTGAAGAGCCGGTGATCTCACATCAGAATTGCCCCTAAACCCAGGCAGTGGTCTGACTTTCTTTCTAATCCCTTTTGCTGCAGTATTGGTCTTAATGACCCAGGCAGAGATGCTATCATCTTCCTGCTTCCCTTAGCTCTTGATCAGTGTGGGAATCAGCAGACCTGTGGGAGTGAGATAAACTCATAAAGCTGATGGCATTTCATGGTTTTTTATTTGTTTGTTGTTTTTACTCCAAATGTCTTCTATCCAACCTATTTCATTGCAATAAGGAAGAAAGGTCAACTTGGGTCATAGCTTGTGGAGGTTTAGATAAATATCAGTCAGGAACTATTATTGAGCCCGGAGACTAAGAAAATGGCAGAGGACAGGATGCTTAAGAACAGGCCTGAGCATATTACAACGGTAGATTTTGCAGAAGTCTCACAAAAAATAAGGCAGCCCCATTGGAAGCAGACATTTAGTCACAGACTTCCAATAATGACCTGTGAAGAACACAGGTTCATGAGAGATTTACTAGAAAGGCAGTTTCCAATCTGCTCTGATTATCATATGTACTTATCTTATGGCAAAAGAAGAGAGTTTTGGATAAGAGGTGGGATTTCAGAATTCTGCACCCACCCACCCACGCTGTGTGAGACAGAAGGGCTCTCTTTAAGGATTTGAGGAAAGCTGGTCCTTCCTTGTTAGCAGTGCTGACTTGCTCCATGTATGAGGAGATTGAGTTGGATCAGATGGAGTGGTCTCCAAAGCTGTTCTGAACTGTTTAATTTTTTTTCCCCTCACAATTTCCTGAGAGATGGTTAATTATGTATTCTATCTCTGGATCTTTCTTTTTCTTTACTCTCTTTCCTTTTTCCCCCTCTTTAAATATGTATATAGCTTTTATATGTCTTGTCCTATATGGCATAGTATATTGTTTGATTTTTTTCAGTGCCTATTATGAAGTGGCCATCAATTTGACTTCACAGAAGGAAATGAATGTGTGTCAAAATGCACTAGTTTGTGCCTTAGAAACAATCAATTTCTAAACCTCAGAGATGGGTAGGACAGTGTTTCTGTGTCAATTATATTATATTTCTCACAGAATGACAGGGATCCTAGTCATTCTGGTATTTGGGAATCTGGTCTGACAGAAGAATCATAATGTACTTCTGTGAACCCTGTTGTAGGGATGGAAGGTATGGGAGCATCCAACACCTGGAAATAGCACGGAGTTCATGCAGAATCTTATATGAGAGGTGGCATTTGCCTAAGATTTCTACTTAATAATTATGGATTTACCAGCTCCCTGTAGTATCTGAGCTATGAAATAAGTACCACTATCATTTAATTAACACAACAAAAGAAATCAGACCTTAGTATTGTAAGTATTTCTTAGATATGGAAGGGAACTTGACTCTTACAACTTCTTACTACAGTAGTAAAATGACTTAGTTCCTGAGGTTTTAAAAAAATGTTGACTCTCTCTCTCTCTCTCTCTCTCTCTCTCTATATATATATATATATATATATATTATATACATGCCACATATGTGTATATGTATATATATATATGTCAAATTTTAAAACGTCAGTGATGGTTAGGAAAGCATATCTCTCTCTCTCTCTCTCTCTCTCTCTCTCTCTCCCCTCCCTCTCTCTTGTGTGTATACATAAGTGTGTGTATATATATATATGTGTGTGTGTGTGTGTGTGTGTACATATATATGAAGTACAAATATTGAATGTACATGATTCAGTTTTGGAGGCAAGTTCTTGAGCTAGAGTCATCCTCTCAAGTCTCAGCCATCCAAAATATGTATTTAATGAATTCACACACACACACACACATACACACACATATATATATCAATGAATGCACATATATTAATGGATGCACACATATTACAAATGCACACATACATCACTGGGTGCACACACACTAGTGAATGCATGCGCGTATTAGGCAATGCTAAGTGAAATTGTCGAGGGAGAGGCAGAACCACTGCCTTTTGTGCTGTGTGCATGAGTGGGAGGTAGACCTGTGAGCTGCCTAGTGGGCTAGGTGGAAAGAACAAAAGTTCAGTGTTTCCTCCTGGAGTGCTGAAGACAGCCTTGTTCAGGAAAAATAAATTTCTTGAATGTGTTATTTCATCTGTGACCCTTTTTTGTGTGTGTGTGAATGTCCTGCAGTGAAAAAGATCTCATCGGGAATGTGGGACTCAGATAGAATACATATGATGAAGTTTGATGTTGGATAGTGGTGGGTTACTCCCTTCCCTCCAGCATGATATTGAAAATATTAGATGATGAGTCTAGCCATGGCATACGTCACCACAAAGGGAGGTCCATGGCAACAGTGAGGCTGGCTGGGCTGCACATCAGTCGTGCTCACTTCCTGCTTCCCTTCCACTGTTATTGACTTATCATACTCCCAGATCCATTTTAATGTTCTTGTTCATAACTGATATGGTAAAAATCATTCTTTTCTCCTCTTTTCAATGTCTCTCTGCAAATAACATAGGTAGATGTTTCCCCCATGACATGTAGAAAGAGTAATGTAACCATTATATTCTTTTCTTCTTCTACATATTTTGGTCCTAGGGTCTCAGGGTCCTTTGAATGCTGAGCAAGTATTACACCACTGAGCAACCCACCTCAGCTGTTTGTTATACTTTCTGATATGAGTAGACAAGCTGAGAGGAGATAATACATGGCACACTATCAAAAATCACAGTCTATAAGCAGTGGAACCAAGTTCTGACTCCCACTCTTCTTTTTCTCTCATTTTTCTTTATTAAGAAATGTTCTACTCACTCCACATGCTATCCACAGACCCCCACTCCTCCCTCCTCCCAACCAATAGCCTTCTTTCCCAAGCCACCCCACATCCCCACATCCCCCAAATCGAGGTCTCCCATGGGGAGTCAGCAGAGCCCAGCACACTGAGCCTAGGCAGGTCCAAGCCCCTTTCCACTGCACCAAGGCTGTGCAAGGTGTCACACCACAGGCACCAGATTCCAGAAGCCTGCCCATAGTCCAGGGACAGATCCTGATCCCCCTGCCTGAGTGCTCCCCAAACAGTTTGAACCAAACAACGTCTTTCATATCCAGAAGGCCTAGTCCAGTCCCATGGGGGCTCCACAGCCACCAGTCCACAGTTCATGGGCTTCCACTAGTGTGGCTGGTCATCTCTGCACATCCTCCCATCATGATCTCGATGTCCTTCACCTGCATTATCTCTCCTCTCTCTCATCAATTGGATTCCTAGAGCTCAGCCTAATGCCTGGCTGTGGATCTCTGCATCTGCCTCCATCAGTCACTGGACAAAGGCTCTATGATGACAGCTAGATTATTTGTTAGGCTGGTCATTAGAGTAGACGGGACCAGGTACCCTCTGGACCACTGCCAGCAGCCTGAGGTGGGGTCAACCTTGTGGATTCCTAAGAGCCTCCCCAGCACCCTGCCTCTTCCTATTCCCATGATGTCCTTATCTATCATAGTATCTTCCTCCCTGCTCTCCCACTCTGTCCCTGTTCCAGCTTGACCCTCCCATTTCCATATGTTCTCATCCCCACTCATCACCCTCTGCCAACCCCCCAACACCCAGTCCACTCATGTAGATCTCATCCACTTCTCCTTCACAGCTGACCCCCACTCTTAACCAGTCTACAGTCTTAAGAAGTATATATGTATGTATATAGTCTGATGTATGTATGTTTGTATATGACCTTAAGCCATATGCATCTCTGAAATCAATAAAGCATAATGCCCGCCATCAATACTGTATTGTCCCCTAGGATTTGTCTCCTTAGAATTCAGAACATACAAATTGGTACCAGTGCTTCTGAAACTTTTATTTGCATATTAGTCACTAAAGGGAAAGTCCTAAAATTCAAGCTCTACTTGAGTGGGTTATAGATGGGACATAAAAACTAGAATTTACAATGGGCTCCTGAATCTGTGACCCCACTTTCAATAGCAAGATGTTAGAACACAATTTCATTCTCAGTGGAGAGCATAGCTGCTTAGATAGTGCCTGAAGATGAAGGATTCTTGTTCTTGCATTTGACTGTCTGGAATTAGGCTCCACATGTCAAGGCCCATGACACCAGAGAACAATGGAGTCCTACAGAAGCTCTTTCCCAGAACTCCTTCCCCATTAACCAACTTCAGAGAACATTTTTCAGTTTTCAGCCCCAGGGCAAATAGTTTTCCCCTTCTACCTGATAGGCCCTCAGATCATAATACAGTGAAGTTTGTCTGGTGTCCATTCACCCTGCTCACACTGATAGGCACAGGGATACTCAGAGATCAACTCTGATGAGGGAGTCATGTATATGAAGGAAGCTCCTGCTTTGTGTAGGAGAACCATAGCTAAGACCCAGACCCATGCCACTTTTATGTGCTCAGGCTGCAATTTCAGCCATTACTGGATGCAACTGAAAGCTACTTAACAGAAAAGGTTTGGATTGTAGCCTGCTTTAAGTCAAAGAGAGAATTCCAACTCCTGAAAAGTAGATAGAAACCTGTCTAGACTGGGCATTGGCTAAAGTACAAACTTGGTCTTTTTCAAATACTGAGACTATTAGTTTAATTGGTGAAAATATAAAATTTAAAGCTATGGAAGATACTTTGTGTGTATGTGTGCAGGAGAAAGAAGAGGAGGCAAGGAATTGCAATCCACTTAAAAATGAGCCCCTCTAATCTTTCCCCTATATATACTAAAAGAAGAAAGAGATCTAATTTCATTTCATTTCAAGCTTTCTTCTTAATGCATGCATCTCTCACTATACTGAACATGGTTGTTTCCAAACAGTGCACAGTTCATTTCAATGTTCTCCAGCTAACCAAAAACTGCATTGCCAGTCTGTATAAGGTACTAAAGCAACAAAACCAACAAGGTCTATTTTACATCAGCACACAGTTCCCGTCCCCTCTTTTAGCTTTGTTTTAGATGTTCTTGCTTCAAAATCCCTGACTACATGCTTTTTCTAAGAGGGGGAAGCCTCTCGGAATCATTGAGACATCTGAAGCAGAGACAATTTTTGAAGAAGTGCAATTTCATTACACTTGAATGAAGGCAGTAACTCAGGCTGGTCTAAGCACTCAGAAGTAAAAGTCCATAGGGAACCTACAGAACAGATAAGGATAGATTGTAATTAGCACAGTAATTGTAATTAGCAGAGCAATTGTAATTAGCACAGTGATTGTTTGTTCATAATGGGTGCTTCCAAAGTGACTCCAGGCAGTTTGTTCTCCTAAGTATCTTCTGCCATTCCCCCTATGATCTTGTTTACACTGCTAATGCACTAATGTGCTTAGCCATCTCTTTTATAAATAAACACTTCAAAGGTATGAGCCAGCCCACCCCCTGGCCAGGCATTATGCATCCGTAGTTAATGGTGTCCATTGCATTGAAATTTTTACAGTATTTGCATTATGCTAAAGCAACATTGGTACCTAACTCTCAGAAGAGCTCATGCTTCAGAAGTCATTTGTTATTGTTTTATTAATTGTAAGATGGAATGGGATGACACAAAATAATGCATTTGGGCTCCAAGGTTCCAGCTGGCTTTTCCATTTATTCCCATTTGTTAAATTTCTCTTGAATACCTGTAACATATCGGGCTACATTTAGCACTTGGAATTACAAGATGAAAGTGATAATTAAACGTTTTATTCTCACATACATGGAGCACTCACTGCCCAAGCTCACTTTGCCCAAGTCCACTTTGCATTGTACTATGGGTCATAATGGAAGGATGTCTGGAGGCTAAGGAATCATTATGTAACCCCATCAAACCCCATCTTGGCTATGGGAGAGCAGCAGGGAAGACTTTCTGCAAAGGTATCTTGAGCAAGAACTGGAGGATTCAGTAACTTTTAGCTATGCAGAAGAATGTTCCAGAGATATAATAGAACAGGGGATGTATGGATAAGAACATCAAGCAAGTAGGTTAAGAAGAAAGATGGGGTCGGGCGGTGGTGGTGGTGGTGGTGGTGGTGGTGGTGGTGGTGGTGGTGCATGCCTTTAATCCCAGCACTCGGGAGGCAGAGGCAGGCAGATCTCTGTGAGTTCCAGGCCAGCCTAGGCTACCAAGTGAGTCCCAGGAAAGGCACAAAGCTACACAAAGAAATCCTGTCTCGAAAAAACCAAAAGAAGAAGAAGGAGGAGAGAGAGAGGAGGAGAAGGAGGAAGGAGGAGAGAGAAGAGGAGGAAGAAGAAGAAAAAGAAGAAGAAGAAGAAGAAGAAGAAGAAGAAGAAGAAGAAGAAGAAGAAGAAGAAGAAGAAGAAGAAGAAGAAGAAGAAGAAGAAGAAGAAGAAGAAAGATGGGACAGGGCTAAGGACATAGCTTAATGGCACAGTGAGTGTTCAACATGAACAAGGTCCTGGATCAGTCTCCAGGATGAGAAGGATGATGATGTTGATGATGATTATGATGGCAGGAAGATGTTATTGTACACCTAGACAGAGAATAGGCAGTCAATCAAAAAGTTATGTGAGTACTAGTGTAAGGATGCTATTACTAGCTATAAGGTTGTATGTGGACTGGTAACATTTCTTAGTCTTAATTTGTTTGCCATTAAATCAGAGGACATAGCAGTACCTACCCTATAGTAGAATAATGGGGAGGTAATCAGAAAAATGAGGATAAAATGCTCTATAAAGATGTGCAAATGTGAACAACATTTCCCTAACAGGAATTCAAGGGTATTTTAGGCCCATCTTATTCAGAAATGTTGTGCTGTAGTGAGCATTCTGTCATATCTGAGATTATGTGAGATGTGAATTTATTGATATTGCTTTCTTTGTGTTCTTTCAGAAGAGATGAGAAAGTCTATTCTAAGCTCACATTAATAAGCCTACACATGCATATTGGGAAAATTAATTTTTAAGGAAATATTTCCATTTCAGGGAGACTCTGGATAGAAATGTATTTAGTAACAATTCAGTGAAAGATAGGATCACACTGCATTGGATGTAAATTAATACAGAAAACTCCAAGGGCACTGGCTGGGGTTTTATGTATGAATAGTTACTATTACTTATAATCTTGTGGAATGCCTCAAAGGTGGATTTTAGGAGTCCAATATGAACATTCATTTTTATGTCACATGAGATTCCCAGTGGTGTCAACGTGGGCAGTTAATTAGCAGGTATAAGACAAGAGCCAAAGCTGTAGGCTTTGGAATTGTCCAGGGCTGGTTCATTCAGATCTTACTTGTGGTTGAGTCAGCCAGCCACTGTTCCATCTGTCAAGAGGTCTGTGTGACCTTGGAGCTTCTTGAACTGTATTCAGTTGTTTTCTGGAGTGGGAGGAAAGGAAAGAAAAGAAAGTAAAAGAACTGGTCCTTCTTGCCTTATCCTAGCTAAGAGAACAGTCCTTCAAATGATACACTTACAAGTCTCTCCTATTTCCCTAACTATATTAGTAATTTTCTGCAGACACAGCCATTGGAAACTGTAAGCCCAGGGGCCTTTCTGCATTTCTATTTGCAAAGGAGTAGGAATATAGCCTGAAAATTAAGCAAAATTACTTTAAATTCCCCTTCAACTTTGCAATTCAACACATAAATATTCGTTGCATGCTTATTATGTTCCATGTCTTACGGATTCAAGTTGAACAAGACTAAGAGTATAAAAAGGGAAAATGATATATTCTTTTTCATATGTTTTCCAAGTTTACATCCCTTAACATTTTGTCCCCCATCATTACTCTATACCCATTGAGCAGCATTAAAATAAGATTGCATTCTCCCCAGTGAGGGACTTTAGTACTAAGAGATAGTGTCTTATTGGATACAGAAGAACATTAAAGGGCCACAGTCCATCTAATGTCCAAGATGCCTTTACACATTGAAAAATAATTTCTGCTACAATTGAAGAAGTGATACAAGTACATTTACTAATATCAGTTCACAAATGACAAAATTCAGACTCAGTGAGGTCTGTTGACTTACGTGTAGTTCATGATGGCTAGTATCACAGCCTTGCATAGTTGGTTCTTTCTAAGGCTTAGATGGCCTCTATACCATAGCTTATGCCTTTTCCATACCTAGAGAGGAGATATGTCTGTTCTACATGTTTAATAACTTTGTTTTTAATTGATACATAATACTGTGTATGTTTACTGAGCATATTATGATGCTTTAATATCGGTATCTATATGCATATAAAGAATGATACAACCAAGCTAATTAACATATTCATCATCCCACATGTTTATCACCTTACTTGTATTGAGAATACTTACAAGAGCCTTTGTGGCACTGGAAAAATGACTTGCTTGGTAAAGAGCTTGAATCCCCAACACCCATGCAAAAAGATGGCCAAAAAGAGTCCCTAATGCTAGCACAGAAAAGCCAGAGATAGGAGGACCCTGGGAAGCTGCTAGCCAGCAGCTCTAGCTGAAATGGGGAGCTCCAGATTCAGTGAGAGCCCCTTTCTCAGAACAATAAGATAGGGAAAAATCAAATATCATCCAGTGTCATCTTCTGACCTCCACACACATCCTCACCAAAACACATATGCTCCTCACACCAGACACACTATAAAGATCCTTCTTAAACTGGTTCAAAATATGTGATTCAGTTTGAGCACCATGTTATAATTGAGATTTTGTGCCCCCTTGACCAAGTCCTTATTTCTCCTGTCTCTGCTGGCACCACTCTGTTTTCCTCCAGGGGTTCGATTTTAAGACTGTGAGTAAGAACATGCAGTTTTATCTCTCTGTGTCTGGTTTATTACACTAAATGACAATTTCTATAGCTTCAGATAAGGTTATATTTTAAATATTCATACTTGTTTAAACAGTCTTGATTGATGAAGAATTCTCATACATACTCTGCCCAGTTTTCCCTGATATATTTGCATAGTATAATTATTACTATTAATAAACTAACATTGATTCCTTATTCAAATTTTCTTAGGCTTTACCAAATAGCCTGTTTTTGAGCTACTACTCAACTGTCAAAGCAGACATTTCCCTGGACAATATTAAGTAGGAAAAGAAAAATTTATTCAAGGCTATAGCAAGGTCTTATGAAGTTCTGTTGGGACAAAGGGTCAAGGGGTTTTAAACACAGAGAAAAAGAACAAATGGGAAAGTGCTAGAAGAAAAGAAAAGATTGAATGAGACATGCCCAGCATATCCCAGTGAATTGTGTCCATCTTTACAAATGTATTCTCTCTGATTAGACCATCTGTGTTAGCTAATTGGCAGCCATGGAAGTTAGGCTTTCGTCTTCCCACAGAGCCTGGGCAATGGGGCACTTGCTTCCTTGATGAATACATTTTAAAGGGATTGTTCTCACATCCTGGAGAAACTCAGTCTCTCGGGTTATAAAGCTAGACAGAAACTTTTTAAGAGATTTACTTCTTAAATGGACAGCAAAGAATTTACAAGCATTTCTAAAAAGGATTACAAGAATAGGTTGTTAGTCCAGGGACCCCTAGTCTGGAAGCAGGTAGTCTGAAATACAGAAGGAATTTGAAGGCCATCGTTTTGTATCTAGCAATGTGCCTCCCTAGCCTATTCTTTGGTGTAAGAGTTAAGTGACATCTTAAACATTGCATTGGCTGTGACTTTTAAAGTCTAACAAAATTATATCTGTGTCTGTGAAGATCTCCCACTCTGCTTCCCAATTCAATTGCTTGTTTATATTTTTATTAATTATTTGAGAATTTTATACAGTGTGTTTTGATCAGATTCACTTCTGATGTCTCCTTCATCCACCACCACATCTCTTACCTGATAAACTTCTTGTCCTCTTTTTTTTTTTTTTTTTTTTTTTTTTTTTTTTTTTATTATAGTAACCCCTGAGACCAATTTATGCTGCCTATGTACTCCTAGGAGTGAGGACAGCTATTGGAATGTGGTTGATCTACCAGGAACCATACCCTTAAAGAAGACCTGCTTTCCTCCAGAAGCCATGAACTGACATTAGTTCCTTACCTTTAGATGCACATGAACCACTTTCCACTCCATGCTAGAACATTTACTGGCTTGATTGTGTACAGGTCTTGTGCAGGCAACCACCTGCTTCCTGATTCTATTAGTTATTTGGATGTCTTTCTGGAGTTTCACTGTGTAAATATAAGCAAATCAGAATAAACATGTCTCCCTTTCACAAAAGGAATATCATAATCATTGTTTTTTCCAATATGTTCCATGTAATGATAGACCTTAAAGGTCTTCCACAGGTATGAGTTTTATTACAGTAACAGATACCATTCTACACAGGGATGTAGGACTCCATTGGTGAATACCATGATGCCATGTAATCTGGGCTTCCAAAAGGCAGAGGGACATGGGTTTCAGGAGCAGGAAATTCCATTTCTTTGGATTCTCACAGGGGCAATTTCAACTTTCTCAGCCTTAGTCCCTGGGTGAAGAAAATTCCATAGTATTGTGAGGTAGCTGAGATAAGTTCTTAAGAACCTAGTCCTGGATAGACCATTACTGTAACAATGATAGTAAGAATACCTTGTACACACACACACACACACACACACACACACACACACACACACATTGGTGTAACTTCATTCAATCAAAAATATTTTGGAATACCTATAATATGACACTTGCTGCTTTGGAAAATTTGAAATGTAACATATAAAACCCTTTCTTCAAGAGTGTTCATTGGCATGCCTGGATATCTGTATGAATTTAATAGGCATCATCTTCTCTTTTAGTAAAATTGTTCTCATTAAGGTAGTTAGAGCCAAGGGTGAATTGAAATGTGATTCAAATATGCATAGGTTTAATCAACGTAGAGTTTTAAAATTATGCAGTGATTAATGGACCATTGGAAAAATGACTTTTTCTTAAGTGTTGAGATTTCATGTGTCCCTTATCTATTTTGTATAATCCCCATTTGTTTCCTATGGGGAAAAACCTTTTAATTTTTTTCTTCTTTTTGTCACAATAAAGTGTACTCAATCCTTTGTACTTAACAAAATAGTTACATCCATGGGGAGAAAGGCAATCGATAACTAAGTAAATACTCTGCCATGAAATAAAACCCTAAGAGAAAAAGGAGGTTAAGTAAAGGGACTGGCATGTACTAGACAGGGAAATCTACTTTTTATAGTTGGACACAGATGAATTCTTTGATAGGATGACATTGGTGGTAAGATCTTAACTAGGGAGGCAGTGAGCTGTGCATGTATCCAGGGACTAGTTTCCAAGTAGAGGGTACAACAAGAACAAAAATCCTTAACATATTCTGTAAGCAAAATGGATCCCAAATGCATAGAACCAAATAGAAGTACTAAGCATGAAGCTGGATAGATTGATCAGTGGTTAAAGCACTTCCACAAAATAATGAGGACCTGGTATTCTGTTACCCAGAACACTGTAAATGTGGCATGGACATGTCTACCCACTTAAAATTCCAACCTTAGAAGGTTTATCCAGGAACCCCAGATTAAGCTAGCCAGTGAGACAAGCCATATCTGTGAGATCTAGGTTTGACTGAGAACTTCTGCCTCAATGAATAAGGTATTAGAGCCATAGAAATGATTCACAACACCAATCTTAGCCTTCACGTGTACACATACACACATGTGCATGAACAAAAATATTTACACACACACAACATACACACACACACAAATGGAAAAAAGGAAAAGAAAAAAATCATAGGCAGAAAAGTTGAAATAAAGAGGAAATGATATAAAGGAGCAGGGCAAGTTCGGAAATATACAGTGAGTCAGAAAGTAGAGTACTATAGATTTTACTTTGAGCAAGAAGAAGAATAATCCAGTGCTTTGTTTGAGTGACAGGGGGATGTGATTTGACAGATGTCTTAAAACAATTGTTTCAGCTAGGGTCGTAGACTGGACCTACAAAATCTGCGTTGAAACAGAAAGCAGCTCTAGCTTTTTTTTTTTTTTTTTTTTTTTTTTTTGAAGGTTTCTGTGTAGCTTTGCTTTCTGGATCCTGTAGAGTGCTCGAACTACAAAATCCGCGCTCTGCCCGATCTGAAAAGCGCCCACCAGCTCCTAGGCTTTTGCAAAGGTCTAAGTGAGAGACTCTTGATATAAAGCATGTTGATAAGCATCAACATGGTATGGTGTTGCCAGAATTTGGGTGGATCCTGAAAGTGAAGCAACCAAATTTACTGATGATGGAGAGAAATCCAGGAGTCAGGTTTGGTTCTGATTTTGAAGTGAGCTGTTGAGAAGACAGAATGCCTGCCATTGAGGATGTGAAGAAAGATTGTAAGAAGACTGGGCAAGAAGAATGGGAGTAGAAAAAATGCTTTTGGAAAAAATGTTTTTGATCATGTTTTAAAAGTAATCTTTTTCTGGTAAATTTCAGTCACTTGTAAAAGTATGCAGTAGTATAATGAATCCCTAAGTGTGCATCATCCTGCTTCAGTAATCACCTCTGGTCATGTCTAATAGACTTCCTCGTGGAGATGGCAGGAAATCAGTAGGACATAGCAGTCTACAAGAGAAGCCTGACTTGAAGCACAGAGTTCCTATTATTAAATATACAAAAAAATACAAAAAAGAGAGAGGAGATAAATTAACTGCCTGAGACTTTAGTCCTGTTATCAAGCAATCAAACAGATTAGGAAACACTAGTACAGGAGACAAAAGATGAACTCCCATGACATTATCAGAGAACCTAGAAATCCAATCCACCTATCTTAATATATTCAATTCTTAAAACCTGAAACATGGTCTAAAGATCTAAGACACTATTACCCCTCTGACATTCATCTACTCCTCTTCTCTTCTCTTCCCTTCCCTTCCCTTCCCTTCCCTTCCCTCCCCTCCCCTCCCCTCCCCTCCCCTTCCCTCCCTTATCCTATCCTATCCTATCCTATCCTATCCTATCCTATCCTATCCTATCCTATCCTATCCTATCCTATCCTATCCTATCCTATCCTATCCTATCCTATCCTATCTTATCCTATCTTATCTTCTTCCTTCCTCTCCCCTCCCCCTCTCTTTATTAAGATGATTTCTCACTATGTAGCCTAGCCTCAAACTCGCAATCTTCCTGCCTCAGCTTCTTAACTGTTTGGAATACAAATCTGCTTCACGATTTCTGCTATCTATATGCATTTATTTTTACCAGATGATGACATTTAGGTGCTAAGAGATTAAATACTTCTCTCAATGCCATCTGTCCTATAAATAGTGCTGCCAGGATTGGAATCCGGGCAGTCCAGCTCCAAACACATCCTCAAACATCTCCCTATTCTTAAACTGCTTGCTTGGTCACACATTCTGCCTTTGTCACTATGCTAGCCTGAGGGACCCAAGAGCAATGATAAAGGGATGGGGAAATGCTTTAAAAACACTGCCATGTCAAAGATACCACTGGATACTGTATGCAAAGGAACTTTGTCAATAATTCAATAGTGCCAAATAATAATAATGATGATGATAATAATTCTTATTTTGTGAGCATATACCCATGGGACTGCCATCCTGCCAAGTGGCTCAAATGCTGTAATTTTTGATCCTCGTGCAGGCTTATGGGGAGGAGCCAATGTTGTATCTATTTTGAGTATGAAGATGAAGAGTAAAAGAGCATAGAGAGGTGAGACCTTTGTTGTGCTCCCTAGTGACTTATGGTTACATTATCCCAGAAGAAAAAGAGGAAAGGGAAACAACAGAGCCTTTGAGCTAAAGCACCTATGGGCTCAAATTCAAGTTCAGCACATTGGGAACTGAGACCTTGTAGTCTTTTTGTCTCCTCATTCTTATGATATTCCAAAATGTAGCCAAGCATCCACCCACCAAGTTGTCAGCAAATTGGAGTTGTATGTTAAAGGCTAGTTTTTGTTATAAAACTTGTAAATTAAAAGAGTATTTTCACATTGACTATAGATTATTTCCTTTATGTACAGGGAATGAAATTGTTGTGTATCAGAGAAACATCTATTCCCATCTCATACTGGTAGCTACCATTACTCATAATTCATCATGTTATTTCCTGTTTTGCATTTTAGTTTTCCTCTATAGAGTTGAAGTGATAGCTTAATTTGGTAAGGAGTCTTTAGTTTGGGACTCAGGCAGACCTAGAATTTAATTCAAAAAAATTTTCCTATATCACATATATGGTCTTGGTCAAATCACCTGTCTCAGATTCTCCTGTCTTTTCCTTGTGATTTCCTCATTTGGTACTTGGTTAAATAACACATTGCTTAAATCAATTCGTACATAGTAGGTGACCAGTACATGTTGATGATAACTTCTTTAATTCTCAAGGCTGAATTCATATATATTTACATGTCTCCTGACAAAAAAAAAATAAACATACCTTGGGCCAGGGGATGTCTTTCATGCTGGGATGCTTCCCTAGCACATACAAGGTCTTGAATTCAAATTTTCCCTGTGTTTTGGTCTACCCTTTACTACTATTATTACTACTGCTGCTACTACTACTACTCTTCCTCCTCCCCTTCCTCTCCTTCCTCCTCTTCCTTCTTCTTTTCTCCTCCTTCTCCTTTTTCCTTCTCTTTATCCTTTTTTTTTTTTTGACAAGATTTCTCTGTGTAGCCCTAGCTATCCTGGAACTCACTCTGTAGACTGGACTAGCCTCTAACTCACAGAGATCAACCTGCTTCTGACCCCAAGTGCTGGGAGTGAAGGTATGGGCCACTACTGCCCAGCTTGGTCTACACTTTCTTTATCAGTGTTGATTCAGTTTATTATAGCCACTCTCTGTATCACTAGCCTTCCAGAAATTAACTGGTCCCATCAGAGTCTTGGTAAAAAGCACCGCTCAGCTAACCTGGCATCCCTTTCTTAGTCAAAACATAACTCTGGATAAAGTGTGAATTTATTTTCCAGCATATGTGCTGCTCATTCTACTGGTATTAACTTCTCACCTATTCTCTGTGCTAAGTATTGGTATTTAAAATAAAGAAAGAAAGCTTAATGTGTAGAAGTTGATTAACAAGTTGGAAGGTAAGAAATAAGAAATAGGGAGGGAAGAAGGGAAAGTGGGAGTGAAGACAGACAGAAGTCAAGCCCAGACATTTCTATGAGTTTGCTTGTATGACTTGTTGTAAGAAAAGTAGCCATTTCAATTCATTAATTCACCATGAATGTATCTACACACTTATTCAACATCGTACACTAAAATTTAACTCCTGTATCAAAGATACAAAATGGGAGTTGACAGTGGCAGTATATGATCACATGTATGTGTATAAATTCATATGCATGTCCAGATGGCTATGCATGTCCAGATGGCTATGCAGTTGTGTGTGTGTGTATGTATGTGGAGGTTAGAAATCAACAGAGGTGTCTCTTCAATCACTCTCTGCCATAACTTCTTAATATTTATTCTTGGATAATTTCATAGATATATAAATAAAATATGATCATATTCATACCCCATTTTCCATCTAGTTCTCCCTAGGTCCCCCTAATGCAGTGGTTCTCAACATGTGGGTGTCAAGTGGCCCTTTCACAGAGGATGCCAAATACCAACAGAAAACACAAATATTCATATTACAATTCATAACAATAGCAAAATTATAGATATGAAGTAGCAACAAAAGTAATTTTATGGTTGGAGGTCACCACAACATGTGGAACTATATTAAATGTTCATAGTATTAAGAAGGTTGAGAACCACTGCCCTAACTTGTTCCCCTACCAACCTCATGTCATCCCTCTCTTTTTTTTTTTTAAAATAGCCCAGTAAGCCCAATTAGCACTATCCGTATGTGCAGGTATATGGGTCCATCCAGTGGAGCATGGGCAGCCTACCAGTGATAACACAGCAATAAAGATGATTCCCTCTCCTCCAGTAGCTTTCAACTGACAACAGCCTCTCAGAGGTGGGACCTCATGAACCCCTTCCCCATCCATGCTGGAATTTCATCTGACTTGATCTTTTACAGGTCTAGTGAAGGTAACCTCAGCATATGAGTTCATGAGTGCAATCTGCATGTCATTTAAAGAAAACACCATTTCAGAGCATTCCTCCCAACCTCTGGTTCATACATTTTTTTTTTGCCTCCTCTTTTATGTTCTTTGAGTGTTGGACAGGAGATTGATAAAGATGTACCAATTAGGGGGTGAGTACTCACAGACACTTGTTATCAGCATTTTGAACAGTTATGATTCTCTACACTGACTGATGCAAAGGAGAAGGAGGAGGAGGAGGAGGCAGCTGCTGCAGCCCTGATCTATAGGTATAAACATAGATATTTAGAAGGCAACATGATCATATAGCAAAATAACAATAGTCATTCTGCCATATGCTCTCTCAAGAAATAAGCTTTTGATAAGGTGTACAGTAATACACATGTACATACACATGTATGTACAGTAATAGACATGAATTCCCTTCTGTGGATCAGGCATCAAATCCAATTATAAAGTATTTGGTTACTCAATAACATCATGCCACTATATACCAATGGGAACATCTTGCCGGTGAGGTCAGTACTGTAATATGCAGTGTCCTGCACTGTGTAAGAACATTAATGTGTTCCCTCCATGAGAAGCCTGCAAGACACCTTCTGGCATTATGAACACTTGCCAGCAAGGTATCTTATTGGGCCAGGAGATTACTGATTCAGCTAGAGTGGGTAGCTGGAAAGTCCTAGGGATCTTCCTGTCTTTAACTCCCCAGCACTGGGATTAAAGGCAGGGTCATCCATGCCTGAGTTTTGTTTAAAATTTGTGTGCTGAGGAATGAAATGAACTCCTTACATTTGTGAACCAAGCACTTTACCAACTGAGCCATTTCCTGACATCTTTATGCTCATATTTGGAGGGTGATCATATATCCCATTTTAACTAGAATAGTTCTAATTTATGACTCTTCTTCTAGAGACCTTTTCAGTGCACCATTTATCCTAGACAGAAGTAGCCTGGATTAGATGACAAATTATATAGTTATTCAACTTACTGAAGTCATAACTGACAAAAGAAAGATGCTCATTCAGTGAAATTCAATAAAATTGCCAATGCAGTATGATTTGTGGAAATCAGAGGGCTATATGGGCTAATCTGCATGGATTTGAAGGCTCCGTGTAAATACCCCTTAGGAACTAATTTTCAGAGCTAAGAGGTGAAGGGTAAGAGGTTGTCAAGTGAAGGAAAAGAGGGGTGCAGATTGCTGAGCAAATAAGAGTTGGGGTTGGCTGCTGTGAATCTCTATGGGAGATATAAAAAAACAAAAAGGACTTCAAATCAGTGTGCTGAAAGGAGCCTGTTTGAGAGTATTTTCCTGGCCTTCATTCACTCCATAGCTCCTTAAGAAGAGAAGTGCCTCTCTGGCTGACTTAAGCATCCTACGTGGGTGACAGTCTCTAGGGAGGTGGAAGGATAATGGAGGTTTATGAAACTTGCACTCTTAGGTTGGCCCAAAGGGACCTGTCATTGAAGTGCCAAAAAAAAAAAAAAAGACAGAGACTCCCTCTCTCCCCAAAATTAGCTTCACTCAAAAAGACAGAGGGGAAGCTTTCGTTCCGACAAAGTTATGTTAATATTGTCAAGTTGGTGCACTGGGTCGCTGAACTGGTGCTTGGGGACTGTCATAATATTGATGGGGAGTTTGGCAAGTTAATTTTAAATCTGTCACTTCACTCTTCTACGACTCTTGCTCCTTAATAAAACTCCACAGTGATTGTGGGCTTAGCTGACAGCACGGGAGTGATCTTTGAGTCTGAAGCCGGCTTGAAGTGATTCCCTCTCCTTCATCTTGTCTTTCTTCTCTTACTACTTCTTTGTTCTCCCCAATCCCAGGCCTAGGCTACTAACCTATACCAAGAAATCCCTGTCATACTGAGACCCATTGTTGGGAGCTAGCATAGGGTCCTGGAATATTAGGCTATCTGGATTGGAATGACAATACCACTGTGAACTAGATGTCTAACCTTGTGAAATCTACTGGAAGTTTCTGATCCTTGGGCTCCTCCCATTGTGGTGTTATAAAATTAATGTATGCCAAAGCCTCTCTATAGTTCACCATCTGCCAAAACCTTTCCCCCTTTCAACAATGTGAAGGTCATGGACTGCAGGTATCCACCCATGGCCACAATGACAAGTGAAAGCTATATTTCCATAAATACTTAACATAGATCAAATGCTCAGATTTGCATCAAGAAAACCATGGAGGAATCAAATAGACTGTAATTATTTTTAAAGTATCCAAAATGGTGAGAGTCTCAATGAGTGTCAGATGACCTTCTTATATGGCAGAATATAATAATTCTGATACAACTCATACCACAGAGCTAAAACCTTCATTTTCTCCTTCATTGTAATGTTATTTATTTTTGCTGTTGAAGATCTTGGACCAAAAGAAATTTCCAGGAAATTGTGGAAACATCTCAATTATATGGCCATATAACACTTGTCCTATGGATCTGAGTCTGCCATGGACAATTTTCTGTCTGCTCTAAGACAATCATATTCATATCCTCAACTTTGATCATGTTCTCCACCAATGCTTGGCTTTAAGTTTTCCCAGTGTTTCTTCTCTACTTTATGGATGCTGACTTAGTTTATTTTAGTCACTGTCTGTATCACTAGTCTTCCAGAAACCAACTGGTTCTATGTAGCATGAATCTTAAAAGTTCTTATTAATAAAAACATACCTGGAGCCAGGTATTGGGGTGAATGCTGGAAGATCAGAGAAGCAGAACAAGCCACGGCTACCTCACCTTGCCAATTCCTCAGCTGATCCTGTTTCCTCAGACCGGAAGCTTCTGAGTCCTCATCCAAATGGATCTCAGCTGAACTGTGCTGCTCAAAGCCTAAAAGCTTAACCAGCTCTAGTTCCTGGTTTTCATGCCTTTTATACCTTTCTGCTTTCTGCCATCACTTCCTGGGATTAAAGGCGTGAGTCACCATGCCTGGCTGTTTCCAGTGTGGTCTTAAACTCACAGAAATCCTAATGGATCTCTGCCTCCCAAGTGATAGGATTAAAGGTGTGTGTACCACCATTCTGGCTTCTATATCTAGTGGCTGTTCTGTTCTCTGACCCCAGATAAGTTTATTAGGGTCACACAATATTTTGGGGAACACAATACCACCACAGTTCTATGAGCTATTTAGTAGGAAGTCCTACTCAGCTGAACTATGCATTTTTTCCTTTTGCAAAATGGAACTCTGGGTAATGTGTGGATCCATTTTGGGCATACATAATGTTCATTCTACTGGTATTAACTTCCCATCCCTCTGTCAGGTTCTGTGCTAAGTACTTGTATCCATGAAAGTAAATAAAACCATTCACAGTCATAGTTGGGAAAACAGAAATGAAGACAGGTAAGGTAGCTACATGAATGAAAGGAAATAAGGTAAAAGACAGGAATAAACTTATATTTGTCCATGCTCAAGAGATACTTCTGACACTTTGTTTTGTTTCGCTTTTGTTTGTTTGTTTGAACAGAGTTTCTCTATGTAATTTTGGCTGTCCCGGAACTCACTCTATAGGCCAGGCTAGTCTCAAACTCACAGAAATCCACCTGCCTCTGCCTCCCAGAGTGCTGGGATTAAAGGTTTCTGCCACCACTGGCCAGCAACTTCTGACACTTTCTTGGGAACTCATTCATAAGTTCTTTTTCAGTTACAACATTCTCTCCACCCAAGAAAGACCTAAATGCTCAACAGAAATGTATTGTTTCTTCACTTTTAATTACAACTCACACCTTTCTAGCTTCACTGCCCCCATATCATTTCTCAGAAATGCTAGTCTAAGTTCAGACATCTCAGTGAAATTCAGTTACCAAAGAGTGGTTACGAGATTAGACAACAGAGGGAGAAAGTGTGGCCTCAAATCCTAACCAAGTATATTCGATAAGCAAACTTGATGTCATTGTTATTAAAGGGATGGGGATGTTTGAATTAGATAATGCAGGCAAAGCACTGAGCATATGCAGTTATGACCTACTCTTTCCAGCCTTGCATCCTTCTCTGCTCTACCTTTACTCTCCACATTCATTTCTTTTCTTCACTGGTTTGTGAGTTTCTCAAGAATATTTGAACACATATTCTAAACTCTGTCTGAGACAGAGCACCCTGTGAGCACTACTGTTCAATGTGATGCATGAATGAGCATGTAAATGAGAGTTGATATATGAGTGAAAACCGAATCAGCTATTCATTGGATGAATATGTATGCATGAATATATGATAAATATGTAGATAACAAATGCATGAAGGAATGGTCCCAGGAATGGATTAATAAAGTACAACTGAGTTAAAAGGTAAATGAATGAATAAATTATTAGCCCAGAAGGAAATGGGAAGACCCTGGATGTGATCTTGGCTACATGGAGCAATAAATAATATATATTATAGGGAATTTTTTGTGACTGTAACAAAGCTATTGAAAAAAAACCTAGTTATGACTTTGCTATAATTTGAGAAACATTAAGAAATATGTTAATATTTAGAATCGTCTATTGTGTGGGACACTAGGGTAAGAGAAGCACATAAGGTAAAAGACTAAGATTGAAAACACAGAATATGAATAGAGAGGTGTTCCTTTGTGATGCTATGACAAAAATAACAGGAACTTGATAATTTGTCAAGAATATTTACCATAGTTCTACAATCTAACATCTAGACATGGATAGACTGTGTCCATGGAAGGGGTTGATCTCTCCCTGGAGTACTAGAGCAATTTCTGCATCATATGAAAGAAAAGAAAGCTGTGTCCCCACACGGATGAAGAAACATGAAGGATAAAAGGAACAAACATGTTCCTGCTAATGTCTTCTCTTACAGTATTGATCCATTCATAGGAACAGAACATCATGATCTGAACATCTCTCAGAGGCATCACCTCCACACATTGCTTTACTAGGGCTTGAGTTTCCATCACATGAAATTTAGGGGCACATCAGAACACAGCAAGACTATGGGGAGAACAGGAGAAACTTACAGAGATTGAGAAACTATCTGGGGTAGAATTCCATAGCTCCATGTGTTACTGGATTCTCAAATACAAAGTCTAAAGCAATATTCTGTTTTAGTGTACAAAAGTAATCACAACAGCAATTCACCATTTAATCCTGACTGCATCTAAAAATATAAATTTATCTCTTTACTTTCTCACTTTTGAGTGTGCACAATGCTCCAAGATGAGATAGGTCAAGGTCAGGTTTCCACCCTTAGTCAAAGAACTACATGCAACTCATAACTACTGCAGAGAGAGAATTAGCTTCTCCTATGGATAATCCCTTTCATGAATTACCCAAAACAGAGTGATCTGCCCTGAAATCATATGCATACAAGCCATACTAAATGGACTCAGCAGGTCATAGGTATATATTATGCATATGTACATCATAATCACAATCAAAAAAAGAGGTCATCAGTTTGAGAGGGAGTGAGGGGCCATGAGAGGAGGAGTGGGAGGAGCTGGAAGGAAAGGCGTGCAAGAGGATGGAGGGAGGAAAGGAAAGAAGGAAAGGAAAGAGAGTGAAATAATTATATTTTAATTTAATTTTAATGTATAGATGGTCATCAAGTGGGAGAGAATAGTTAACACTACATACTGAGAACAATTTTGTCCTTGACTTTTCATTCAAGGAATGCTGTCAGTATTGTAGGTATGTCTTCAGCAGTCATCTCTAACAAATCTTAAGAGTATTTTTTCCCTATAGAACTTAAAAATATCAAATAATAACCATACAGATAATAAAAGAAGTTAAAAGGATTTCCCCCAAACATAAAGCTAATAACAGAAAGACATGCCCAAACACTGAAATTAAATCTCCCAAATTATGTTCCTTTTATATTCTCCTCCCTCCTCCCTCCCTCCCTCCTCCCTCTCCTCTCTCCTCCTCTCTCCTCTCCTCTCCTCTCTCTTCTTCTTCTCTCTCTCTCTCTCTCTCTCTCTCTCTCTCTTCTCTCTCTCTCTCTCTGTGTTTTCCAAGGTCTGTTTTCTATATATATCCCAGAGTCAAGAGCGTAGTCCAGACTAGCTTTGAATGCTTTTTATAGCTGAGAATGTCCTTGGACTCCTGAACCTCCAGCCTCAGCATCCCAAGCATTGGGGTTAAAGGCATGTGCCACCACTGCCAGCTTGCATCCAAAGTAAATTCTTGAATTATAATGCTGTCTTCTTAGATTTCCCATGTTTTAAAATCATAACATAGCTGTTTGCTACTCAAGGTGTGATTTCACTCCTCAGCATGGACATCATCTGAGAGCTGAGAAAAAAAAATGCAATAACCCCCCTCGCATTTCCCCAGAAAATATACCAAATCAGAATCTGTTTTAATGAGATCTCCAGGTGCTCTTATGCAAATGAGTTTTTGAGCAGAGCTGGAATTGTGCAGGTTTCTCAGAATGTGGCTGCTGGACTATCAACACCAGGAGAGACTGGAAATTGAAGGAATGCACACTCTCAGAGCCTGTTCCCTTCAGACCCTCTGAGTCAGAGACCTTACACGTGGGACATAGTGACAGGAACCCTCCACAAGCCCTCTATTCCCACATCTGTACACACATCTGTGATTATAGTGCATGCCAAACTTGAGAATTCTGATTGTAGAGGAAAGTACTTCAGCTATTAGAATCAGACACTTCACGGTTAGAGCTCACAGGGGCTTCTGTTTCCCAAGTGTGTGAAGCCTCCTTGACACTCCATTGCTTGTAAATTTACTTATGGGGTCAGTGACGAAGAGGATAAAAGGACAACACCCACACCATGGCACAATGGTGATAGCTAAATCCTTATGAAAGTTCCTTCTCCTCTGCTACCCTAGTATCTTCTCTACTTTATACAAATCTGTTTCTTGCTTCGAGTCCCAGAGGTCTGATATCCACTTTTAGTCTACCCATGGGGGCCAGACATCATGGACTCTGACCTCTAGAACGATATCATATGTCAGCCACTGATGGCTCTATTCTACAACTATCTTTCATGACACTAATCCATAGGGTGCAGCTTGAATCAGAGACAATTTGAATTGTGTTAGAAACTTGGACATCGCATGCAACATTTTTCAACATTCTGCAGGAGCTCAAATTCATAACCTTTACTAAATCTCCTACATCCACTAATTCTGTAATTTTGTCATTTTGTCAGGAAAAACTATCAAGCTGTCCAGGGTGATTTGTTCTGCATGAAACACCAGTGTTCCTTATAGCTCAGTATTCCATTATCGCAGGTTTTGCTCTGGGCACATTCATCCAATTATTTTACTAAATATTGACACCAGGCTTACTGGACAGTGATTTTCAGGATTACCTCTCATTAACCTTCTTGAGAGATGAGTTCTGCACTGGGCCAGTTTCTGAGCTGCCACAGTCTGACTGCCTGTATCCTCCTGCACAGGTTTTTTAACTCCTACCAGGCAATGGTCTGTGTTGCTTGACTTGGTGAACACCTCTGCTCTTCCCACAATGCCAGAGTAAAGGAGACCTTTTAGACACAGAAGCATAGAAAACCCAAAGTAAAGACAGCATAAATGAGGAGGGATGCTATGAGGGCAGGACATAGAAACTTTGAGAACCTGAGTCTGCTGGGGTTTTAGTCTAAGGTTCTCCATGCAAGTGTTTATGTCGCCTGGAGCAGGTAACTACATACTTTGAGCTTTTGTCTATGGAGTGTGAATAATTAAACCTTAAGGGGCAAATACTTTACATTCCCAGTCCTGTGCTTGGTGGGAAATTCTTGCCCTTCTAATGGTTGGCCCCTTATTTTGCCCCTTATATCTGATTCAACATCATCCACGTACTAAAAGAGACTCTCTTTAGAAAGGAGATGTATAAAAGGCCGAACAGAATGTGAATCCCATGGAACGCAGGTTTTTGATTGCCTGTCCAGTATGAAATGCTATGTCACTTGTGACCCCTTCATGTTAATTATATAGAAGTGGGTGGAATTCAGTGCTGCCACTGAACATTGAGAACACTGACATTGAGAACAAGGATCAAGTTTCAATACATACTTAGTTGTCCTCAGGACCCTCACATACACATCACATGGACAATGACATGTAGCACCAGGATTTTTGGCTGTGTCATACAAGATAAGCTGTGAAAGCCTCCTCCAGCCCTGGATTCCTCTGGTCTCTCCTCCTCTAAGATTTTAGAGACAGACATGCCTAAAGGCCTGGCTCCCCTTCCATTTCTTTTTCTCATCCTTTGTTCTTTGTTCTTGTGGGTGAAGATATCTGGAGGAGGAAAGATGTGAATGCCTATAGGGGTATCTCATCCAACTCCTGTAGAAAAACAAACATAAAGAATGGGTCCACATTAAATTAATTTCATTGATTTTTTTCCCCCTGACTTTCCTTTGAAACCTCACAGTATGCAGGTTATAATTAGGCTGTTTATAATCCTCTGCTGAGGGACTCTGTGGAGCTGCCATCTCGGGGGGCCTGGGGCTTCTTGTTTACGTATCACCCTTCAGGACTGGATAACAGATAGCCCCCTTTCCCCGAGTCCCATTCCATTCCATTTTATTATGTGTCCCTGCGATTCTATTACCTGTTCACGGTCTCAGTGACTCAACCCCAGTGGCTGCAGTAATGATGGCTTTCCGAGCTCAGCTAATGACGCAGGCACTGAGGTGTCTCCAGACCCAGCAGCCAGCGGAATCTCAATTTAGCAAGATTTGAGACTGCCACGTCATGCATTATGCATGAGCGCATGCCTGCGTGTGATGTGTGTATGGGTGCGTGCGGGTTTGTTGGAGGGAGGGTGGGGGTTTGCACATTTATACTCAAGACCTTGCATATTGGCGGTCACAGTGAGGAAAATGAGATGTCTGATCGTGCAAAGCGTTTGCTGGGAGATTGGCAGGAAGGGAGGGAAGGACATGTTGGTAAATTTGAATGAGCTCCTAGCCTTCACCGGATTATTCCCACTCTTTACAGGACAGTATAGCAGACTGGCAAAGAGCTAGGCTCTAAAACAAGATGGCTAGGCTACCAGCTGGGTTACTGAATGCTCAGGAATTAAGACACACCATCCTGACCTGCCTAAGGAGACCCTAATCTGATGATTTCCTTAAATGGAACAATGTAAACAGAGATTTTCACATTGTGCTTAGCTTTGCACCAAGTACTTAGTAAATGTTAAACACTGTTAGTATTAATATTTATTGTTCTTTTGCCAGAAGAGCAACTTCCAGACAGCTTGTCTGCATAGATCAAGATATGCCTTCTCTTCGTGGTGCATATGGCTTGGTCATGGTGTAAAATAGAGAACATAAGATAAAATTCTTATCTCTGTTCTGCCTCAAGGTCACTGGGTAACCTTGAGCAAATCCCTTCTTGGCCCTGGTCTTGAGCTTTGTCACCCACAAATGAGGATCCAGAATAATTCAAACTGTAAATCTTAGTGGGGCATGGGTTCTTCAGAAGATCACAAGAATCCCCTAAAGAGATGCAGCCAAGGATTACAAAGTGGCTACAATGTCTGTTTCATATATAAGAATTGAAAACATGGATTCCCCTATTAATGAAGCAAAGATATCTGCAAAACACTCAGCTACGGGCTTTGAATTTCTAATTAGTACATCAGTACAGATTACTAATGTACTTACAGTCAGGGCATCCTATGATTCTACAACTTGTTACAAAGGAGCCAAATAAGAATAGTGACCTCTGAAACAATAAAAGATAAGTGTTCTCAGATATAGGGCTAATAAGGGACAGCACATGCCTTAGAATAATGGGGACATCTTAGGTCTATGGAGGCCAGGGATCTGATTCTAAAGTTGAGAGGAAGGCTTTACACTGAAACAGAGCTGATTCAGTTCCATGTTCAACTCTTCACATACTTGGTGATAATGAAACTCAGACTTCTCCAAGTCTGAGAATTATCATGACTAAAACAGAAGATAATGACTCCTACAGCTAAGAAAGGTGGAGACATGGAAACGATTGAGCACTATTAGGTGGATGTGTGACCTCCCATCGCTTGCTTTAAGGATGACACTAGTATATTTTCTCTTCCCCTCTTCCTCACCTCCATCCTTGGTTCTTTCCTGAAAGTATCCAGAGCTCGTCACTCATGACCCCAGCTGATTAGCTGCTGTGAAGTTGTTCTTTCTGGTAGTCCTAACTTGGTGCACCCCCATTCTGTAGCTAGAGTTTTCCTGCCTTGCCCACAGTCAGGACAAATCTTTGTCACCCGCCAGTCCCACAGCCGCTCAGACCCAATCAAATAAACACAGAGACTTATATTGCTTACAAACTATATGGTCATGGCAGGTTTCTTGTTAACTGTTCTTATAGCTTAAATTAATCCATGTCTATAAATCTATACCTTGCCACGTTGCTTGTGGCTTACTGGCGTCTTTACATGTTGCTTGTCCTGGCGGTGGCTGCAGTGTCTCTCCCTCCTTCTTCCTGTTTCCTTCTCCTTGTCCCACCTATACTTCCTGTCTCCTCTCTCATTGTCCCGCCTATGCTTCCTGTCTGGTTACTGGCCATCAGTGTTTTGTTTATACAGAGCAATATCCACAGCACCATTCCCCACCCCATCTGACTCTCCCACCACCACAGCCAATCAAATATAGCATTGCCTCGTTATAAGCCATAGGCCCCTAGGGTAAGGCTTTGGTAGAAATTTAACCTGGTAAATGGAAACTTCAAAAAAAGGAAAATCTTTTTTGTATCAGATTGGGAATTCTAACACAGTAACCCACCTCCCCTCGAGATATAAAAGGTATATGTTAGATCAGATTTTGAACTGGAATTGGCAGGAATCAAGTAAGGTCTACTAACCAAAGGCCAGGATATAAGACCAAAATGTATAGTCCTATCACTTATGGTGAGAGCATCATGACAAAGCTTACAGGATAGGCTAAGACAGATATCTAGGAAACTAAATAGAGATCCAATATCCCCAACTAGTTACTAGAGAGGAACTAAAGCTGGAAACCACATTATTCCTTCATCTTTGACTCCTTCACTTTTCCTTCTTGCTTTTTATTTTGAATCTTCTAGGAAATCTTTGCACTATCAAAGATAGACTCATCTGTAAATAAATAATGACTGTACTGTTTGTTTTGTACTTAAAAAACACGAGTACCAAGTTCTAACCTGAAGCTAAGTTTTTCAAAGCTCTAAACTAGGAAGGTCATAAATATTCTATGACTGGAATAAGGTCCTAGAGAGTAATGTCAAGGTGAAGTACTGGCTGAGGGACATGCGTCTAGTATAAGGTAAGAGAATTGAAGACATGTAGCTGAGAGGGATGAGGCTCCTGGGAAAGGGGCTGGTCATTTCAACCAATGCTAAACCTCTGGCTGAGAGCATCATATAAGAAGTAGTGACTATGAGAGCACTTATATGTCTAAGCCATCGACTTATCTGATTGGATGGCCTTTACCTGACCTGAACTTGGCCTCTTTCTAGCTTAGAACCACTTGATGTATAGTTTGAGGATTTGCAATCTGCTCATCCTGTTTCTCATCATCCTTCTTACCCTTGCTGGCAACCTAGGACTCTGCTGTTTCAGATAGTAAATACTGAATGTGTTTCATGAATATGATTGCATGCTGAGAAGCAGTCTGAATGAACCCCAAAACTATCACATAGACCATTAGTCATAAACAAAAAGAAAGTTTGGATGCAGTGGTGTCTGTGGAGGGTTAGTGCTGATACTGATTTCTCAGTTGCTTCTACTTAACATTTTGTCTTTATTAGTCTGTACTTTTGACTGCCTGGCCTCTTAACCTCAATATCTCTATACAGAGGAAACCAAATTTTATCTGTGCAAGGCCGATACCACTGTCCATGGTCCTTGAAGAAGTCTCTGAGTCATCAAATGAAGATGGTATACTCTGAGAGGACTTATTTTTTAATTTATTTATTTTTATTTCATGTGCATTGATGTTTTGCCATGGGTGCTGGGTCCTCTGGAACTGGAGTTACAGATAGATATGAGCTGCTATGTGGGTGCTTGGAATTGAACCCAGGTAATCTGGAAGAGCAGTCAGTGTTCTTAGCCACTGAGCCATCTCTCCAGCCCTGAGAGAACTTATTTTTGTTCACTCATTTATAAATCAACCCTTACTGAGTGCTAGACTCTGCATGACATAATGATAAGGGAACTAGTTTAAATTCCATCCCTGCTCTCTTGATGGTGTTCAGCCAATGTGGAAAATGCAACCATAAACAAACCATGGTCCTCTGGGAAGTATTACAGGCCTTACTACCATTGGTTGTGTGGTGAGCATCAAATAGTGTGGACCAATATATTTCTTTTCTGAAACAGCCCTATGATTCACTATTCACTATGTCCCTTCTACAGCTGGGAAAATAGGGCCATGACAAGAAGAAATGATATATTTAGAAAGTCCTTTGTGCCAAGACTTATCTATTATAACCAGCACCCATCCCCATTAATCTGTTCTCTTGGTCCTGTGCCCTCATAGTCCTATATTGTGATAAAAGGTACACGAACTGGAAGGAGCACCTGATATATAGCCAGATTATCCAGGGAGGTTTCTAAGAAGTGATACCAGGTTTGAATTTGGAAGGGTAAACAGTTGTTAGAGGCGTAGAGATTTTAGCAGAGAGATCTGCAGGTGAACGAATTACATGGTACAGAAGTGACAAACACAAGATGGCAAGTGACGTGGCCTCAGGCTGTGACGGTCTAGGAAAAACAGACAGGGGAGGGGGGCGGCATTCCATTGAGTGCTGCCCTTGAATCCTAGAAGGACATCTCACTTGGCAAATTGGTTTAAGGAGGAAACTAGATTGAAGTATGTGGAGGTGTCCTTAGAGAAAACTTTCCACTGTGTCCTCAAGAAGTTGTTGTTTTTTTTGTTTTTTTTAACTGAAGAGTCTTGACTTTTCCATAGGGAACTCATTACCACCTTGAAAAAAGTTCATGCATGTTCAAAAACAGGAAACAGAGAACCTGGAGGGTGAGGCAGGAGAGTAAGAAAACTGGAAAGATGATTGATTACACAAGAAGTACTCAAAGACTGGAGTTTCTGATGCCAGATAAATGAATACTCAGAGGGAAGACAAGCTGACGTCAAATCTCAAAGGTTATGGCAAGGTGTTGAGTAAGCAAAAGAGCCAGGGAGCTGGGGACAGAGAAGCTTGTGAGGCCTTGGGTAAATTGCATCACCTCTCTGGGATACAGGTTCCTCAGGGTAAAAGACAGACTACCTAGCAGTTTTTCAAAACTAACCTGAGAATTAAAGACGCTACATGTGAGGTAGCTAGTACATAACCAAACACCCAACATGCAGTAGCTGATGCTACACACATTATTACACTGTAGACATACAGAGGTGAAGAAAGGACTCACCTTGTTTACATCCTCAGACCTGAATTGACAAATTCAGTACCATTATCCCAACCTGAAGACAATCACATGTAGTTTGCATAATCCACACCACAGCAAGCTGACAATTATCCCACCCATGGGCTCCAGCAACAGTGCTCAGCACTGGCAGCTAGTTCTCTTGTTCTTATCCTTTTCCCTTTCCAGAAGTGAATGTTTTCAAAACTTTCTTAGCCTTGGTTTAAGTCCCTAGTACTATCTCATTTTTCCTTTATTCCCTGCCCTTTTAAAGAGAAAAATTTGAGACCATTAGGCAGGAGAGGGCATAACTTCCAAACCTCCTCATATGCATTCCTACCATAGAAAAGAAATATCTGTCTATGCCTAGTACTTTTCTCACCCTTCTGATCATAAGTAACCTGATATCACCAGGAATCAGCCCCTTTTGTCTTACGTACCTTCCTTCACCCGAATCTTTCTCATTGGACCACAGATCTCTCCAGTCTCACCCTCTCCTCGAACTTTCAGTTGCTTTCAGCTACCACCTTATGTCTTCCATTCACAGCCAGACTTCTAGAAAGAGGCGTCTATGCAAATGGTCTCTGCTTCTTCACTTCCCACTTTCTCCTCCGCCCACCACAGTCTGGCTTTTATACCCGTCACTCTCACACACTACCTCTTCCGAGGCCAACAGTGCACATGTTCACGGCTCTATACACTTCAATCCAGCTCTACATTCAGTAATGCTGTTTACTCTCAAACACATCGCTGACTTCTCTGGATAGCACATTCCTGGTTTTCTTGCCATCTTTTTAGAAACTTCCACCTCCTGTGGACTGAGGCTCAGCATGCTTGTCTTCTCTTTCAATACATTTTTTTTGGGCTGTAGAGTCGCAGAACATCCCATGAATACCATCTACCAAATTTGTACCCCAGGACTGAGGCTTTCCTCAGAGCTAAGGACAGAGTTATGCACGTGGCCACAATAAACCTACGTGATTAGAGAAGTGGTTTGCTGATGGAATCTCAAACTCAGTCATTTGATAGTATCAGAATATAGATGAATTTTTAAATAATCATTTCAGACGAGAGTGTCATCTTATTCCAGGAGGACTGGTGAACACAATGCTATAAACTGGGTAGTTACAAAGAACAACTATTTTTTCATGAGGGAACTGAGACCTGGGAAATCCAAGAGCAGGGCAGATTCTGTGCATTGAGGACACTCTTTCAAGCTCATGGAGGGCAGCTTCTAAACATATCATCACATGGTAGAACAGTGGTTCTGTCCTGGGCTTCTTTTATGAAAGTATCAATTCCATTCATGAAGGTATTTGCAGCCTTCCAGGGACCCCACATCCAAATACAGTCACTTCACTTGAGTTACAATTTCAACCTGTTGAATTCAGGAAGATGCAATATTCTGAGCACAGCAGATGTCTTGGGAGAGTACAGGTGGCAAAATGAACCAAGGCAGATTCTTTGTGAAAGGGGCAGCTAAGGATCCAGCCAAGATGATGGAGGAATATGCAGGGACAGAGGTGGGATGCCATGGAGTCTCCAGAAGAATGTGCTTTGGAGGAAGGCTTGGTCAAGGAACAGGACCATGGGAACTAGTGGACAAGGCAAATTGTGTTCTCAGCAGTGATAAAGGGGGATGTTTGAGGGGGGTGCTATAAAATGCTAATTAGAATTCATTGAGACGAAAAAAAATTTGAGGTGGTGAACTAACTCTTTTTCAAGGAAGAATTTCTCCAGAAAGTGGAGGCAAAGCATGGGATGTGGGGAGTTTACAGTATATTCTAATCATGTTGTCTAACTCCTCTGCTAAATGGCTAAGTGTTTGAAGACAGGCTCTTTGTCTGCTTGCTTTGTTTTCTTTCATTTTGATCTTCAATGCATGAAGTTTGGCATAAGGTGGGTGTATAGTAACTTTTGTCTTGAAAAAAAAAAAACTAGCAGTATCAACAATTGCACAGGTTGTTTTCTGAGAGAATGCATCCCTTTTCATTGTAGATAAGGGATTAGAAAATGGATGGTTTCCTCCTCCTGTTCCTCCCTCCTGTTTTCTTGCTTTTCCTCTTCTCCCTGTGTTCCTCTCCCTCTCCCTCACCTACCTTTACTTTCAGAGATATTTAGTGACTCCATTGTACTGTTCTATCATTATATCCCCAGGGCATTCTCTGTGAGACAGGAGCCCTACTATATGGTGGGTGTGTGTGTGTGTGTGTGTGTGTGTGTGTGTGTGTGTGTGTGTGTGTGTTTTCTGAGTACTCCCCAGGGGTGTCTATCCTTTTTCTGTGATGAGAGGGGACAGCGTGCGCTGGAATCAAAGTCATGCCTTTGAAGCTCATGGCCTCTTCTTTGGAGCTGCTCAGCTCACAAGCACACATTTTATTAGTGTCTCCTTGTTACTGTGCTATTAGAAGCTGTCAGCTCCCTCCCTTCCTAATGCTCTCCTCTGCTTTGAAATGTTTTGTCAGGTTTGCATATGCCTAGAGAACAGGGGTTCCGGGTTCAGCAGAATGTGTCTTCCAGTGTGTCCTCTAAGCCTGTCTCTGGGCGCCATGCTTAATTAGACTGGAACAATCACTCTCTCCTCTCCCAAGCCACCCCTCCCTCTCCTTGCTTCCAGACAAGCTCCTGAAGCTAGCAAAGCGCTACCAAAATCTGCAGAGGCGACTTGGAGCATGAATAGGTTGATGGGTAAAGAGGGATGGCTTCCTACTGGGTCAGTTCTGAAAGCTTGCTCTCTCCTTTTCTTCACCCCATGTTCCACTACGTGTGTTTGTATGTCCATTTGTATACATATGTGTTTTCACAAGTTTGTGTATGTGTCTGGGTATGTCTGACCCTGTATGGGTATGGATGTTTACTTGGATGCAACGTAGCTGTGCCTGACTATGTTTGAGTAAGAGTATGTGAATGTGAAAGCAAGTGTGTTAATGTGTGTGTGTGTGTGTGTGTGTGTGTGTTTAAGGGCTTGTGAGTGTGTTTATGTGCATATAAATGAGACTATGTTCGTGCAGTGAGGATGTATGCTTATGCATGTGTGTGGGCATTCTTGTTGAATCATTCTTGTCAGAATGAAGTGTGTACCAGGCTGACTCTCATCTCTTTGTTAGAGCTCTACTCTGTTAGGGAACAGCCCCCATCCCTGCATCTTTAGGATAACTGCAGCCACTGATATTTGACAGTAGCCTGTTCTGTCTTGAGCTGTGATTTAAGCACCTTAAATATTAACCGTCTTTTCGTAAAAAATTGAAAGAGAAATCATTTTCCTAACTCCTCAGAGACTTTGTCCTTCGTGCACTGTCACCCTAGAGGTAACATTTATTCCTATAGGAAATTCAGCAATACTTTCTAAAAAATAAAAAGTCAGCAACAACCTGAAGTTGCATTTGCTGAGGTCTGCTTTCATGTTTTAGTGAATTTTCATCCAAATGTACCTCAGTGCTTGAATTACATATTATATACAGAAAAACTTACAAATGAAAACACAGCATATGTTTATCTTTTTTCACTTCCCAGTATCCCTTAGAGCTCATTCCCTCTAATTTATGAAGATCAGCTGTATGTTTTAATGTCTATTATCTAGATATAATTTGTTTAATCAATCCCCCACTGATAGGCATTCAGATTATTTCCAGCCTTAGACTATGTTGGACTAAGCAACCTTGTAAATACAGCTGTGAGCATCTGACTGCTTAGGATAATTCCAAGAAGCAAAACCATTGGGGGCAAGAGGTGTACATATGTAAATGCGGAAGTGAAATGCCTCATAGCCTTAAGAAAGGTCAAAACAGTTTATATGTCAAGTCCCTGATGTAGTAGTGGCTTAACAAGTTCCTGAGCTAGCCAGAGAGAGGGCAGCTGGCGTTATCTGGGCTCTCATGTAACTCCAAACACTGTTTAGAGAGCAAACTTTTGATGGCAGTGGCCCTCTAGCTAGTTGATCCAGGTTTGGCGCCTGGAGCTGTTGGTTAGGTCAGCTGCAGGGTGCCAGATAGACTAATGGCAGAGAACGGAAGAAGAAAGGGGCTGTCTCTGTATAGGAAGGCTCATTACACTGCTCCGCCACTTCAGAGGATGCTCACAGGTAGAACCTGGCCTCAGATCAGGAGGAACCCTCTTGGGCTGAATTACCCTAATTCCGACCCATGCTGTCTCAGTCCTCAAATTTGTCATTAGCAGGCACATTGTAGAGGCTTCCAAATTTCACACAGCGGCTCTCAAAGATAAAGAGGACTGAGACAGAATGAAATGAGGAGGAAAAAAGAGGAGACAAAGGCAGGGGTAGTGGGGCTGAGTGCGCAGGCACACTGGGAAGAATTGAGACTCAGATGGCGGCCTGGATTAGATCGTTAGTGTTTTAAAATTCCAATTAAAAGAGCAGAAGCCATTAAAAAAAAAAAAAAAACAGCGCTCACAAAAGGGTAGGAGGACAGTTGCAGCAAAAACAACAAAATATTCAAAGAAGTGAATTGATGAATGACGTTCGTTAGTCCCAAATGTATCCATAGAAAAACATTCAAATGGAGAAGTAAGCAGAGGCAGATCAAATGTCAGCTTCCTTGTGGCTGTCCTGGCAAGCTGTGCTTGCTCCAAAAGCTGAATATTCATTAGCAAGGGTTTGGGGGTTAATGCGATGCCACAGAAGGCAAGATGCTGAAGCAGGTTGGCCAAGGAACTGAGCTGCCTTACAGCTTCAGCCACAGCTTTCACTGACCCCTTGGGTGACTCTGGAATGAAGTCCTTCAGTATTAACTGTAGTTGGACTCTATTTCCATGCCTTTCACTCCCTATGACCTTCACACACACAGTGAGCAGTTTAAGTGTATGGGCTGTTTGATGAGAAACCATACCCTTAGGGGGAAACAGCTAAAGGCTGCAGGCTAAAAACACCCAGAGAATCTTGGTAGTATTCCTGGTCAGAAGAACAATCAGGACAGGGTATCACAGTTTGTGCCACACCATCATGTGACCTTGGCCAGCTAATAGAATTTCTCTGGCCGGCTAGCTTTCTTATGTGTGAACTAAAGTGAACACAACAAGCATGCTGGAAAGATGCTCTGCCTGACATTCAGCCCCTAGGGAGCATCAGTAATCACTGCATGCTGGTCTCCCTCTGGGCTTCGCAGCTTTATTACGCTGCTGCTGCTCTTGTTGGCTGAGGGTTTCCCACCCTCGCCCTGATATTGCTCTCACACCAAGGGGCCTAATCCTAGGATAATGTCTTGCATGTGGTGGGAAAGGAACAGCTATTAGGCTCACTTAGTCCCTACTACAGGGTAGATGCCGACAGTCACTTTCTCTAAACATTATCTTGGCAGTCCTGTCCATCAACAGGGCTCAGAGAGAAGAATCTCACTGCAGGCCACACAGCCAAATCATGTAGGAAGTGCAACAAACAGTTCAGGTCTCTACTCTACTGTTTCAAGCACACACAGGCTGCATCTGTCATTCCACTCTTTGGTTTTGCCTGTTTTCAGGAAGTCTGAAAGACGAGTTTGCCTGGAAAACAACCCCCTCCCCCACCTTTTTTTAGGGTGTAAGATAATTATTTAACTTCATTAATCGGATACCTGCATTTGGAGTCACTTAGAGTCTGCACGTGGCAAGCAATGTTTTAGCTAGAAATGGCATTACACAAATGTGTTTTCTTTCATTTTGAAATTTCTGGTGTTTTGTTTGTCATAGATGGGATCTCCCCGTGTTGTAGACTGGCTCAGGTCACGGCATGTGGCATACGCTGGCTTCAAACTCAGCATCCTCTTGCCTCCACTTCCTGAATGCTGGGGTTATGGATACCTGTCACCATGACTGGCATAAATTCTGGGTCTTTTGCAGAGACCCATGACCAAACATTAGGCAGAGCTTGGGGAATATTGCCAAAGAGGGGCCCAGAGGGGACAAAAAGGTACCACAGGAAAACCCACAGAATCAACTCCCCTGGGCCCATAGGGGCTCACAGAGACTGAAGGACAATCAAGGAGCCTGCATGGGTCTGACCTGAACCCTCTACATTCATGTTATGGTTATGTGGTTTGATCTTCTTATGGGACCCTAACAGTGGGAATGGGGGCCTGTCTCTGACATGATTGCTTTCTTTTGGAACCCTTTTCCTCTGGGTCACCTCACCCAGCCTAGTAGGGTAGGTGCCTAGTTTTACAGCGACTTGATAAGCCATGTTTGGTTAATATCACTGGGAAGCCTTCCTTTGTCTTAAAGGAAATGGAGGAAGAGTGGATGGGGGGAGGTGGGAGAGACTGGGATAAGGGGGGAACTGTGGTTTGAATGTAATATAAGACAACAAAATGATCTTTAGAGCCCCCCCCCAAAGCTGTGTGAATAGAATAGATATCAAAGTCTCCAAAATGCTGCACTTGGAGACACTTACACACATCTCCAAAACAGTAAAAGGAGAAAAAGAGAATATATTACAAATGTGTGGCTGGCCAGCTAGGGGATTTGTGAAAGAGCAGAATGGTTACCCACAGCCATGCATATCCCTACAGAGCAATGCAACACCCTACAGAGGTAGGTAAGTGCAGTAGTCTCTTTCTCCCTTCACAGAGTGTACAGCCACTGAACCTGTCATTACTAGACAGGTTACTCTTCAGACAGGGAAGAAAGCGGGCGTGATGGATGGCTCGGTGGGTAAAGTGCTTGGTGCACAAGCATGAGGACTCAGCTTAGATGCCCAGATCCCATGCAGAGGCAGATATGGAAGCACACATCGCCATGCTACCACAGTGAGATGGCAGATGGATATAGGAGAATTACTTAAAGCTTTACGGGCAGCTAACCTGGTATATGCAGTGGTGAATAGCAAGAGACCTTGCTTTAGACAGGGTAGAAAGTGAGGAACAGCATCTGAGGTTATATTCTGACCTCCACGTGTATACTGTAGCATAGGAACACCCACACTCATACACACAAATGCACATGCGCATACACCCTAGAGAGAGAGAGAGAGAGAGAGAGAGAGAGAGAGAGAGAGAGAGAGAGAGAGAGAAGAGAGAGAGAGAGAGAGAGAGAGAGAGAGAGAGAGAGAGAGAGAGAGAGTCCTTCCCAGGGTTTCAGGGTAAGAAGAAAAGACAAAGGGTTCTGAATGAAGGCAGTCATGTAGCTGAAGTATGTTCTGTCCAGAATCTCTTGGAGCAAGTTATCCAATTTTTCTGAACTTTGGTTTCATCATCTGTAGAACAGGGGCATAAGGACCAACTTCAAAGGACTACAACGAGCAGATACATCACTATATTTCAAGGAGGGGTTAAAAAACTTGTTTCTGCAGAGAGCTATTTTGAGCTATGCAGTCATATGATCTTTATTGTACAATAAATAAAATAATCAATTCTGCTTCTGTAGTAGCAAAGCAGCCATGTATAATGTATAAATGAAGCCATCCCTCCACCCATCCACTTAAGTATGTCAGGGTTGTATTCCTATAAAACTTTATTTATAGACATTAAGTTTTGAATATCTATAATTTTCACTTGTCACAAAATATTATTCGTCTTCTGCATTTTTTAAATAACCACTTAGGAATTACAAAAACACTCTCTGCTCATAGTCTGTACAAAAACAGGCAGAGGGCTGGATCTGGCCTACAAATGGAAGTTTGGCAACTCCTAGTCTAGAATATGGAGCTCACAGAAGCTGACTAAAGGATTGGAGTTCATCTCTGTTTTCCTTCCAATATACTAAAGATTTGTGGTTTTCAGAGCATAGCACATAGACTTTTATGGCCAGCCAATCAGGTTAGCCCTCCTGGTAGTCCTACTAAGTAGAGTAAAAGGAGGGCAATGCCCCCCTTCATTGCAGAGGTATAAAACTGAAGCCAACAACTGGGGGAACTTTCCAAAGCCAAGGCTTCAAGGCTCCAATTTACCACCACTATCTATTTCTGGATATCAGTTACCAGAATGAAGGACTGTGGGACATCATGATCAGGCCAGTATCATTGCGGTTATTAAATTGCTGATTAGTGATGTGTCCCCAGCACCTTTAACCTTTTTGACATTTGTTACTTTATTGTTCCTCATTGAATTCCACGAGGGGGAGATTATTCACCACTCTCTCCCCCACAACTCTTAGGAGACTGGACTGACTGCCCTAGGAAGTCACCAAGTGCTGTAAATAGCCCAGCTACCAATGTCCACTTCTGCATATCTCTGCCAGGACCTTTCTCCCCAAGCTTTTCTAAAGGTTGTGTAATGACCAGGCTACCTTGAACCGGAATCTGAAGACATTCTCTTAATCAGCGTTTACTTCTAACCCATTCTACTCTACTCTCCAAACAGCAACCAGAACCATTTTCTAAAGCACGGGTCTACCAGGTTATTCCTTGCTCAGAACTCCTCAATGGCTCCCCATTTTAGCCAGAATCAAGGCCAACCTCTGCAAGTTGGTGGACAGCTCTCCTTAGAACTGAGCTCAAGCCCGTTTCCCAAGCCTGTTCCGTCACTTCCCCATCCCTTCTTTGCCTGCGGGCACACATGTCTACACAGACACCGGCAGGACTGAGTCTTCCACCAGCTCTTTCCTGTGTCTGGCCTTGGCAGGTGCCGTTTTGTCTACCTGGAATACTCCTCCAATGTGACTTCCTAAAATACTGATTCCTCCTTGATTGCTTGCAGGAGTCTGTCACCTCCTCGGGAAGGCTTCTTTAAACATCTCTTCCAAGTCTAGGTGACCTGTGCTCCTTTGCCTCTCTCTATCAGTGCCCCTATCAATATCAGACAAGGTTATGTGCATGTCTCCTTAAGAATAATATGGTATATGTCTTGTTAAAAATATGTCATGAGCAGATATTAAATAATCAAATATATGAATGAATGAACTCCTTAGAGACCAGCCAAAATAACAAACAAAACAAAAGCCAAAAGATACCCATGTGCTCCTACATGCCTTGATCCAGGCATGGTCCACTACAGGATTCTGCAGTTGTTTCCTGAATTGATGAGAGGAACGGATATGAAAACGGGTAGATAGACTGGTAAGTGGCACAAATAACGCAGTAGGACTTAAGCATTACACCAGCCATGTGTGACCTGGTCAGCACAGGGCAAGTTGAGGATTACTAGTTACCCAATGTGTCATAGGCAGGAGGCTCCAGTCTCAGCGTCCTCCCAGCCTCTCTGCCAGGCTCCAAGCATAGCTCCTCTCCCTTAAAACTGCTGAGACGTGATGCTTCCCCACCTCCACATCCTCCTTCCTCCCCCACCCGGAGAGTAGGTTTGGTGTTCCTACAGATGTTTGTATTCTCTGCAGCTGATGAAAATATTCATTATCTTGTTAGCTGTGCTGGAGAAGGAAGTGCCGATTTGCATTTTCCCAGCTAATCAGAGTGGCACAAGTAGTGCCTGTCACCCGGGCCTGTTCCCCACCACCCCCACCTCTTCAGCATGTGGTAGAAGGATTCCCCACCTTGCAGACACTGCCTCTCTCTCCCCTCCCCATTTCCAAGGCACAGTCTAGAAGGAGAGCAGTGGAGGCCCAGCCTGTCTGCACACGCTGCAGACTTGCTTCTCAGAAAGGATTTCTGCTCATGCGCCTTACTTACAAACCTCTTGTGGCTCTCAACTCTCAGTCAGGTCTCAGCCACTCAGCCTGACTTTCATCTGCTAAGGTTAAGGTTGTACCTATGACTGATTCTTGACATTTCCCCAAATGCCTTGAATGCCTTTAATTCTAGTGGTGCCTTCAATGCTTGAGTTTAGCCCCGTTCACACACAATGTTACCCAGCCAGCAGGGGCTGCTGTGGGAAAAGCTTCCCCTCCTCCTTGAGTAAAAGCAGTCATAGCTGATGTCTTAGTGGGAGCTGTGGTCTTGTTTGGAGGAAGTTCAGGGCTTTATGATGAGGCTGTGCCTTCCAGCCTTGGCAAGGTTGGAGGCCTCTGGCCATGACATGCATTTTTGTCCCTGGAAAGAGTGAATGATCTGGGCCCATGAAGTATGTGCATATGCATCGAACCAAGATTTAATTTTGGGTGAGTTCTTAAACCATCCAATGCGTTTCACATGTATTCTGGGAAACCTCGGGTCTGACAGCCTGTATCTTTTCTGCCTTAAGAATAAACTTGTCCAAGAGATGATCAGATGGCAGACAGATGTTTAAACTCCTGACCCAAGGTGGCTCAGCTATCATCTCAATCCTTCCATACATGTTGAACATTTGCATGTATCAGTCTGCCCTGGTGGCTTACAAGACAGATAGCATCCTTGCCCTTCTAGCTTACCTTCTGGGAAGAAATGGAGATGTGGACAAGACTAAGAGAAATCAAAGCATGTCTCTGATAGTGAGTGAAATGAAGCAAATAAGCAGACTAAGGAACAGGACACGTCTGCACTTCTCCAGGTAGTCAATGAATACTTCTCAGAAGAGAGGACAGCTAAGCAGAGGCATGAATGGAAGGCAGGGCTGGACCGTACACAAGCAGAGGGAGCTATAGTAGACAGAGAGACATGTTACCCTGATGGCTGTCTACCCAAGTCAGTGAACCACCTAGTGGAGAAGGGCACGGCAAAAGAGTATTGAAGGCAGTGGACAGAACCAAAGCAGAACCAAACTAACCAAACAAAAGCACTTCTGAAATAGGCATGCTCCTCTGGAGCTGCTAGATCAAAGCAATTGCCCCTCCCCCACTTGTCAAGCATAAGAGCCCAGCCCCATCTGTAAATTACAAACAATTTGCTAGGACGCTGAATGAGGTTTAAAGGAGCAGTGTCACACCTACAGCTTTTACTACTGTATCTGGAACAGAACTAGTCCTTGATACATCAGCTGCTTCTTCTCCTTTTGTGTAATTCTTCTCCACCTCCCTCTGTTCTGTACCCATCATGCATTTACACAGCATGCCTTGCGTCTATACAACATTATAGCTTGAGACACACACACACACACACACACACACACACACCACAGAGAAGAGAGAGAGAGAGAGAGAGAGAGAGAGAGAGAGAGAAAGAGAAAGAGAGAGAAGATAGATAGATAGATAGATAGATAGATAGATAGATAGATAGATAGATAGATAGAGTACAGTAATGTGGGCCTGACAAAGTGGTTCAGCAGGTAACAGCGCTTGTTCCCATGCCTGACAGCCTGAGTCCTATCTCCAGATCCACATGCTAGGAGAGCTGACTCCCTCTGGTTGTCTTCTGACTTCCATACACACTTGCAGTCTACACATACATATACCCAATCAAAATAAATCAATAAAATGCAAAGAGAGAGAGAGAGAGACTATAATAGGAGCTAGGCCTGATGGTACAAGCCTGTTAAGGCCAGCACTGAGGCAGGAGGATCGAACATTCCTGGCCAGCCTGGGCTATATAGGGAGACCCTGCTCAAACAACTACCATTTCCACCAGAAATAAAAAGGGCCATTTGTGATGGCTGGCATGGCTGTCCACCGAGGACTGGCAATGGATCTGACACTGGGGACACAGAGGTGAGTAAGATACTGATTCTGGTCTCATGACTCACCTGACTGGTGTTCCAGGGCTTCATATACTCATGCCCTCGGCTGCCAACGCAGCACCCATGCATGACTTGAAAAAGATTTATTCCCCAATGAACACAGAGCTGTATAGAGTCTTCAGAGTCTCCTATTGGGCAAAACACTTTTGTGGACATCTCAAGAAACATCCCGGGACACTATTTCTCAGCATCATTCTTTCCCAAATGTGAGGCGGTTTCTCAGTCAGACAGCAACTCCTGAAACTGGCCATCCCCCTGCAACTCTGAACATGACTCTATCTCCATTCTGCTCAGAAGGCATTAACATGTGGGTAGGGATATCCCTGACTTATAGTATAGGACACATCTCAGATGCTATTCTTTGCATCCTGTCCTCTTGCTTGACAACACCAAGCTTTCCCATTTCATTCTTAGGCATAGTAAGGGATGCTCATTCCATTCCAGCCAGTCTTTTAAATTTTTACCTGTTATTTCTTTTAATCATCAAGGTGCTAATAAGGGAAATGGTCTTATTATCCTCACTATCCAGGTGAGGAACTGGGGCACAGTGGGAGCACTGGGCCACAGTTTGATCTCTCAGATTTCTTCAAGTGGTAATTCTGCTATAGATCCATTCATGCATTTGTCCATTTTCCAATTAACCAATGTGTGCTGAGCACTCTCTACTATGTCAAGGGCTGTCTGCTATGTATGTGCACTTAATCTCATTTAATCCCTAACTACATGGTAGGATGAAACTTTCTTCTGTTTTTTCTTTTCAAAATTTATTTCATTCTTCTTCCATACATTATATCCTAACTGCATTTTTCCCTCTCTCCTCCCTCCCAGCTCTCCCCACCTCCATCCAATCTTGCACGCAACTTTTTTAATCTCTGTTCTATAGGTGTAGAAATAAAAGTTTAGGGGGAGTGTTTATGCAGTGTGTGTTGTAGGTTCCTGTGTGTTGGGGAGACATTATTCAGGGGAATTAAGGATAGAATTTGAAGGGGGCCAGGGATGATCTGAACCCTACATTGTCATGCATGAAAGTTGGCCTCTGTTTAAGGCTATGTACCATCATCAACAGATGGAGGTTCTGGTGACATTGTGTCCCACATACAATGACACAAAAAAGCATAAAAACTCTACCCTCTGCTAGTCAAGTAGCCCCCCATCCCCTCCATTCCTCATCCATATAATTCCACTGCCTGAACCATGGGCATGCTTTGTGACCTCCTATGCCTCTCGGGCTCCCAGACAGCCAGGAGCTTCCCATAGTTTCTGTAATTAGCCTCACACATGCCAGAGAGAGAAATAGCATCACAGATGTGGTCACGAATCTTAGCTAATTAACCATATGGTACGGGTTGCTGGTGGAGCAGGAAGGCACTCTGTGGGTGTTCGTTTCCTGGTATCCTAGGGGATGGGACATTAGGTGTGGTGCCTCATTCTCCAAGATGAGGGCACAGGGACTTGAGTCCTGGCAGCTGTGTGGACTTGTTCCCTCTGTATCGCCAGCAAAGCTGCCTTCAGAAAAGGAGTGCCCTAAAGGGAGGAGACAGGAGTATTATCCTTAAGAACAACAGGAACACCCTAACCCATTTCGGCAGGAGACCCTGCAGGTGGGAAGCTCTGTTGTTGACAGGAGAACTTGGATAGACAGTTCAGCAGGTGGCTTGTCAGCTGGTATAATGGACAACACATTAAGGGAGTGTGTCTTTTAGCTGTGCCACCTTAGGCAGGTTACTTAGCTTCTCTGAAGTTAAACTACTCCATTGCTCTTAAGTGCAGAAGAGCAAGCCTGAAGTCCATGAATACAAAGGAAGTGGCCATTATGAATTCACAGAAGCTGTGCCAGAGCTCAGCTCCTGACCAGGACTTCTAAGTTCCTCAGTAGCTCTGGGAGATGGAAATCCATTACATCTGGGATGATGACACGGCATGAAACAAGTAGTGATAACGGGCATCACTATTACTCACTAAAGCTAACACCAACACAACTTATTCCAGATAATATGTGCTTTAACTTACTTATTTAATGTCCTCATAACAAACATTACTTGACACCCATTTTCTGATCAGGAGCCTGAGGCTGAATTAGAGTAAGCAGTATCTTAAGATCACTTCTGTGCTCTCAAGCAGTGATTCAACATTTGTCTAAGTTGATGCTGAAGGTTGTACTTTATGGCAGTGGAGTATTCCACTCTCCCTAGCTAAGGACACTGATCCTATCTGAGACTGAATCCTTTCTGAGAGTTGATGGCTTCAGGTATGATCTGGAGACCAACCCTCAAATGGTGTCTAACTGAGAATAGTAGAGTGTGCTGCTGTAACAAATTGTGACCACATCAGTAGTAGCTGAAACACCACATTTATTCTCACAGTAGGGAGGCCTTAACATGAGGTGTTAGGGCAGTTTCCTTCTGGGGGACCCTAAGGGATAATCTGATGGTAGTCTGTTGCTACAGCATTCTTTGGCTTGTGGCCATATTACTCTAGTCCATGTTACTTCTGCCCCTCTGTACTCAAATAGCCATCTGTTTCCCTCTTATAGGGACATAAAATGTGATGGCACTTAGGACCCATGCAAATAATGCAGGATAGCCTTCCTACTTGAAGAATATAAATTTAGAATGTGCAGAGAAATTGGACTAGAAGATTATTCTGTAACTAAATCCCTTTGGCAATATATACTGGGTTAGCCAGCTTGGGCTGTCATATAAGGTGCCACCAACTAAGTGACTGGAACAAATAAGTTTATTTTCTCACAGTTATGTAGGCTAGAAGTCGAAGATCAAGGAGTCAGCAGAGTTGGAGTTTTATGAAACCCTTCTTCTTGGTGTGTAGATAGCCATCTTCTCCCAGTATGACACATGGTCATTTCTCCATGCATTCACCTTGCTGGGTTCTATATGTTCAAGTATCTTCCTTGGTTAAAATGATCAGTCACATTGGATGGGCACCCATGTTAATAGCATTGTTTTAATTCAGTAACCCTTCAGAGACCAATTTCTAAGACTGGCTGGTGCTGTGAGGAGGACATGAATGTACAAGACATGTTTTGTGGTTGTTGCTGGTTGAGGTAATTTTTTAAGGGGAGGGTGGGTGTTGCAGCACAACTCAGGTCCCTAATATTGACAAGTTCTAGGAATTAGGACCCCAATATACTGGATGACTATGATTTAGTGCTGCATGGCACTTTTGATTAAAATGGAATGTAGGAGCAAGAGCAGCAGTGGGGAGACTTGGATCTAGCATTGAAATTCTAATTCAGGAGCAGGGACTGGGAGCAGGTTGAAGAAGGGTCAGGTCAGAAGCAGGGAGACACTGGGTCAAGGAAAGCAGTTTCGAAGGAACGAGAGCTGTAAGTGATGAATGCACTCCCAAGCGACACACTGACATCTTATTTCTAAACCACAAAGAAGCAGAGGATGTAAGAGAAGGTGTTTACTCATATCATGATTAATGTGTGAGAGATCATTACCAGCTGGGGTAGTGAGGCCGGGACACTGCTCCTCCTAGGATAATGCGATTGCAAAGATTCTGGCATTTCTCGGTAATTGAACTAAACAATTCTACAACAGGAGTCAGCCAACAGTTTCCATGAGACTCCACATAGTAAACATATTCAGCTTCGTAGGCCATGTGGGCTCCATCACAGCTGCTCATGTCTGCCAGGAAATACCAAAGCAGCAAACTAATAATACAATCTTATAAAAATGCATGAGTACAGCTATGATCCATGACACAGCTGATAAAAATAGATAGAAGCCAGATTGACTAGAGGGCTATGTAGTTTGTCAGCTCCTACTCGGAAACAATGTGAGTTGATAAAACAACCAACTAAACCATGCCTATAATGATTATTTTAATTACTAGCCTTTGGTTTTTAAAGCTGTTCAATGTTTATAGAGACATTGAGAAGGTAGAGTCAGTATATCCCTCCCTCCCCATTTTCTTCTGTCATTATTGCATGAACATGGCATATTTGTTAAAATCGATGAACTAATATCGATATATTGTTATTAATGAGAGCTCACAGTTTAATGCTATGCTCTACATTTCAATGAGTTTTGAAAGAAGCATTATGTCAGGGATCTGTCATTATAGTGTCACACATCATGCTTTCCATGCCCCAAATGCACCCCTCTCCATGCCCCACTTATTCTTCCCTCGCTTCTCTGAACTGTTGGCAATGAGATCCTTGCACAGGCTTTATAGTTTCACTTTTTCAGAACGTTGGTAGTTGGAGTTGCATGGTCTGAAGCCTTTCCAGACATGATCTTTTCATTTAGCAAGAGGGCTTTCAGTTCCTGTGTGTCTTTTCATGGCTAGAGAACACAGTTCCTCTGCTTGATGAACACTACCCAATGGGTGTGTGTGATTTGCTTATTCAGTCACCTAAGAACATCTTGATTGCTTCAAAATCTGTTGAGAGTGGATACAGTCCTCTGCACACTGTGTGCAAGGTTTTATGGAGACGTGTTTCCCATGTATCTGAGAAATACAGAGGCACATGCTTACTGAACTGTGTGGTGAGAGTGCTTAGCTTAGGAAGAAATTACCAGTCAACCTTCACAAAGTGGCTCCATCATTTTTATATTCTGATCAGCAATAAACTTTCTATTTCTTCACTTCTTTGCCAATATTTGGTATTTGTGTCTTTATCCGAAGTGCTGGGATTAAACATAAAGCTTCATATCTGCAATCACTAACTTACATCCCCAGTCTCATGTTTTGAATTTTATCAGTTGTAATAGCTATGTAGAGGTATTTAATTTGTAATTCCAGAATCATGTGTGATTCAGTTGCTATTTTTTTTTTATTTTTGTGTTTTCATTGTCATTTTGGTTAAGAATCCTTTACTAGATATATACTGGCAAATACCCCCAGTCTCTGGCATGACTTTTGTTAATGGTGCTTTCCACAGAACTGGAGGTTTGTTTGTTTGTTTTAATTTCAGTTAAGTTTAATTTGTCAGTCTTCTCTTACATGAATCTTGTGCAAAATACACACCATCAAACCCAATATTACCAAGATTTTTTCCTATATTATTTTATAGGAGATGAATAGGTTTGTTTTTTTCATCTAGGCCTATGATATATTTAATGAAATTTTGTGGAAAGTATAAGGTTTTTTTTGTGTAGACTCTTCATTTTCTGTTCTTTTCTTCTTAGTTTTTGGTTTCGGTTTTGCGAATGTGTAGCTGTTCCCGAAATATTTCTTGAGAACACTGTCCTTTGTATCTTCTTTTGAATTGCCTTTGCAATTTTGTCAAGCTTTCATTTGAGCACACCTGTGTGGGTCTGTTTGGAACTTCTGTTCCACAAATCCATTTGTCTAGTATTTCACCCACAACTCATGGTTTGGACTACTCTAGCTTAGAAAGTCTTCAAACTGGGTAGTTCCACCCTCTGACTTCATTTTCTTCCTTAAATTGTGCTAAATAGTCTGGGTCTTTTACATCTTTCTTAGAATGAATTTGTTACTTCTAGAAAATAGCTTGAGGTTTTGATTTGGATCACACTGAGCCTCTATAGGTCAATTTGAAAAGAATTGACATTTTAATAATATTGACTATCAGTCTATAATCCCTTTTCATTTTTTAATCACTAATTTTATCAACATTTTATAGTTTTGCTTATATAGATCTTGTTTGAACTTTGTTAGATTTGCAACTAAAATTTTGTGGTTTTCTTTTTTGATGTTACTAAAATGGTGTTGTGTTTTTAATTTCAAATTCCAGTTGTTCATTATTGACATACAGGACAGTAAATGGCTTTTGTATGTGACCTTTATCTTGTAACCTTGCTGTAATCACTAAGCACAAGAGACTTTCATTTCAGTTTCTTGATATTTTATTCTCATTCTTATTTTATTCTAGTTGGCAGGTGTTGGTGGTTATGCTGTGTAAGCATGTATTCATTCATATTCATATGTGTTTGGGTACAAGAGTGCACACAGAACTGTGCACCTGCATGTGGAGATCTAAAGCTGATGTGTAGAATCTTTCTTGATTGTTCTCTACCTAATCCATTTGAGTCAAAGTCTCTCAACTGAACTCAAAGCCCATCAACATGACTAAACGAGTTAGTCAGCTTGTTCCTGGGATCCTAGTCTTTGCCTTTAGAGTGCTGGAATTACAAGCAGACCACCCTGTGTACCTGGCATTTACATGGTGGTAGAGATCTGAATTCAGGTCCTCATACTCACATAGCAAGCATATTACCTCCCCAGCCCTTATATTTTCATTGCCTATTATTTTTAAAACCTAAGTCACATTCCTATTAATAAGAATAAAAGTTAATTTTTATGAATCACATTATTTATAGGGTGCTATCCTGAATGTATCATCTTGCTGCTTCCAACACTGATACTATTTTATCTCTTTTACAAATGAAGAAATGAAGTTTAGTAAGGTGTAATAACTTGTTTGAAGTTATAAGAAGCTGAGGTATTCTCTTATCATTAAAGGAGTAATTATAGTACTAAATCATAGTAACAGTAATCAACAACTAACCAAATATACATGTCAACCATTTATATCTATTGTCCACAGGAGGCACTCTGTGTGTATGTGGTGTAGGTGTGTGTGTGTGTGTGTGTGTGTGTGTGTGTGTGTGTGTATGTGTGTGTGTGTGTGTGTGTGTGTGTTGGTGGAAGTATTAAGGCAACTCCCTATAGTTAAAAGGGAGGTTTATTTTCTGGAGTAACTTACAAGTAAAGGGATAGGTTATGGGGTCTGGGAGAGGTGAAATGCAGTCCAGCAGTGTTCTCTCGAGAACTCTTCTCCATCTACTTTCAGTGTCCAGGATCCAGGAATCAAAAGAGCCAGCACATCCGGATCTCAGGTCTTAAGGGCTCCTGTCTCCGCCCTGCCTCAGAGGCATGACAGTTGCTGGAAGCTTCATTGGGGGTAGTACTTCAGATCAAAGCTGGAGCAGCTACCCATTACATGTGTGTGTGTGACATTTTTATTTATTTTTACTTTCCTAAGATTGATTCTAACCATAGCTCAGGCCCTGGATTTCACTGTGTATCTCAGGCTGGCCTCTAACTCACAGAATGAATCCTGTCTCAGCCTTTCAAGCACAAGGACTACAAGAGTGGACTACCATGCCTAGCTTCATTATCACTTTGGGTCTTTGTAACTGAGGTTATAAAAACAGGTGCTTTTTGGAACTAGCGAGATGGCTCAGCAGTTTAGAACACTGGCTGCTCTCCCAGAGGACCTGGGTTTGATTCCCAGTGCCCATAAGGCAACTTACAACCATCTGTAACTCCAATTCCAGGGGTTTGATGCCCTTGTCTGGTCTCTGTGAACACCAGGCATGCTTGTGGTATATAGACATACATGTAGGCAAAACATCAATACATATAAAATAATAATAATAAATTAAAAACAGTTGCTTTTATCATCCAGCTTCACAAATGAAATAGCTGAGGGTCCTGCAATTAAGAACTTCAACAGGAGCATACACTTAGGAAGAAATACAGCTTAAGATCCCATCCCACATGTAGAGTTATTACAAACTGATGGCCAGTGTGTATGTGATTGTATACAACATGATCCCCAGTAGTTAACAGGGTGGGAAGCTAGAAAGAGGGACTCCAAAACTGGATTCAATTACATTGTGATGCCAAATTTAAAAGGACAAAAATTGCGTTCATTAATTGGATGTTTGTTTTCTTGGGCTCTCTGTGAATGTCTTGACATCCCTTGGTTTTAAGGAGCACTTAAAAACAATCTCCAGCTGTCCTATAATGATATGCACACTTCACCTTAGTTATAAAACAGACTGGCTAAAGTGCATGTGAGCAGGGTTCCAGATTTGGCTGCAACTGCTGTCTGTTCTACAACAAGGGCGATGAGACGTGGTGGGATCCTCATTAGCACAGTGCTGCACAAAACACAAGCAAATCATGCTGCTTTCCCCCTGCCTTTGGGTGTTTTCTTTCTCTGTTGCTAATGACTAATAAGAAAGGGAGAAAGAGGAGAGAGTGTGTGTGAACAAGAAAGCTACTGCTATTAGATTTTCTTCTACTACAGTGGGTTTCTCATTTTGCTAAGCTCATTAGAGGTGACGGTATGGAAAGAGCCCTGAAGTGCCCCAGGGAGAATGGAAAAGACAAAAAGGGAAATGAAACTTTCAGAGCTTTGACCCCAGCCACAAATTCACACCAGAACCATCTGCCTTTACATCATTTGTTCAGATTCCAAAGTTCCACCTCCTGTTTGATTTTATATGTAACATAAGAGAAAAATCATGTCTTTTTCCAGCTATTTCTAAGAGTAACATTATGAATGAATGGATACAACATGGTTAAAATTATGGCCTTAACCTTCCTCCTGTTTATCTGTTGCTTTAAGTCAAGAGTTTTGAAACATCTCTTACATTTAATTTGCAGTTTAGTCTACGAGAAGTTCAATGGTACAAACTACAAACTTTTTTGAATATATTCTATGAATTGAATGTTTTTCCAGGAGCTGGATAAGCAGGGGAAGGGTGCTCTCTCCTTGTAAAGTCAGGGAAATGGCAACACAGGCAGTGATTTCAGTGCCAGATGCTGAGGGGGAGAGGTGTTATGGCACTATGAGTATTGTCATGGCATTCAAGGCTCTTCCAGAGGTTATGGACAAGGTATGCAGTTTGGGAAGAATCATATGTATTAGAAAAAGAGGAAAAAACCTCTAATCCATAGCTGCATGTCCTGTATTCTTATTATCATTCTATTATGCTATGGGTCTATGCTGTCTGGGCTGGAGGGGAAGAAAAGCAGGTAGAGGTCCACTCCAGCTCTAAAATTTTTCTTCTTATTATTCCTAATCACAAGCCTTTGGAGTATGCTAAATTAAAATCTTCAGTAGTACATTCTGAGCATCAATAACCACCATTTATTGAGAGCCTACTCTTCTCGGCCCTTACGCTATGCTGCCTGTTTTATGGGCTTTTTTCATCGTTACAGCAAGTATGTGAGACTGGAATGATTAGTATCCTCTTTTTTTTTTTTTTGCTGATGAGGAAACAGAAACCCAGGTTAAAAGTTCAATGTTCTGTCTAGCCAAAGCCACATCAGAGATGTGAGGCAGAAGCAGGATGCGAAGACAGTATCTGACTACAAATAGTGTTTTTACAAATGAGAGAGACTTTATGGGGGTAGTTTCTGACATTATTAAGAGACACAATCTCACAGAAAACTCCCTGATCTTATGGTTCTTTCAATCTTTCTGCCTTTGCTTCCACAATTTTCCCTGAGCCTTGGATGCAGGAGTGTTTTATAGATATATCTATACATCTATAAAAATGATCTATAAATCTATAAAAATCTATATTTAGGTCTGCCTAAACATGAGCCGAACAGGGCTGACACCAATAGGCATGCCAGAGTGGATGGGGAAAGCTCACAAGACCTCAGCCCTACTACATACAACTAAGAAATGCTGAAAATGAGAGAAATGATCTTCTCTAAGGAAGAACACACTAATTACTTATCCAATGCCAAATGGGCAGTTCTGAGAGCATATATACAAGTAATATTATGCTGAGTAGACTATATTTAAGAATATACATATATGCAATCATGCTTATAACAGCAATTAACGACCAGCCAGGCCATGAATTTGAGAAAGAACAAGGAGAAATATATGGAAGGAAAGAGAATAGAGAATGATTTAATTATATTATAATCTCAAAAATAAAATAAAAAATGTGAGAGAGTAATGGGTACGTAGCACAGTTGATAGGGGCTTGCCTGGGTTAGATCCTCAGCACAGCATAAAAGTCATGATGATCATATATACTTGTAATCCAGATGTGGACCAGGAAAACTAGAAGTTCGAGATCATCCTTGGCTAATAACAGATTCAAGTTCACTCTGAGTTATTTAAAAAAAAAAAAAAGGTATAAGAAAAGTGCCCATGAGAACACAGCTCCCTGTCGCGAATTTGTAGGAATTTTCTCTTTGCCTTCTATGTTAGAACTGTTTGAGGACACTTGTGTTTGTCAGAAATGTCTTCAATGCTTAAAATACCCCAGAGGTGGGAATTTTGTTGCTTAAAACAATAGAGCCCCTGTATGGCAAAGCCTCCCATAGCTTGTATAAGTAGGATGACTGACCACAGCAGGACTGAGGACAATGAGAAACACTGATGACATGAAAAAGGAGCAGAAGTCTGATGCCTTGGCCCTTGGTTTTAATTGGCATCAAAGGCTTCATTGATAATGTATGAATTTTTATGCGATAGCCCATGTAACAATATGAATGGAGTCCAGGCCTTGCCCTTGAGGAGAAAAATAGTGAAATGGTGGGTAGAAGGTTGCTGAGAAAAGAAAACTCCATGAGCAGCAGAATATAAAGATCCTAACTGGACTTGATATAGTTTTGATAGGTACACAGACATTAGTTTCATTGACTCTGATACAAATTAGTAGCTAGAATCATGGTGAATTTGGGGAGCTAATGCAATACTGGCCTGGAGCCAGCAAGCTCTACTAGAGGCACCTTTCCATCAGAAGGGTTGGCAGCCTCCTTAGACCAGGGAATCCTTCCTTCGGAGCCTGCACATATGTGGAAGGAGGCAGCTTTAGTGCTAAATCTGTTTAGCTGCATCAGGCCTATCATCAGGACAAGGCTAATTTTCTTCTGTGATTCTTATTTACAGCATCTAATAAATATAGATAATGGGAGCACTTTGTCAGAAAAGTGCAGAGATTGGGGCTAGCAATGTTGAACTCTCCTCACCTCCAACTCTAGAGTTGCATGTCAAGGTATAAGGGTCATTGATTTCTTCCTGAGAACTAGGAAAAAAAAAGAGTCTGAGAAGATGATCCATGAGCCACAGTGAGAGTAACTCAGTGTGTTCCCAGTGTTAGGACAGGACACATTCGGAACCCCTGTGCTGACACACACAGGCAAAGAGATGGAGGGCGAAGTGGCTAAGGAGAAGATAATGTTTCTCTAGCCTGCAATTTCTTTCAATTTTAGGGATCGCAATTACCAGGGCAAGAGTTAGGAGTGGCCGTGCTTGGGATGCATAAGTGAGTTTGATGCCACAGGTTCTTTTGCATTTAGAAAGCAGAGGCACAGGCAATATTTAACCTGGCTGAGCTCTGCATGGGTGTGTACAATTGTATATGAGAGAAAGCAGGACTGGAGCCAGGAGTAAAAGTAGATGTGATGAGTAGGCAGTGGAGTAGAATGAATGGCCTTGATTCCACCCTAGGCGACACTAGGAGGGTAACTGCACCTCTCAGAGACCCGGTCTCCTTGCTACCACCTTGGAGAAATAGCACTTATTGCACAAGATAGTCTAGCATGTCAGGAACAGAGCTTGCAGATCACCTAACACATGGTATGCATTCAATAAAGGACATTCCCGTTATTGATGTCAGCATCCATATGGGATATTCAACCAGCACTGGTATTTTCAACCAGCCAACCTTTACTTTTCATTTATGAGCAAAATTAAATATTCACCAGCATATTTTTGCATAGTTCTTAAGAACACAGAGTTACACTGTTCAAATGCTAGTTTTTTTTAAGCTTATGGTTTTTAACCTCATTATGTCTCTGCATGCTCTCATTCTTCTCTTTTCCCCCCACATACCACTCAGTTATTGTACATAAAAAAATACAATTTGTGCACAACCCTTAGAATAATGGACTAGCGTATTGTGAATAATCAATAGATACTAGTTTTTTTAAAATGAGACTTGGGAGCCAGCAAGCTGGCTGGGCTAGTTAAGACACCTGAAGTCAAGCCTGAGGACCTGAATTCTATGCCAAGATCTGCATGAGAGAAAGAGAGAGCTGACTTCTACAAGTTATTCTCTGATGACTTGCAAATGCATCACATCAATAAATATATAAATGTAAAGAATTTTAAAATGAGACTTGCTATTATGTTAGATATTTCCTAGCTATCAAGGAGAAAGAAACAAAGAAAAAGGAAAGGAGAAAAAGAGGGAGGGAAGGAGAGGGAGTGATAGATTGAGACAAAGATTAATAAGGCAATAACTCAGTCCATTGGAGGGAGATTGATATACCACAGCTGAATAATTTATTCATTCGTTGAGTAAGCACTTACCGAGCCCCCAAGCATGCATCGGCGACTACTTTAGTTTTCAATGCTTAGCAGTTCATAAGCAGACATACATGGCTCTTGCCCTCAGTCACTCCTGGTCCAGTGAGGGACACAGGCAATGACCAGGACCAGTAGTATAGTGTAAAAATGTTGGCACTGTTCTCAAATTAGGACTGTGAAAAGGCAGAGAATTCAGAGAGAAGACATGGCGACAATGTCTTCATGGATGATGGGGTGGGAAGAAATCTTTGAATTCTTTCCAGGATGTTCATTTCCTTATCCTCGGAAACTATGATTATCTTGCATGGCAAAATGGGCAGTAAGCAGATGAGCAGATTTAGAGAGATTATTCACATGATCCTGTGGGGCCCAGTGAAATCAGAAAAGTCCTTAAAATAGAAGAAAGCCAAGAATAAAATCAGAGTTCGGAAGCGAGGATGGCTACATTTGAAGATGGAGAAGAAAGCCAGGGAACGTGGGTAGCTCTGAGGAGCTGGAGATGGCAAGGTGTTTGTCTGGGAAGAAAGCGGCCTGTTGATATCTTGTTTTAGATTAATGCATGCCACAGTTATACCTACAGATCTCTAAGACAGTAAGTTTGCTCTGTTGTAAGACGGTCAGTTTAAGGTGATTTGTCACAGTGGGGCCAGAACATGAGTACATGAATACATGCATCCAAAGGTATTTGTGAGTTAGAATCATTTTAATACTTTTACATTTGTGTGTGTGTGTGTGTGTGTGTGTGTGTGTCTGTTGCATGAGAGAGAAATTGGAGGACTAGTTGTGAGTTGTTTTTGGTTTTTTCTTTCAACTACGTTTCCCAGGGGTCAACCTCAGGTGATCAGACTTAGTGGTTGGCACCTTTACCAGCTGAACCATATCACTGACTCCGGTAGGATAACCATGGTAGAAAATCACTCTGGCTGCTTGATAGTTAACAAATTGGAAGGGACATGGCTGGATGCAGATAGCATCGTTAACAAGCTGTTCCTGTAGTCCTATGAGATAGGATGGTGGCCTCAATCAGAGCATATGGTTATGAAATGCTGGCTCTGTATCAGACCCTGAAGTCAGCCTGATGGAAAAGGGATTCAAGAGGAGTGAACCAAATCCGTGGTCTGAGCCAGGAGACAGACACGTAGAGAACACTTACAGCTGGTGAAGTGTAAGGGCTTTGACATAGGAACCAGACCCAGTGTTATAAAAACACAAGGACACTACTTCCGAAGGGCCTCATGATGGTGCCCTGGAGGAAATGCCACTTGGAGTTGTATCTGAGAAGCTCTCAGGAAGACTCAGTGGAGATCTCTATGTGCTCCCAGTCTCTTTTGGTCTACTCTCAGCCTCCTCCAGCATCCTTGCCTCCATGGGAGCCAGAAATCTTGACAGCTTTATCTGATTTCCCCTCTGGGTCAGAATTCAGGAAAGGGCGTCATCGACTTTGGGCTCTTATGAAAGTACTTGTCTTACTGAATGAAGGGGCTTATAAACCCCATACAATATGCTCTGACTCTGGAGAAGAAAATCTCATGAGCATTGTTCACCAAAAATGTTCACCAACTTTCTGTTTGTATTTTAGATATTTTGAGTATTACCTTTGTTTTTCATGTGCATGTGCGGAATGCTTCATTTCTAAAAAGCAAAATGAGGGTCTCTGGGACATATCCAATTGAACTCAGACCTCTTCATCTTCCTCTCCAGCAGTTTCTTGACACACTAGTGGCAGAAAAAAAGGGGGGCATTTCCTTTTCCTGTCTGTGAAACCCCCTTGAGGTCATTACCTGCCCAGTCTATATGTTAAAATAAAACACAATAATGTGAGTTGCCTAGACCTGGTTTTTTATATAAAAAGTAGTGCTTACTCTTGGAGCTGAATGGCTTGAAACACAACAAAGCCTGCTTTAAGATGCAAAGTTGAGCAAAGAGTCCCTCCTTTTCTGGGTGGTATCTGTTCTTTTACCAAAAGGATGGATGACACTGACTTAGTATGTGTTATGCCAGAGAAATATGGTCTCCAGGGAAGGAAAAAGGCTTTGTTTTAACATTTGAAAAACATTAACTTATAAACACACACATACATATACAGGAAGCACGTTTTACATGGTTCCTCATGGCTGCAAGTAAAGGGTACAGAATGGCTTTTTTGTATCCCCAGTGCCTCACATATTGAAATAGAGCTCAATGGGTGAACTAATGAAAGGTTGAATGAAAGAATGACTTTAGATTGAGGGCTTGACCTAAAGCTGGAGCTAATATCCAGTATTAAAGAGTGACATCATACGGAAATTAAATGTGATAGCATACACCTGTAATTCCATTGCATGAGCAGCTAGATTCCAAGTTCAATGCTAACTTGAGCTGTATAGACAATCCTTCACAGTGAGACCTATCCTTCTGACCTGTCAACTATTGGAGCACGAGAGAAGCATTTCTAACTCTTCCCTGGATGTGGTGAAGCTTCAGGATAAAAGTGACTAACCCAGTGTTAATAACCATTTAATCACCAGATTTATAGACCCTTGATGGAAATGTTAAGTTTGCATCAGCTCCACCCTGAATCCTCTCAGTTCCAAAGAAGGGGAGTGGTTTCTTCAAATCCCACAGCCAGGCTATGGCTGAGCCAAGAAAGGAACACATGTGGTTGCTTAACATTAACTGAGGGCCCCTGCATCTCAGCCAAAGCGCTCCCTCTTTCTTGGCAGAAAGAGGAGGGATAGGGCACACTTTAAGAGGTGGGTAGATGTTCTCATCAGCATTAGGAAGTTTGATGGGACCCTTCCGGAAGGCTCCGAGCAGCCTAGGAATAGCCAGAAAAGCAGCGAGTCCCATCCCTGAAACTGAAAATCTCAGACCAGCTTTCTCCTAGCCTTCTCCAAGTAAAAAGGCTGCAGACAGCCCTATCTGACTCCGAGGGTGATTCACTTCCTCAAATACCTCTATTTAAATGCTAATTTCCACAGAACAGAGGGCTGATGGTTCTGGCATGCTGGTCCCTATGTCTTACTGCACCCAAAATGCTCACACATGCTCTTAAAGGAGGAAGTAGGCTGGATGGGAAGCAAGGCATGTGGAAGGGTGGGGAGAATTTATGTAGGAGGTCAGTTACCTGTGCTTGTCCTTGTTAGCATGGCTGATCAAATGGAAGTGAGACAACTGCAGCAGCTTTGGAGAATTTGTGTCACCTAGAGGTGATGTTCGGGTGACAATGGAGGATGAGGAGGCCTTCCCTCATGTCTATACAGGCGTCAGCAGCTGCTCTGTTGTGTATAATATAAACTAGGCCATGGCCAAACTGTGTCTGAAAACCCTTGATGAGATTCAGATCCTAATGTTGGATTTGAGAAAAACAGACAGACAGACAGACAGACAGAATTAGCTCGCATTGAAGATAATACCTTCCCCCTTACCCACATTTTGCTAAGACTTAATGGAACTCGCGTGAATCCTCCTAGACAGAATTTGATCCGTGGCTATATGACTTCTAAGGCTCTGCACATCCCACAGTCAAATACCAAGTACTTCAGGAATCTAGTCACAAACAAGATAGATACATGAGAGAAAGGGATGGGAAGGATTTATTTTAACTTGGAGACATTAGGCCACTGTCATGAAAAGCTGACTCCTCCTCAGTTGTCTCCCCAACAAACCCCTGTATGAGTGCACACTTGAGGCCTAACTCAACCTGTTTAGAAAGGTCTTGTTTTCCCATCTGGCTCCCTCAGTTCAGCAGTCCTCAGGCCCTTCTGTTTAATCTCCTTGGAAGCCACAACATCTGCACTGTTGATTCAGAATACTTCCTGTAGACGGAAATTTCTCTGGTCCTGCCTTGCCCAGCAGTCCAGATGAATCTCTCCCACCCTCAGTCCCATAGCGACTTATAAAATAATTACTCAGAGGCTTATATTAAGTACAAACTGTATGGCCTATTGTAGATGTAACCAACCGTCTTATTAAATAAGAAACACAGAAACAATGTAAAAGAGAAAGCCAAGAGGTCAGAACTCAGAGCTAAAATCTCACCCTTCCTCCTGCTGTCCCAGCTTCCTGAAAGAGAGCTATTTCCTGTGTGTAAGTCGTTTTTTTCTAGTCATTCTGCCTTCTCATTGGTTGTAAACCCAAACACGTGACTGCCTCATCACTGTCTGAATGTACAGCCCCCTAGGTCTTAAAGGCATATGTTCCAATGCTGGCTGTATCCCTGAACACACAGAGATCTATGGGATTAAAGGCGTGTGCCACCACCACCACCACCACCGCCACCACCACCACCACCACCACCACCACCACCACACTCTGTCTATGGCTCTAATAGCTCTGACCCCCGGGCAACTTTATTTATTAACATACAATCAAAATCACATTTCAGTACAATTAGAATACCACCACAGCCTATGGTTTCAGCTTCTCTCTAGTTAGCTCTTTCATCTTACATTAACCCATTCCTATTAATCTATATGTTGCCATGTGGCTGTGCATTACCAGTCTGCTGGCATTTTGTTGCTCCTTTGGTGGTGGCATCTCTCTGGACTCCACCCTTCTTCTCTCTGTATCTCTGCTTGGATTTCCCACCTGACTGTAAGCTTTCTTGCCATAGGCCAAAACAGCTTTATTTATTATCCAATGGGAGCCACACATATTCACAGCATACAGAAAGACATCCCACAGCAACTTCTTACTTCAAAGGGAATAAGAGATAAATTATTCCTAAATCAAATAGGAGTGATCATGGCCTGAGAACATGAATTTAGGGTACCCTGAATAACATATTCCAACATAGAGATAAACTCATGAGATTTTTATAGTTCTGAAGCAAAAGAACATCATAAATAGAGGCATTTATTCAAATGCATTGGTAAAAATATGCAGGCAGGCTACAATAACATACAGGAAATCTCTGCTGTAGGCCTCAGATGCTATCTGATGAAGGTCTTACTTAGCTTTTGGATTGGTGGAAGCTAATAGCCATTTAAGCTAACATGTTCCAGCAGCTTTGAACTGGTAGTCACCAAAACACTAGGTAAGACAGAATTGGCCAATGAATTGCCCTTGAGGTGAATAAAGATAGCCCAACACAATTGAGCTCTGCCTTTTAACATCCAAACTCTCTACAAATTATGAAGTTCTAGTAAGTCAATCAGCCTAATAAAATATCTGGAATCATCTTATTGAAAAACTAGATTCAACTTTACTACTGTCTGGTGAGGATCCATTCTGGAGTTACAGCAGCAACACAGGGAAAGAGCTAGCAAAGGCTAGCGGCTGCGCACAGGCTGCCATCTTTTCTGTGTTTCCACCACGCTACCCGCAAATACTTATCCGAGCATCCATGCTTTACTCAACTTTACTCAGTCTCACAGTTTGGCCCTCAGGGCACCTCGGTGCATTGTTTGGGGCCACAAGGAGTCTGCAGTACAGTGAGAAACCAAGGTCTTCCATGAGTGGATCTATGGTTATAAACTGTAAAACTTTTCTCGGAAGAAAAGAGCAAGATCTGAAAGGTGGGTGACAGATTTCATCTGAAGCACTTTCCTCAAAGCAGTGACCTGTTGTCTGGTCTGAGTGGTGAACAGGAGTGGCCCCTGTGCAGAGAAAAAGAACACCCTCCCAGAGAGAGGACACATTCCAGCTGGGGACTGTAGATTGGGAGTCTGTCCCAGGAGAGGACAGTGAGTGCAGCCTGGCAACAGCGGTCCTGAGCAGCAGGAGTCAGCAGGGGCTGGATTGTGTGGGATCCTCTAAACCATAAGACAGCATCCTTATTCTTTCTTGGTCTTCACCAGTGGAGGAACATCCTGTGCTCACCTCTGCTGTCACCCTGGCTCAAACCATGCACTGAATTCATGCAGATTTGCAGAGTGAATGCTACCCACTCAATGTCAGGGTTCCCAAGATGCACTTTAAAAATTTGCTGAGTTATCTCCATATATTATCAGTTCAGATTTAAGTTTCACATGGATGCATTTTTGAAGACATTTGTCTAAACAGTGACTCTGTGCTAATTTTGCAATAACAATATTCACTTACAAGATATAGACACATACTATCCAACTCAAACCCCTATGCATAAAAGCATGTTCTCTAGTGGATGTGCTCATGAGTGCTTCCTGCTCTCATCTCTGAAAGTATGTGATTTAGTCCATGATCCTGGCTGCATTCGCTGAAGGTGAGTACTCAGTTGAACACAAACTTGCTGAGCACAGGCACCAAGCACCAAGCTATAAGCCAGAGGGGTTAGCATGAGCTGTAGGTACCGCCATTCCCAACTATGGACCTCAGTCAGACAAGGTTCTTAACTTTTCTGAGTGCCTGTTTCATCATCTATAAAATGAGACTATTGGTGCCTGTCAGCATTTTTATAAAGCTAAAACCACACACACACACACAGAGAGAGAGAGAGAGAGAGAGAGAGAGAGAGAGAGAGAGAGAGAGAGAGAGAGAGAGAGAGAGAGAGAGAGAGAGAGAGAAGAGTGGGGGTGGAGGAAGACAGAGAGGAGATCACCTAAGGAGCAGAACTGGTTTTCCTTGTTCTAAGCTGAGCCAGCACTTGCCACCTCCGGGTCTTTTCTTCAGCCTGGGACTTTCAAGGTCTCTCAGCTTTCACCTGAGGTTTCTTCTGCCTAGCAGAACTTCCCCAGGGCTGTCCCGCCTGCACCCTTCCTCCCTCCCTCCCTCCGTCCCTCCAAGTTTGTCTTTTGCCTCGTTCAAAAGCAGATTGATGTGAAGGCCCTGGGCGCCCTCTGCTGGCGGAGGCTGTGCAGGACTGTGGGAATTGCCCAGCCTGCCGGGAATGGATTTATTACTTGGGAAAGATGTAGCCGCTGCCGTCCTATCATTCAAGGCTTCATCCTTGCCTGTGTGCTCCCCTCTCAGCTGACTATGACAACAGATTCCTCCTCCCTCCCATATTACCCTTCCTCATGAGCTTCGTCAGGTTACTCTCTGGAAATCCTTTTCTGGAAACTCAAAGGGAACTATTTATGCAAGAAGAGATACTTTAAGTCATGTTTCCTGCCACTTGGGGTTACCCATGTGCATCTTTTAGTTGTCCATTGATGTCAGATGTCCCAAAATCCTAAGACTGGCTAGGCCAGAAAGCACAGGAGTTGGAGGAGGAGAGCGAGGGGTACTAGTGGGTGTAACTTCCCTCTCCTGCAGTTTAGGATGTATATACAAAAGTTGGTGAATATAGAGAGACCCTCCCCTCCTGAGGTAGTAAAGGAAATTAAGGAAATTTCCCTCCAAGGCCTAGTTACCAAATGTGCTCAGACTGTAAATCACTGGGAGCCACTTCACATCTGGTAGAGCCACCTGCTCCACGTTGCTTAAGTAGAATAATGTGATCGCGCCCACCTCGTGGTGAGGACTGCTGAGGTCCCAGTGAGAACAGAGCCTCTATGCAGTCAGGTTGTAAGATGCCACAGCTCCTTCTCTCGGCTTGTGGCCTGCTTGGGTTCTGGGAACTTCAGTCTGCATATCTTGGGGTAAGACTTTCAACTCTTACATTTACTGAGATGAGAATTATGGACTCTGGGACCAGACTACCCAAGACCTCACACTATCAATTACGTGACCTTGACTTGTAAAGGTTCTTTTAAATTGAGTGTTGATCTCCACACTGGGGATTTTAACATCACCTACTTCATGAAGTTGCATGAAGTGCTTACCAAGGTACCTGACACACAGTAGGTGTTAAATAAGGCCATTTCCACTCTTCCATTATAGCAGCCTGGGAAACTTCTATGATCCTCATTTTATAGATGAAATAATTGAGATTTATGAGCTTTGTCCCAGTTACTCAGGTAGGACATCAAAGGGGGAGACCTGGAGCCCAGTGTTCAATACCTCATCAAAATTAATTTTCTGACCTACAAACCAAGTACTTTTTGGTCACATGATGAAGGGGTTCTTCCAATCCAACTCGAATGCCTGACAACGAGATCACTGGCTGCACTGCATAGCCAACGTTTCCCTCTCTCTCCAGGTTGGGAAGACCTGGGAAACAAAGGACAAAGCCAGTCTTTCTGTCTGTCCATAGTTCTCAATCCAGAGCTCTGTAACCAGCATCTGATAGTTGCTGATTAGAGCCTGGGATACCCTTCCATTTTACTGCACATTTGGGGAAACATCTGTAGTCCAGCAACCACCTCACTGTTCTTACGGTGTGTGTAGTGTTTCCATTGCCTGGAATGCTGTCTTCTCTCTTTTTGGGCCCCCAGATTTGTAGACTACGTGGCTCCACAGATTGACATTCAACACAAACAAAATACTATGCTACACAGCAAGAGTAGCTTGGAAACTCACCACAGTGCACATGTATCCCCTGAAGAAAGGCCCAAACTTTGCTAGACCTGGCTTTAAATTCTGTTCTCATAAACTTAGAATCTTGTCGTTACTTATCTGTGATTTACACATACTAGCCCAAGAGCCACAGTGAAGACTACATATTCAGGTATAAGTAAAATACTTTGCTAAAGTCTAGCAAACTAAGGATGCAGTGAATAACAGAGATGGCAATGAGAGTGAAGGGGAAGATGATGGTGATGCTGGAGATGTTGAGGGTGGTGATAACATCGCCTTCTCTGGACCCAGCCCTAGAGGACATGTTCACTAGACAAATGGATTGGTGGCAGACTTTGAAAGTGTCTAGGAGCTGGTATGGGCATCTGCAATGAAGACAAGAAGGTAACCCAAATTATAGTTTCTCAGCTGCTTCTGCACTGCCTGGAGCCCAGGCTTCAAGAGCCGTGGTTTGCCATCATGTATTTTTGTTTTTGTCTCTGGTTTTCATTTCAAGGTTGCCCATGGCAGGGGACAAAATGAAGGGATAAGCATCCTCCTGCTTTTGTTATTTCCTCCCTTCCCCTCCTCCCTGTCCAGATTGTAACTAGTGTTGCTAACTCTGACCATAAAGTGATCATACAAGTCAGAATAGATAGGGAAATGCCCCTGGTACCCTGCTCAATGACTGACTTCCCCATTTCCAGCTCGCACACTCCTCGTATCAACAATCTTCCCATCTCCCGTGGCTGGCTGTTCCATTTTTAGGTCAGTCTATTGTCTAGAATAATGAGGTTTGTGTCCTTTTTCTGCAGTCTCTGCCACCACTGTCCTCTTAAACCATATCCATCCAGGACCCCATATTCTAGGGTCACATTGGGGTTTGTCTTGTGATCCGGCTGCAGGCAGGCCTCTCTGAAGTTAGAGCAGGGCAAAGAGCACTAGTCTGGGAGTAAAGAGACCTGAGTTTGTGTCCAGTCTACTGGTTGTGGTTAGGCAAGGCCTTCCACTTCTCCAGGCCTCCGTTTTCCCCATCGGCCCGAACCAACGTATCTTTAGCGTTCCTTCTCCCTTAACACACAGGCAGTTTCCAAGCTTCCCCTCCTTCCTTCAACTTAGCCTTGTTGCTACCTCAAACACTTGGTGCTCCTCTCAGCTCCCTAGCATCCAGGGTTACCCACGCCATTGCTTAGGCAAAGGGATAGTTCACAGCCAAATATATAGTTTGCAGAGCCTCAGAGGATGTCTGAAACAATGGGTAGCTTGATCCCATTAAGTGTCTACAGCAGCCCTGAGATGGAGGCCTCATTTGTAGAAATTGAAACTTGGTTGCAAGAGAAACAGTAAGTGGCTATGGATTGTCCGGGCTTTGCTGCTCGGCCTGCCTGAATTCCACACCCTGTGCTCAGGGCTATGCTCTCAGAGCTGGGACTCAGGAGGCTTCACGGCAAAGCCACCCAGCCTGTTCCAACAACAAGCTTCAGGCCTCCTTGCCCGCCATTACCCCCTGTTCCTTTCCTCCGCCCTGTAATCTCTTTGCTCTGCCCCCCAGGGAGAACAATTTCATCAAGGACTTCCCCCAGCTGGCAGACGGGCTGTTGGTGATCCCGCTGCCTGTGGAAGAGCAATGCCGGGGGGTCCTCTCCGAGCCCCTTCCCGACCTTCAGCTGCTCACTGGTAAGACACACCCTTCAGGCCCCTGCACACTCACTGACCACAGCTGTATCAGTTGTATGAACTACAAGAACATAACAAGATGCTCCAGTCCGGCCGACTCCCAGGCCTCTGCCTTGTCTTGGGCTCCTGCTAGGAACCATGTAAAAGGAGGGGCTTAAGGAGACCCCAGCTTCTTGGCTAGGACCTACTTTATGAGAGGCACCTCGCCGAAAACAAGAAACGATTTTCCCATTGAGACTTTGTGTCCAAGTATCAAACCACTTTCCATGCAAGTGACATTTTTTTTCTGATTTTTCAATACTTTCAGAATTTTGTTTTCTTTGTTCATTTAAAAATCATTCTAGAGTTAAATCAGTGGACTCTTGAATCAAGACTTTCTCCACATGGATGCATTTGAGTCATGTGGTTTATTATTTACAGATGGTCACTGAGCCATTTGCTGGGTGAGTTTTATTTATCCAAATTTGAGAGTAAGGCATCTAGGTTCCAATAAGTTCAACGGCATCCAAGACATTCACTAGGACTAGACCCTGGTGAATAGTGTTGCATTTTTTTTTATCCTTTCAATCCCACCCTGTTATTTTCACCATCCCAAACCTTCAGGCTCTCCTAAAGTGCCAGAATTTTCTGTCTAGTTCCAAGGTATGTTTCTTCTCTTCTTTATCTTCTCTCAACTTTTCTGCTACCCTTTTGGGAGGGTGGGGTTGATTTTTCTAAGACAAGTGGACCTGGACTCTATTTTTTGATGATATAATAGTGGAATGATGTCCACTACCCAGATTAGCCACCCTCAAGTACGATTGAATCCTCTCACTTAGAAAATGATTGTCCCACAGGAATTAACCTGCAATGTAACAGACACCCCATCACTTGCAAGCTCTGAGTGGCCAGGAGCAAAAAATCTAACTACGATGAGCCTTTCCTGTAAAATGGCATAGACAGAGGAGCCCCCACATGGGTTAAAGGTGTCCTTGCAGAGCAAGGCTACTTCTATTGTTCAGCCCACGTGACCCTGCATGAGTGTTGCTATTCTGATTTCAGATTATTAAGGTGCCATATACTCCTCCAAAGTCACATGGCTAGTGTGTAAATTATCATCAAGTATTAAACCTAATTAATCCGGACTCCAAAGTGGGTGCCTTATCCATTATCTTACATCACCTCCCAGACTTGTCCCACTTCAAAGAAGATGCAGATCAAATGGACCCATAGATGACATATCTCTGCAAAGTGTTTTAAAGACTCCTATGTCTTCCTTAATTTCCTCTTCCTACGATCATAGAAATTCTAAGTGACATGGAGTATTCTAGTTGAATTCTCTCTGCTGATTGGGCATCAGGTTTAAGAGAGACTTGCCTCTTTGGAAAACCCCAGTAAGGGCAGCTCAGCATCCACAAGAGCTCACATTTCTCTACATTGTCTGGTAGGAGAGTTCTTTTTTTTTTTTTTTTTTTTTTTTTTGGTTTTCGAGACAGGGTTTCTTTGTGTAGCTTTGCGCCTTTCCTGGAGCTCACTTGGTAGCCCAGGCTGGCCTCGAACTCACAGAGATCCGCCTGGCTCTGCCTCCCGAGTGCTGGGATTAAAGGCGTGCGCCACCACCGCCCGGCTAGGAGAGTTCTTTAAAGACCCCGACACATCGTTGATTGTGTTTCCTTGGACAGTTTCCATCTTTGCAGCATGGACAGAACAGTTACTTTTTTAAAAAATGTGGTAAGGAATGAAGGTCATGTGTATAAAAAGTTTGGTCTACTATGGTTCTCTAGTAATTTTGCAGGTTGTTTTAACTATATGTCTTAGCTCAGGGACATTTGAAGGGTTCCTAATAAGGGAACTGCTAAAACTCAAGAGATTTTTTTTTTTAAATTACCAGAGGCTTGAGTGGTGGCATAGTAGTTAAAAGCACTGGCTGCTCTTGCAGATGACCTGGGTTTGCTCTCCAGCACCCTACATGGTAGTTCACAACTATCTGTAGCTCTAATTTCAGGGGATCCAACATCCTCTTCCAGCATTCACAGCCACTGCACACACATGGTGCACGGACATACATGCAGACAAAATACCCACATGTATAAAATAAAAATAAATCTTTAAAAGTAGAATTACTGAGACAAGTTAATCTTCTCTCCCAGAGCTTCATTCTATCTCCTTTCCCTAGAGGAGGAACTGTACAAAGAGTATGGTGGGTGGGGTGAGAATCGGGGGTAGTTTCAAGATTAAGAATGAAGAGAAAACCATTCCAGTTGGGAAATTGTAAATATCCAATTGAATTCCAGGATCCATTCTGGACTCTGTAGGAGAACTGGAAATAATGCAGCATGGCCTTTATGTCAAGAACCTGACATACTACAGAAGCCTATATTCCAGGTGTGAATCCCAGCTAAGACAGGGACCACAGTAAATGAAGGATGGGATAGAGGCCACTTAGGAGGGAGGCCCAGGGATAGAATGAGGGGCAGGAAAGATGGTTTTATAAATTGCTTGATAAGCGGAATGTACCTCCTCCCTTTGAATACCACACCATGGAAGGAAAGGGTCCTTTAACAGCCCACACCAGAATGTTCAGCTTTCTTCTGTCAGAGGTGGGGCTCAGTTGTTGATTACCCCTTCCCCACAAACAATAGCTGTGAACATGGCTAGGCAGTAACAGATGGGACAGGGGACAGAGTCTACCTGGATTTTGGTGTCTAGGACTCCTTGAATAGACGAATTTCTCAGCCCTGGGTCAGGAGCCTGGTCTTCTCTTTCCTTTTTCCATCCCCTCTCTCTTTCCTTCCCAGCGTCACATAGAGAGCATAGGCAAGACAGAGCAGATAAACAGAGACAACATATTTATAACTAAACATTCTCACTCCAATGGACATATCTTAGGGGATCATGAATATTTTACTTGAAAATGAAAGCCTCTAAAATTATATTATTCCTGAAAAGGCTAAAGAGGGAGAAAAAAAAAATAGTTGACAGTAATGGACAACTTTAATACTACAGAAATGTCCAGGAAGAAATCATTTGTTCCAATGAGATTCTCATTTTAATATCCGTATCAAATATCTCTTTAAGTGCCTCCTCACCAGGGGACAAGAGAAAGGCATAGGAAATGTGCCTGCTATTTGCAGAGGTGCAAGAAAGCACAGCTACATAACAACACTAATAACTGCTAACGTGACTAGCATTTCTTTTTAATGCATTTGTTCGTGATTATAAAGAGGAGAGAATGCAAGGCTTTGGGTGGAAATTTTAGAAAATGGAGATAGATACAAATTAGGGGGCAGGATTTTTTTTTACATGTATCTGGTATCCTGCTTGCCAACATTTTTGTTGTGTTTCTTCTTTGTTTGTATTTTATCTTGACAGTACCTGTGATTTCTGAAATGCATTCTGTGGAACATGCATTCTTAATGATCCCTCTATATAAAAGAAGTTCCATGAGCAGCAGCACCTTCACAGAGACTTATTGTGTATTTTAATTATTGTAATATGCTCAAAATTAAAAAAGTTCAGTTTGTTTAGCCAGTATTTCTCATTTATTTGAATTAGAAAACTATATGTAGGTATACAGGTTTGCCACATAGTGATTATAAATATCCATGTTAACAACCAATGGTTTATACCAGGGTCAGCAAGCATAAAGGGATGGGTAATTTTTCCCATACATAGGGATTTTTCAAGTGGCCTCTGCTATTTAGTGCAAAATCAACTGCAAAGACTATGAAACAAATGGGCTGAGAAAAATATACCCCTGACCCTGGTCCTACAGGCATAGACTTTCTAGTCACTGAAAGAACTTTCACTTCTGTTACCATATTCAAGTCTCATATTATGCCTGCAATGTCAGATGAGAAATCTGAAACAACGAGATGTCTAATGTCCATGACACGTTACAGATGGACTTAGGTAGGTGGGGTATAAATTTACCTTTTATGTGTGAGGTAGAGGGACACTGAAAGCCCAAAGAAAACATAGAGATGTGTCTAAAGAGCATGGCAGTGGAGAACAGTGCTTGGTTCTAACAGTGCAGCAGTCAGGACCCAGACCAAGCTTCTTCTCACTTTGAGCAGAACCCGGGACTGCAGAGTGTGCATTGTGGTTAGTATCATGAACTCCGAGCTCACATGCTATCTTATTTCTTCCTCTAGGAGACATCAGGTATGACGAGGCCATGGGTTACCCCATGGTGCAGCAGTGGCGTGTCCGGAGCAACCTCTACCGTGTGAAGCTGAGCACCATCACTCTCTCAGCAGGTGAGGACCACTGTCCAGCTAGCAACCAAAGGACGTGTGGTCATTTCGCACATGGTCTCCAACGCTTAGGATGCCCCAAGCCCTGGCTGGTACTGATGATGCTGAAAGAATGAATGCAAGAGCATCTAGGTAGGCCAGCACAGCAGGCAGTGGCATGAACACCCTGCAGTCGGGACAGCACAACAGCGGGACAGTAGGACACAGAAGGAGCTTCCTAGAAGAAAAATTGCTGAGTGGGGTGAAGAAATATGCTAACAGGAAGGGAGGAAACAGTAACCTAAGCAATGCTGTGGAAATGTTTCTGGCTTGTGATGGTACCTTCTCTCAGTTCTCTCTTACTTCTTTCGTTGTCTGTCTCTACACAGCAACAGCGTATGACCCCACTCTTCACCACTCTACACACATGCGTCACCCATTCTTTATCCATGCGAGCCCTGAGCTCTAGCAGGGAGGGTGTTTGGTAGTTTTTGAAATGGAACATGTTTGTTCATAACTTTGCTTTCGCTGTAACCTTCTGCCTAGCTTTCCCTGCCTGGGGTATGCACACTAAACTCTTTGGTGCCTCCCCCACTGCCCATTCTTGAATAAACAATGTAAGGAATTGCAGATGTTGGAATACCTCCAGCAAAGTACTAACCAGTACTTGATTCGTGTTTGAATCACATCTATCTACCCCTCTGACCAGAGAACTGGAGCTAGGTCATGGAATCTGTTTATTCCAGAAAGTAACAGAGAATCAGCACATTGTTGGTGTCCGTGTTTGATGGAAGAATAAGATAAATAAATGAAAACTGGAGAATAAGGTATTGAATAAAGCTTCCTGGGAAGAAGAGCCCTAGTCTGAGGTTTTGTACTCTGGTTCTGACAACACTATCACCGGCTTTTTGTCAGTGTGTCCCCTAATTATCTCTTGAGTTCTCGCTTTCATTCCTTTTTATTTCAGTACTGCTTTGTTCATCGGTAAAATGGAGCTCTTTCAACCTGGGGCTGGGAGGACTTTACCCTCTGGGCCATACAAACAGTGATTGTTGCTGACATCTGTCAAGCATGTTATAAGGTTTCAGGTCTTGTGGCTTGCAGCAGTCCTACAAGAAAGTAGTAATTTAGCTTATCTATCATCATGCAAAGGAACTGAAGGTCGAAGAGGTCAAGCAACCAACCCAAGGTCACATGGCTAGCAAGCACCAGAAGAGAAAACAGAACATGGATTTTGATTGCATTTTTGTCTGCCTGGCTGAAGAGCCACAGGGCATCTCCAAGGCATTGACGTTTTACTTAACAGAAACCATCTCATTATTAACCCTGCTGCATTAATTACCCAGTTGCATGAGTTAACAGGTTGATAGAGAGAGAGTGTTCTAATCAAGCACCTTTTCTTTGAGCCCTATTTCTGTTTCCCCACCACCCCCTCACCCTGCACTTGTGAATATAACTGTGATGTTCCTGTTAGAACTACAAAGGTGTACCTGCTTTAATTAATCAGTAATGATGTTCCTGGAAGCTCCTTGTAAATCAAATGTTGGCAAATTGGAGCTCATTTTCAGTGTTGGAGAGGGGCTTGCCCTTTGATGTGCCATTGCCTGTTCTGATAATAACCATGGCTGGCTGTTTGCTGTGTTCCAGGAGTTGGTAGTGTGCCCGACCAGGGTGGGTATCGGAAAGATGCATTTGTGGATTTAGAGACAGATAAAGAGGGCTTCTATCTGTAAAGGTGGCAATTCTTCAGAGTGTGGGGGGAGAGAGCGGGTGCTCTGCACAGGAATAGGTGAGAAAGGTTTCTAAGAAAGGGGTGACTTCGTGAGATCTTGGCGCATAGGGTGTGTCTTGGGAGGCAGTAATTTCATGTATGGAGACAGTGCTGAATACATAAAGGAAGGATGAGAGAAATCCCAGGTTCCAGTAACTGCAAATAAGGAAACAGGAGGTAACTCAGGCATTCCTATAGGGCCTAGATATGGTCATGGAACTTTATCCAGTGGCAGGCAGGATTACAAGAAGGCCTTTAAGGATTTGGGACATAGGAAATTTCAGAGGAAGAGTAAATGATATTCAGGAGAATGAACAGTGACAACAGCCTGGGACATTTGTCTGGACTTCATTTTTAGTGTCAACTCAAGTCTACCTACAGCATGCTTCAGACTCCCCCAGTTGATGATATATGGGGAGAGAATTCCGCCTTTAAGGTAGATGGAGAACTCAGAGAGCACTTCCCAACATTTGCTGTTCTCTAAACACCCTAAGTTTGAAAATCAGAGCAGTGTGTTTTGGGGTGGCATTACTCTGTGTGAAACTCCCCTAGGAGTTTCCCATACTAAAGCTGAGTTGGTGGCTGTGGAGAGAATTGGGTTAGAGGCTGAATGGTGAGGGAACTAGTCTCCCATTGTTGGAAGGCCCTGGAAGAACAGGAAGAAGAGTGAAGTGGAAACAGCAGCTCCTGAGCCACGGCTCTGTGGACCGGCCTTGTGCTAGGTATGGCAGACTTAGCAGAGTACCAGGACAGTACAGCAGGCAGCAAGAAAACTCCACTGTCCCAGAAAATGAGGACAAAGGTGGAAAAGAAGGCGATGTAGCAAGAAGCTAGAGCAGATATGCAATCTGCACTGAGCTGGGACAAATATAATGCCGGGACTCCAGCCATCTTACTTGAAGTTAAAAACAAAGGAGTGTTTGAGTCCAGCTCTTTTAGATAGAGGGTCAAGATACGTTATTTCCAGTCTTTCAGCTTTGGCTTCTCTTCAGGTTAATGAGGGTGTGGTGGCAACATTGCAGTGTTTGAACTAAGAGAGTAAAGACATCTAGTGGTCTACCTGTATGCATCAGCTGTTCAGTAAGTAAGCATCAGCTCCAACTTCCTGATGGTGACCTTAAAGTCATCATCATGTAGGTTGGCAAGTCTTCCTTGTCTGCAGAGTTCTACTATGTCACAGTATCCAGCACTGAGAGTGAGCCTTTGCTGTAAACATGTAAGGCTAGAGCTGCCAGCCTGCTGCCATGGTGATGAGGATGAAGGCCATGAATTCTGGCTGGGAGGAGCCCTTACTGGGATATAATTTTTCGGCCACCAACTTCTGAAGTCTAACCACTCACACATGCTCTTCTCCCTCCAGGTTTCACCAATGTCCTAAAGATCCTGACCAAAGAGAGCAGTCGGGATGAGCTGCTGTCCTTCATCCAGCACTATGGCTCCCACTACATCGCAGAGGCCCTGTACGGTTCCGAGCTCACCTGCATCATCCACTTCCCCAGTAAGAAGGTCCAGCAGCAGCTATGGCTCCAGTATCAGAAAGGTAAGGGGCAGGGGGCGGGCTGGAGGTGGTGGCCAGGTGTGGCCCAGAGGGAAAGTAACTGAGAAAACAATGGAGCCTCGCCAGATCTAAATCCTGTTTCTCCTATCTGAAAATTGCGTAGGCCTTGGCAATCCCCTGGCCTTCTCTGAGCTCACTTTGCCATGGTCAGGGTAAGGAAACACGCTGTCTTAAGATTCTTTCATTTGGGTGTTTTAACTCTTTTCTTATGCTATAGGCTTCTTTTTTTTTAAAACCATGCTTTCCCCTTGAAACAGCTGCCAGAGATAAAGGCAGAGGATGGGCATGGTGTCTCCATGATACTTTCTCTTTAGGCTTCTTGGCAGAGGCAGGAAAAGCTCTCACTTGCTCCTCAAGTCCAGGGGACGGTTTCAAGTGTCACCCACAGAGGGGCTGTTATCCTCATGGAAGGTCACCCTATCTTAAATCCCTCTTCTTCTCAGTTGTCAACAGATTTCTAACTCCTTCAGTCTAAGGTGGCCTAGTGCAGAAGACTAGTCTCTGCCATTGGCCTTGGAAAAGTCATTCCCGTGTGTGCTCCGTATTCCCTTCCTATGAAATGTGCACTGCGATAATTATTCCTATCTACCTACCACATGCAAAGGGGGAGGTGATGAGCATTTACAAAGTTGGAAATACCACATGTATGTAAAGATGTCTTCTACTTTTTCATGTGTATGTGTGTGTGTGGTCCATGTGTGTTTACACGAGTGTTGATGTGTACATCTGTATGTGTAAAAGTGTATTCAGGTGGGAAGGCTGGAGGCTGACATCAGGAGTTTTCCTCGATCACTCCCCACCTTACCATCCAGGCAGCCTCTCTCACTGGAACCCATTCACCTACCCAGCTGATTTAGCTAGCCGACTTCCTTGGACACCTCCTGTTTTCTACCCTCTAGCTGCTGGATATGAGCAGCCTGCTGTGATGACCATATGGGTGCTAGGGATCCAAACCCTGGTCTTCATGCTTTCTCGTTGTACAGCAAGCCCTTTAACCACTAAGATATCTCCCAGTAGCATGCATTATACATTAATTAATATGTCACTGTGCTTGAGAAATGGAGTCTCACACTTGAGAAACCCAGTCTCAGACACACAGAGGCAAGTGCCCACAGAGACACAGCTGAGGAATGGCAGGGCTCATGTTGGAATTCATAGCTGGAACTGGTGGGCTACAAAAACTGTTTTCTTTTAGCTTTCTTTTTTTTTCTTCCTCCCTTCCTTCCTTGCTCCCCCTCATCTATCTATCGATTTATCTATTTATTTATTTATTCATTCATTCATTCATTTTCTAGCTATATCAAGGTGTTTTCTGTTATGGTTAATATCATTAATTGCTAGAAAGGGTGAGGATTGATGATACCAACCTGCTTGCACCTTCTCCACAGGACTCAACCACTCTAGCTCCAGGAGCCCCATAAGTCGTAACTACAAACCCCAGAGCACTGTGGCCCTTGGAAGCCTTATTGAACTCAGCTCTCCAGCTTGCCTTGGGGAAATTAAAACTCAGTGGGAGAAGGAAGTCTGGGCTAAGTCACACAGCCTCACGTGTCAGGGCCAAGGCAAATCGAAGCTGCATCAGGCCGTCTTTCAGTGCTGGTCAGCTGCTGACTGTGCCTGGTGAGATGGAACCCCCAATGTACCTTGGCTGTATCTGTAGCCTTTGGTTCTGCCTCTGGGCTTTTTGCATCCCCAGCTGTGTCTGCACCCCTGCCTGCTTCCTGTGTGCAACTGAGTGGGGCATGGGTGGTTTATAGGCTCAAAGGACATAATTGAGTTGTCAGGGAATAGCTTGGTTTTATGGCTGTGACAATGACAGTCTTTAAGGAAGTGCATTAAATCAATAGAAGTCTCATTGCGCCACCCTATAAATAATGTGACACATCATTAAGCAGGGCAATAAGCTTCAGGACTTTGAAGTAATACAATTAGGTTATGTTTATAAAAACTCTCTCTCTTGCTGTGGCCACTGAACTAATTTGCTTCATGCCACATTCAGGGTCTGGGACACTACTGTGATGCTAAATGTCATCCCATCTCCATCCTTGGTTGCTTTCGGGGCCTAGACTTCCTTGTTGAAGAACATCACATTCTTTGCAATAGACATGGAATCTAGTACAAGAAAGAGAGGAGAAGGAAGAGGGTAGGAAAACGCTGACACGGCAACTGGAGTCCCCCACCCCTCTTCGGGGACTGAATGACTGGTGTTGGAGCTTTCCGTCTCTGGGTCTCCATTCTGCAGAGACCTTTACCCCCTTCTTGGCCTGTATTTGTTCCAAGAAGAACATACCGACACTTGGAAACCAAGGTAAATGTTTTCTGTGTTTCTTTCTTTATCTCTACCTGCTACGGCATATCAGAAGTCTTGACTTATCTTATTTTTGATAATGGGGCATAATACACGGGACTGGGAGGTTAAAAGAAGAAAAAGAACACTGTGAGCCTTCACACGCCGAGACAATTGATACAATTTCTCTTCTAGGCCACCAGTCATGTAACATCAACATCTTCTAAAGGCCCCGGGCCCAGGCCAGTTAAGTCTGGGGTTTGTGGCAGATAACTGGGAGCAAAGCTTGGGGGAAGAGGAGCCGGGGCAGCTGTGAAGTGGGGCACATCTGGACCCCCTCTTCTTCTTATATACCCATTGCCTAGTAGCTTCCAAGTTTTCCGATTCCTCATGCTAAATGAGAGATAGTAATTCTCTTTCACAACTTCAAGTGAGTGAGATGAAATGCAGAGAAAAGTTCCAAAACACAGTGGGTACATGAAAAACAGTAGCATGAAAGAAAATGAATATTTTAAACCTCAGCTAAAGATTCTAGACATTCCCTGTATCTCCAGACATCGGAAATAAATGCCCCAGCCCTTTCCAGGCCTATAGATTTATTTGCGAGTTCCACCCATTTGAAGAGTGGCCGCTGGGAGAAAAAGTTCAGCTTAGTTAGCACTGTCTCCTGTAGAAACAAAAAGGGGCCCGAGAATTTTCTTTGCTGTAATAGGAGAAAAGTAAAAACCAGAATAATATCCCCTGGGCATGCCATGATGAGTGGAAAGATCCAGCCAGATAGTTATATTTCACCAGATGAGGATTTGGCTTCTGCCAGTCTGAAGGAGCCTGGAGGACCAGGCAGGTCAGTAGAGTGGGATCTGAACCAACCCTAATCCAGGAAAAGGTGGGCCCTAAAGGCAAGTGAGTATCTGAAGTCATCTCTGGAAGCTAGGAATCCTAAGCAAGGTTAGCATGTTCAGCCTGTCAAGTTCCTATAACCATCGCCTATGGCCACATGCCTTTCTCCAAGCCCATGTGATGGTCTGAGTGTCCTGTCCCAGAATTATACTTGCAAAACATGTTACGGTATCCCTCCCCTCCCCTGAATGGGGCTTTATTTCATCGCCTGCCTTGATATCTGCATTCTCCACTTATCTGTGACCTTGATAAAGAGTCTTCAGTTATGATTGCATGTTTATAAATTCATTCATGAATAACATCTTTCATTTGGGAATAAAACAAAGTTTCATAGTCAGCTGGGCCCTCATTAAAATCACAGGCGTGCATTTGGGTACTTGTGTGATCATAGGCAAATTGATTTCACGCTCTGAGACAGTCTCTATATTTGCAAGCAGGCTGGTTGTGTAGTCTGTATAAGGAAATAAATCAGCGGATAGATGTGTCTAGTACTGAGCTGGAGCATTGTTATCCTCCTCCAGCTGTCCCCTCTACCCATTTAGATCACAGTGTTCCCAGGTGTGTATTCAGAGGGGTGAACTGGAGTGTGGAGGAGCTGTAACGGAGACTTTACTAACATGGCTTAGCAGTCCATACAGGATCGGGAATGGTTCGGATTGGTCTAGGGTGGGCAGTGACCCAGTGAGCTCAGCTACAGTAGTCGACCCAGAGGAGACTGTAGAGGTAGAGCGGAGAGGAATCGACCAGGGTCTGTGACACCTCCTCCTGTGTACTGGACTGTGGTGGATCCAGTCTCACAGGTTAGGGTTGTCTTTTATTCTGTGGAGAAAGTTCTGTTTTAGTGGATGGAGGTAAATATGTGAAATAATTGTTCAGCCTCTGTGAAGGAACAAAGAGAAGGAAAAGGAGGAAGAAGGAAAAAGGAGAGACATGGGTAAACCCAAGTCCAAAGAAGTAGAGAAAGTCTGGAATCATGAGCAGAGCTCTTCTGAGCATTTGTCCCTCTCTTCACATACCCAGTTTTTGAATTCTCTTGCATTTGTGGTTTAGAGAGATGTCCCCACAGATAAATATCCCTTTTAAAGGTGTCTTATGTCTACTATAATTTTCCAGGCTAGTTCTAGGGAATGCACTGCCATCTGAATTACCAAGCACTTCTGAATGTCAACTGAAATATTCCTGGGCTACTTTTTGGAAAGTCTTTGGCTATTTGAAAGGCAGAGCCAAGCATCAGGCTGTGAGGAAGAGAATACCAAGATGTAGTCAAATGTCACTTCCTCTTGTGTTGACAGGTGTGGCCCACGGCTGTTGTGAACTAGAGAACTCTCCGGAGATCCCTATTTCCTGAGGGAACTTGCTTCAAAGATGTAAGGAGACATGAAAGGGCTTGTTCTTGGGATCTGAGACCTCCAGGGTGCCAGATGACTTCCCCAGTGATTTCATAACCTGCGGCCATTTTTTCTTTTCATCTTGCCTGACCTTTCAGTAGCATTTGACAGTCTGCTGCCTCCAGCTTGGTGCATTTGTGTGCTTGCTTCTGTGAAACCAGATCTTCCTGTGCTCTCTCCTCCCTCCTCTTCATCTTTCTTTGCAGGCTTATCTTCCTCTGCCAAACAAGTAAAGCTGGACAGGAGCCATGTCCTTCTGGCCGCTCTTTCCTGGCTATCTCTCTGTCAATCTATTATATATTATACTCTTTGTGTTGTCTCTACACTTTGGCCTTATCCTATACCTCACTTATACCTCCTGCTACAAGTCTTCCTCTGAGGTTTGCTATCCTGCTTGTTCTCCTGCAGTACGAACTCAACTCCATACAACCCAGTGCTTTTCTAGAATTCCAGTGAATGGTGCCATTGCCCATTGAGAAGTCAGGGCCTAGGAAACCTCAGCACCTTCTTTTCTCTTACTCCTCTACCCCATTTCCAAACCATGTCAAGTCCCATCAGAGCTCCTGCATGCCCTCACTGTTTCCACTTTCCTGTTTCCTTTGTACCCAAAGCTGACACCACGGCTTGTCTGAGTTTCAGCGGCAGTCTCCTACCGGAAGCTACTCTTGCCCCACTTTAGGCCACACTACACAACAGTCCTAATGATGTATATGATAGCCAGGGTTCTCCAGAGAAACAGTACCAGCAGAATGAAACACACACACACACACACACACACACACAACAAAAAACACACACACACACATAAAAAGAGTAGTGAAAAGTATAGCCATAGATACATTTCTTGAACTAGTTCACACAGTTACAGAGACTAAGGTGTTCCAACACCTGAAGTTAGCAGGTTGGACACCCAGGTAAACTGATGATTTATTTCTAGGCTGCTGGTATTAGCTGTAGTCTGGAGGTTGGCAGCTTAACTCTAAGGAAGAACCAATATTTACATGCGGGTCTGAAAGCAGAAAAGACCAGCATCAAGCTGATGGCAGCCCAATAAGAGGCATTCTTCAAAAAATAAAGAAAAAAAAAAAAAAAAAAAAAAGAGGCATTCTTCCAGCTCAGTTGTCAGCCTGACTATTCTGCTGAGGCCTTCAATGGCTTAGATGAGGCCAACTCACATTAGAGAGGCCACTCTTCTTCACACAGTCCAATGGTTTAAATAGGACCCTCATTCAAAGTCACTCTCCCACATATCCCCAGGATGTTTGACCAGACATCTAAGCTCCAATGACTCCATCAATTTGACGCATAAATGTAACCATCACAGATCAAACAGGGAGGTCTTATTATGTTGTTCATTGGATTCAAACTCCTGGAGGTCTTATCATTGCACTGAGGATAACTTCTAAACACATTCCCATGGCCTCAAGGCCCTATAGGTGCCATCTGTCTCCATCTAACCTCTTCAGCACCATATGTCCCTGTGTTCTTTACCCTTCAGTCTTATTACCCTCCTTCAGGTCCTAGAAAAATCTGTCTTGCTTCTGAAACTTAGCCTTCTTCTGGTTTTGACCTTTATAGTCTAAATCACTCAATTCAAAAGCCATTTTTGCAAGAGATCTTACAAAAAGAATGGGGCTAGGTTAAGCATCTTCATTACATTCTCATTGAAGGAGGGTACATATAACTAACCTCAGTATGTAGCTTTACACTCATAGTTTGTGTTTATCTCTGTTACCTCACTGGAAACTCCATGAAGGCAGAGGCCATTCTGCTTCGTAAACATTTGTAGCATCATGCTTAACCATTGATTGGCATATAGATACCATTCAGCAATATTTGTTGAAGAATGAATGAATGAATAAGCCTGGGAGAGTCGTATAGATCTTAACATCTTAGTCTAAGTGTTCTTTCTTTTTGTATTTTATTGGGGAAGAAAGTATACACAGCCTTCTTGCTATGTCCCAAAGAGAATCTGCTTCAGGAAGATTGAAGGCTACTGCTGGGGCAAAAGTACTTTACAGAAGATCTCAGAGGACCGATTTGGACTCAGATAAACCTGGTTCCTTCTTTACCAAGGTGCATGAATTCAGGGTCTACCTCATTTTCCTCAACTGTAGCATGGGTTAAAATGCTCAGCCTGGAACACATTCCTCTTTCCTTGGGACCAGCACAGGACTGGGAGTTGGCCAAATATCCCTTTCCCTATGCCTTGTGTCCCGACTTCTGTGCAGATGATTGTGAGGTCAGTCTAGCAATGAGGGAGTGTTATTTCTTATAGCAAGTAGGGAGAGACTGGGGGAGGTTAAATATAAGCCGGACACCTACTTTGCAGCACACCAGAAGAGAGAGCCAACTTATTTCTTCTCAGAACCATGCAAAAAGACGATACAGGATGTGGTTCATTAAACACAAATAGGCCCATGAGATTGCTGTTTCCACAAGATGAAATTACCAAAAAAAGCATTTGTTCCCCGTTTTAGATTGAGTCCATCTGGAACGGAACACCCTAGTCTTTTTTCCTATGGGTGTATACTGAGAATAATAATCCTTTCCAGGCGCTCAGCACAGTGTATCTTACAAGGCACTTTTGCATACATTACTTCATCCAATGTACGCTTCATAACACATCTGTAAGGTAGGCATTGTTATCTCCATTTACCGCTTGAGAAAACCAGGGCTCCAGAGGGTGAGATGACTTGTCAAGGGTTCACAACAGGGAGCTTGGTGGAGCACAGATTTGAACCCAGGCTACTTTAATCACAAAATCGGTGTCCATCCAACTATATCACAGCTGCCTCAGAGAGCTCTTTAGATGTTAGCATCTAAAGGGAACCATTTGTTCCCTTGCTCCGTTTCTCTTATGTCAGTTGAAAGAAGGGAAGAATGCTAAGACTCAGAGTTTACTCCCAGCCTGGGCAGAAGTAGAAATACTCTTTACTCACCAATTCTCCTTAGTACAACTTGCTTCCAAATCTTAGTTTAGGGGCAGCATTATAAGGTAAAGCAAAACAAAAACAAAACCTTAAAACGTCACAGTGAGAAGAGACACTAGAAATAATCAAGCCTTGTCTGCATTCTCTTAGGACCATTACAACTGGGTGGTAATGGATGCTTGGAGTATTGTGTTGAAAGAGATTCTGGGCTAGGACCCATCTCAGGAAGAATACAGAGATCTCTTAGCAATGTCTGCCAGGGGCTGAGACTGGGAAATAATGACTTGTGTGTGAGGTGATTTCTTTTCTGTGTATGTTAATTAGCCATTCCCATGCTTTGTATGGGAAAGTTAAGGTCAATTTATTCTCACTAGTACCCACAGCCACAAAGGGAAAAACAATGAACTAGAAGTATTTTTTGTCTTAACTATTCTAAAAATTTAGAATAAATTCAAACGTCTGTTGCTAAAACCTCATACATATTCATTAATGACAGTCGTTGTTTGGCAGACTGTTTATAGCATTATATAATATAGTGCATACATATGTGTGTGTGTGTGTGTGTGTGTGTGTGTGTGTGTGTGTGTGTGCACAAGAGCAAACAGACTACGCTATACCTGAAACTCTGAGGACTTATGGGGACTCACTTAAGGGAACAGTCTTGGTAGAAATAATAAGAGATTGACACAATGGTAAACTAGTTGTCATGATTATATTTAAACTGGAGCCAACTCACATTGATTTTGTCATAGAATCAGGCATGAGATGCAGGGACTAAGGGGACAGTGTTGTTAGAAAGGACATCGTTCTGTCAGCAGTATTGTACCAGGAATATGAAGTTTCCTTGGACACAATGAATGGGGCTTTTGTTCTGTATTCTTCACTTTCTCAGCGAGAACAAACGCTCTGGATAGAGGACACACCCACTGAAGCTTCTTTCTTCGGGCCAAGGGCATCCTGAGAGGATGCCTGCCCACAGTTCTCAGGGATGCCTCAAACTCACTTTCATTTTCCTCTCTGTCCCACGTGGTAGTTTTTCTTCATCCTCCTTACTTCCCCAGCATGCTGTAGTAGTGCTTTGACTTCCTAACATTCACACATGCTCTGTGCAACACCTAAGAATAAGAAGGTAGGTAGGATGCAGCTGGTTCTCTCAAGAGGCTCGCAGTCAAACAGGGAAAGTTAACATACAGATTGTCCAAAAGTTTCTATTTTTAATTTTATTTTTTACCTTAAAGTTTGTGGAGATGATTACAACGTTACAATATTCCCTTCCTTTACCCTCTGAAACCCTCCCATATGTCCTTCCTTGCTCCCCTTTAATAACTGCTCTGACAGAGGAGGCCAAGGTATGTGTAAGGCACCGAAGCTGGGGAGCAGAGGTAGAAGCCTGAGAGGTGGACCCCTGAGCTTGGGGAGTTTCTTTGCATGCCTAGCAGAGCACTGGGGCTGGGGTGAGTGAGTGGGAATTTGCCATTAAGAAACTGCAGAGGACGGAGAGTCTGGGCAAAGCTGTATGTGGAGAAAGGCCTGACATATCAGAGTACTAGTTAAACACCCTGGGACAACCGAGCCTAGCAGGCCCCGGCTCTCCTTACAGAACTTGGGATGTTGCTGTTCCTCAAGTTGCGTAGTACTTAGAGAAGCTTTCATACCTCTGTGCTGAGAAATTTCACAAACAGAAGGACTGAATCACCAGATGCAAATGAAATACAAACAACGGGCCAGTGGGGAAGCACCAAGAAATGGCTGTGGAAGCATTTCATCCAACATGGAGGTTCTGAAGATGGCAAGAGAGCCTGTGATGACCAATTGGTCCACAGCAGGGACTCAGCATGAGTTAGTCATTGGTACCCTCTGAATGAATACCACACACCACACACACTCTCTCTCTCTTTCTCTCTCTCTCTCTCTCTCTCTCTCACACACACACACACACACACACACACACACAATCAGGCTATGTGTAAGACATCTGTCCTATTGTCCAATGTGTGATTGGATCAAGGCATTTTTGTACTCTGAGTCTCAGTTTCCATGATCTTCAGAGTCAGCCCAGTAACACTTGCATTGCATTATTGTTATGCGAATGACAATTAAACAAAACAATGTTTATAAAAATGACTACCATTGCATCTGACATATAATAAATGCCAGGAAATGCTAGCTATTATTATTTTTGTTTACTATGGAGCTATAATGAATCCAGTGATGATCACTCATATTATTAGTTTCCCCAAGCAAAAAGTATGATGATGTAGCTCTTTCTATTCCCAACTACAGTAGTAAAGATATATTACCTCTTTTTACAATGTGACGATGAGCACATCCCAACAAGAAATGTAGAATCTGCTCATCATCACATTGCTGATAATAGGCAGAAGCAGAATAGCAGTCTAAGATTCCAAGGTTCTTTGAGTTCAAATTCTACATGACCCATGACATTCCTATCACAACAGGGACCATGTACTAGAATTCACTATTCAGGAGGTATGTTGAACAATTTACATCAGTTTAATTGAATTTTTATAGCTTCAGAACTTGGTAAGTTTATGAGTAGGAAACTAAGATATAGGGGGGCATGGGAATAAAATAAGTTATAAAAAGCAATAGAGATGGCAAATGGGAACGTCTCTTCCTTTCCCTATGTTTTCCTGCTTCAATACCCTCATCATTTACATTTTGCTATCATTTAGTCATAGGGAGTGATTCCAAAACTGTTTGTTCTGAGAAGCATTACTCTCTGCAATAAATCAAAGTACTTAGTCAAGGAGAGTGAAGAAAGAGGCATAGAGATCTATGTGATTTCACTCTGGCTCAGCTCTGGGACAGAGGGCAAATTCTAAGCCAGGTCTTAGAAACTGGCATGACCATTGAGTAACTGAGCTGACGCTGATTTTAGTACTGACCAGACATGCCAGGCCTGGCCTCAAGCTTTCCTCCTCAGAATCCTTGTTCTCAAGGTCCTGATTCCCTCCCTCTCCATGGAAGACCTAGAATACGGAAGCTGGTTCCTTTGGAGATCACAGCTGCAAAAGTCCCTATGGTCTGGTGCATAAAAATAATTAATGTTAAAAAAGGAAAGATCTTTTATAATGTAATACAGTTATCAGTAGAGAGAAAGTAACATGCTCTAGAGAACAGCTAATTTTATCAAAGGAAGCCATAAATTAGGAGGAGGATCTGGACACAGATGATAGGTAACTCCTTTTCTTCTCTAGGATGAGAGGAAATTCAAGAGGCCATGTATCTAATTGTATCTCTTTGGCTTGCAACAGCTTTAGTAACACAGCTTACAGACCGCACTATTGAAAATGCATTCTTGAGCATCTTTCTCTTCCCGTGTGACTTTGCATCAAGACAAAGAAGATGACTTCCACTTAGTTCATAGTTGAGATAATCCTCCAAAGGGAAACAAATCAGAGAGACCCATTCCTCCCACTTTGAACCATAGGCCATCATGTGTTGTGGCTGGACTTTGAATTCAGGGAGACAGCTGGCGGCAGGGACAGGAGGTAACAAAGTCAGTTGATATCAATTGTGACCCAGAGTCTTCATATAAACCTCAATATAGGCACGAAGCTGACCCCTCTACCCTTCCATTATTCAGAAACAACTTTACTAGGATCTGTGTTTTGGGCACTGTACTAGATGTAGCAGTGAATTAAATGTTGCTCTGCATCTCATGACATTCATTGTGGATGTGAAGAAGGGTAATAGGAGGGGCACACTGCAACATGTAATTGTTAGTGGAGGAAATAAGAAGTGAGTTGTGTACACCTCACACAAACAGTAATGCAGGGTCTGTAAAGCATTCTAGGATGCCCAGAGGAGATAGGCCATAAGCCAATGATGTCAATAAAAAGAAAGATGTTTCCAATAGTAAGAAAAGCATGTGCAAAAATATGTCTGGGGTAAGCAAATAAAACAAACAAAAAACACACAACAACAACAAAAACAATTTAGATGAGTAGATGGAGCTGGAAGAGAGGTAGTAGTGGGGAGATGAATATAAAAGGATAGAAAGGAACCAAACCCCACTGGTATTTAAAGGTCTTAAGAAATATGTTCATTACCAGGAGCAAGGAAAGGCCATTTAAAGGTTCTGCACATTACTTATGAGCACTTTCATTTTAGAGTTTCTCTCTAGTGTGAGGTCGAGGCTTGTCTTGGGGTGGGAAGAGGTGTATGTGGGATGCTAGATTAGAACCAAAAAAATCTAACCTAGGAAGCTACAGTAGTGTTCTGAGGAATGAAACAACAGCTGCTGACCATTCGGTTGTCCTGGGATAAAGAAAAGAGTAAAATGGTGTGAAAAAATATATTCAGTTGGTAGTTTAATGTATAATGATGAATTAGCTTTGCATTATAAAAATATGCAACTCAAGCTGCATATGAAGACATTTATTTAATTCACAGTTTGGAATTTCAAAGTCCTCAAGTCAGTCAGAAACCATTGGGTGTTTGGAAAGGTATGAATAACAGTGGTGGGTGCTTACATGGGGCAAGAAGTTACATCATGAGTCAGAAGTCAGAAGACCAGATGAGGCCAGATAAAGGCCTTTTTTTTATAAAAATCATCCCCAGAAAATCAATATGGAGCCTCATTAACTACTGCTTTCTGAGGGCATTCATCCAGTAACTAAGGATGTTCCACCTAGCTTCACTCCCTAAAGGTTTCACTGCTCCCCAGCAATCAGAATGGGCACTTGGTGTGGGAGGGACTAAACTATGTGCAAGCTTTAGCAAATGGTTTTGTTTTTTTTTGTTTTGTTTTGGTTTGGTTTGGTTTTTCGAGACAGGGTTTCTCTGTGTAGCTTTGTGCCTTTCCTGGAACTCACTTGGTAGCCCAGGCTGGCCTCGAACTCACAAAGATCCACCTGCCTCAGCCTCCCGAGTGCTGGGATTAAAGGTGTGTGCCATCACCGCCCGGCTTACAAATGGGGGTTTTATGATTGAGTCATGGAAGGTGGAAGGAAGAAGTACTGAATGATTAGAGAAGGCTCCAAGCTTCCAGGCTCAGCAGCCTAAATGGCTGCTAGTGCTCCATCAGTGGAGTCAGGAATGGGCATCAGATGTGGCAGAGCTGAAGTCATCACTGAGCACACTCAGTCTGAGGCTCCCAAGGCTATAAAACTGGCAAAATAAAAAGGCAGTTGGATATACACCAATCCAGTGAGAAAAAGGTTAAGACATGAAAAATACAAATTTGGGACCTGGTTGCAAATGATGTTGAACTCACAGAAGACAGTATCTCCTAGAATAAAAGTTAAGTTCCTTTTTGCAGTTTGTTTCTCTGGAGAGTTACTCCCCCATCAAACTCTGTATTGCTTCTGACTTTTTATTTATATAGTCTGTATTACATTCAGACAGGCTGCCTATGCTGTTCAGTTTGGGTTCAGTTTTTTTTTTGTTTGTTTTTCGAGACAGGGTTTCTCTGTGTAGCTTTGCGCCTTTCCTGGGACTCACTTGGTAGTCCAGGCTGGCCTCGAACTTACAGAGATCCACCTGGCTCTGCCTCCCAAGTGCTGGGATTAAAGGCGTGCGCCACCACCGCCCGGCTTGGGTTCAGTTTTATTTGTGCAAAACATTATAGGATATTTAAGAATAGTCCTCATACATACTAAGTGATTGGAATTCATTGATGAGAAAAAAAATGTATCCATGGCTATTGTCACCAGCGTAAAATGGTTTTGCTTGATTTTTTTTTTTTTTTTTTTTGCACCTTCATTTCACTAACAATTACTGTCTCTGAATGGCTCAGGTACATCCATTCCTCATTCTATGACCTTTCTTCAAATGTATCAATTAGTGTAAGTTTCTTCTCCTGGATCTAGCCTGTAAGTCCTGGATCAGGTGAAATGATATGTGTACCCTACCCATCTGTATCCCTTGAGCCATGTTATTTAACTTTATTCCTAATGTCTTTACAGAATCATTAAGTATGTCAAACAACTTTTACATCCTGAGGCTTAAGAGATTTATAGATTTAGTATTTTTAAGTTTTAATATTGGACGCCATTCCATGTGGCTGCTCTAAAATTAAACTTACCATATTCTCATATATCAGATTATGAAGTCATTTTCAATATTCAACTCTAAGGCTTTGTTGTCACTCTGAAGCAGGGAGATACACCCCCACACCAATAATATTGAGGCTGGTGGCAAAATAGACACATTACAGGATATGAAACGATGTATTGCTTATATAATGAAACTTTTCAGAAGGAACAGAGGGGGCTCCCAATAGCTTGAGAGGACAGGAAAGAAGGGTAGCTCAACTTTTTTGTTTATTTTTGTGCTTGTATTTTAATTACAGCATCCCTCTCTTCCCCTTTCTCTCTCTAATCCCTCCTGAGTATCCCTCCTTGTTCACCTTCAAATTCATGGCCTCTTTTTCCATCAAGTGTTATTGCAAGCATGTATCCTGCTCCCCAGCTTTACTTACTTACTGTACTTCCTTGTGTAGAGTAGAGGCCTCATGGCCTCAGTCCATCCAGTTTGGCATGGCCGTTGGAATCCTCCTTGTTCAGCTTGGCTTTTATACAGTGGTGGTAATGGGGGGTGTAGAGTGGGACTAGACTTGGTCCCATATGTTGTATGGGGCTTGTATAGTCTTCTCTGGTATCCAAGATGGGAGGAAGCTAGCTGTCTTGGCGGTTTGCCCAGATGTGAGTCTGAAGAGGGTAAGAGGGCCACGGGGCTTATAAGCTTCCTGCAGTTAATATCCAAGGTGGATTTAGGACCTTCATTGCAACCCACTCCTGACACTGGACGGCTGGAACATGAACTGTTTTCTTAAATGGAATTTGAACTTGCTTGAGTAGCATTCATGGCTGTCTATGAGGTCTGAAGCATGTATCTGGGAGGAAGTGGAAGTCCTAGTAAGTCCTTTCCCAAGAGGCATGCTCACTAGTTGCCATGCCTGGAATGCTGGACGGAGTGAGAAACACATTTGCATAGATTTAGTATGTGTGTGGCTAATGTTGATTTATATTATGGAAAGCAATTCAGTGTTATTTCACCAAAGAGGCTGTCTTGGGTAGGGACCTATGTTTGCTGCCATTGGTAGGGACAGATAAGCAGGTCACTGGCTGTGGTCCAGGAGTATAATGGTTCTGGGCAAATGGGGCTGATTGTGGGCAAGGATATGCAGTGCTTAAAGGACCACATGAAGTTTGGCTACTTGCGCCTACTCCTGGGTCCTTCCCCATGATCAGGGACAGCCCAGCTCAGGCCTACACACTGACAGTTTTCCAACAAGCTTCTTTGCCTATCATGGTGGTACAACATTTGTGAAGTGTATAAACACACTTTGTTGTTAATCAGTTGACCCTAAGGACTAGTCCACTTACCCAAGTGTCTGGGAATGCAGCAACTTTCACCAGTACTGAAGTATCAGCAAGGACTAGGGGAAACCTTCTATAACAGATGGACTACACCATATGGCTCCATGGTATGATAAAGAGCCCTCACTAAGATTTCATGATGCTGTTTCCATGACCCAAAGTTTAACAGGCAGCTAAATGTGGAGAGTCTCAGGCTCAAATCCCATGACATCCAACCTACTTCTAAAATAGCTGAGTATGTAGCCAGTAATTGTATCCTAATGTCAGATAGCAGGAGCTAAAGAGACATCAGATGTAAAGAGGTAACTTACAGCTATCCAGTCTGGTCCATAGACTTCAGGAGGCATGAGAGATTTCCAAAGCATTGCCATATAAGACTGTATTACAATTATAGAGCCTTCTGTTACACAGAAGTCCAGTTAAGGTGGGCACATTTGTGAGTCACTAGATAGAAGGGCTTCAGTAAAACTCAAAGTGAGAAATATTTTGTCTTCAGAAGTTAGACATTCTAGAAATTAACCAATGTGTCAAGAATTTTTACCATTTGATTCAATGATCCATCTTCCTTGATGAGATTTTTTTTTTTTTTTTTTTTTTTTTTTTTTTTTGCTGAAAATTTATTTGCATGCCCTTATTGGAGGTGTCACATGGATTGTTTGGAGAAGGATATGATCAGTGTGATATCATCACCGTGCTCCTGAAGAAAGATGGATGTGCTTAAGATTTGTATACAAAGACTGAGTGAGGGCACAGCCATTGAGGTGCCCTCCCAACAGGTAGCCCAATAAAAGGGTGTGGTGTCCAACGAAGGCGAAGGCCAACTGGCCCAGCCTGTTAAAACAGGCACAGAAACTTAACACCCCCCCCTCCCCCGATCTGCAACTGCAAAGTATTTAGCAGTTGTTGGTCAGGCAGAGTTAGTAATTTCAGAAATAATTAGCATGGTAGCTTCAATAGGTGTGCCCCCAGCATTAAAATTACAACAATGCACTGTGAGGAGCCATTTGTTATGTGTGGGTTTAGGAACAGTCTAAATTGAGCTATTAGTTGGTGAAGCTTTGGGGATAATAACTCTTCTCTAAGTAGGTCTGCTATATGGGTTTCAAACCTCAAAGGCCTTCTTTTCATTTAAACTGGGCCATATTAACCATTTTACTTAACAAGAGGATGGGGAAGCCAATGCAGTCCCATTTTGGCAAGGCAGCTGCTTAGAATCCAAGACTTAATTCAACTTTATTACTCATTTGGTCAACATGTCCATGCCCACTGTGGGCCAGTCAGGGTAATGGGTAATCTGGGTGATGGGGAATTTAGCCAAGGCTGTACGTTTGTTGACTAAAATGAGACATACATAGTTGTCTTCCTTACGTCTCCTGAAATGTTCTCAGTAGAGCTGCCTTAAGATTACAGGGCACCCTATTTAAATTCAGGAGAATTCTCAGATAAAGCTATAATTTGAGCCCCACTATTAAGAACACAGAATTTTGCCAATTTCAGCCAATGTTAGAAGTTAATTTACAAGGCAGGTTGTAGAGATATAAAAGGCAATTAACAACTTTCTATCTTGTTTTGTTGTGGCAATATAAATCATTTTAATAAAGGCTGGAGTTCCAAGTTTAGTAAAGTTTGGAGTTTAGTAAAGTTTGGGTCACGCCATAGACCTGTTTCTGTCTTCTTGTTTGGGCAATTACTAGATGTAACTGGGATGGGGAGTCCTAGCTAACCTGCTTGTTTCCTCCTCCAGTCCCAGACCTGCTATCAGCAGGACCAGGATCTCCTCTGGCTACCATAGTTACTTTTAAAGGGTTTAAGATACTGGGCTTACGTTATGTTTAAATTCATCCCTTGGCCACACTGTGCAGGTACTATGGGTGCTTTAGGGATAACTTTTCTCTAAGTAGGTCTGATATATGGGTTTCAAACTTCAGCTCCAAGTCTGAGGATCAAACCTATTTTGACCAAGTGGCACATTCTATTCAGTCATCTGGACCCATCTGCTTTGAGAGCATTGGCTTTCATATTCCACAAAGCTTTCCTCCACATGGGTAATCTATAGGCTCCCGCAGTGCACAGGCTATTACCATTTCCTGTGAGTATTGTACAGAATGGGGGTAATGTCTGGTAGGGACAAGGGACCAAAGGTACAGGCTAAGAGTCATTCGTCCGAGTCTTCGTTTCAGTCACAGCTTGTGCTAGTATTCAAACTTTTCAGAGACCTCAGGTCTGGGCTGATACATTATGAGCAGGATTAGTGCTTTGTTCTGAAGTGGCTATCAAAAATTCCAACCTAGTTGAGTGTATCTGTGATAACTGGTAGGGCTCAGCAAATGTAGCCAGTCAGCACAGCCCAGGTGACAAAAGCATGTTAGCAAGCTAAAACAAACCGAGAGCCCTCTAATGGTAGTGATTACCTAGACCTCCAGCCTGCTGTGTCAACTACTGTAGTCATCCCCATAAAGCAGAACCTTTTTACCAAAAACTTGTTTCCAATATTGAAATCAGCACTACTCCCACTAAACAGACATGAACATGTTTATTACCCACACAGAAGGCTTTCCGGAAGAAATGCTGTACGCCTAAGAAGGTCCAAGGATTACTTGAGCAGCAAATCAGATCAGCTTGGTTTTAATAGCCTGGAGGTAGGGAGGCCAAGGGATCTTCCGGTTCACAGCTGTGAGATTTAAACACAGTGCAGGTACTAAAGGCAGAAGCACTTGAGCTTTCTTACCAGTATGTCTGTTTATGGGGCAAAAGCAGCAATGGTGGACTGTAGAAATTTCCAGCAAAAAAATAAAAACAATAAAAATAAAAAATGGGTGAAACTCAGCCGGGCGGAGGTGACACACGCCTTTAATCCCAGCACTCGGGAGGCAGAGGCAGGCAGATCTCTGTGAGTTCGAGGCCAGCCTGGTCTCCAAAGCGAGTTCCAGGAAAGGCGCAAAGGTACACAGAGAAACCCTGTCTCGGGGGAAAAAAAAAATGGGTGAAACTGTTCTACAAAGTAACAGTACAAGACTCATTTGGTTTATGCTTTTGAGAAGTGGTTTCACATTATCTCATGATCTTAAAAATAGAAAGATAATTTAGGGGACAATACCAAACCAGTGATTGCAATTAATGCTGTCTTTGCCTTCTATCACCGAAACTCCTAGATTCTGATCACAAGGGAAGCCTCATTGAGCCTCAGAGTCAATGACAGGAATGGGGAGGCTCATTAATAAAGAACCCTTAAAACTTCCAAGGCAAGTGGACTGATCTTTGGGGCCCTCGCTCTGCTTTTAACTTGCTGGCACATTCCTATCCTTCCTTTTAACACTATTCTTTGTAAAGTTTCTCTTACTTTGAAGGCGCTTCAGCAACCAGTCCCTCAGCCAGCTTTTTTTTTTTTTTTTCCTGCAACACTTGCCATACTTTCTTATGCCATTTATCTTATCCTTCGGTGTATTTGTTTGGTTTACATTATTTTATTTTGGCAGCCAGACTACAAGCTATCTGACTGTGTGGGTCATGATTGATCTGTCTTTGCTCTCATTATTCATCCAACTATTGCTGATAATACAGTAGATGTCTCGTGTGTTTAATGAGCAGTTGAATGAATGAATGGGATCTCAGGCCCTATTATTTCTGAAAATATGCAATGCTGTTATAACCAAGTAAACAGTAAATCACTAGAGGGAACTTAGATTTCAATTGTATAGAAAACAAAGGCCCATTCATTCGACAGGTACCACGTGTTAATGTCTTTCAGTCAGGGTTTCTGTGAGTTACTAAATAATTTTCCTTTGGTGTTGGGGCCAATAGTTTCCTCACCAATCCCTATCCTCACGTGACGAAAATGAAAGCAGCTTTCAGGTCTATTATCTAGTTCACATGTGGTTTCAGAGTGCCCTGTAGTCTGCTACTTTACACCTACCATTTCTTCATCACTGTGCAGGAGAGTGGGAACCAGAAGCATAGAGTGCAGAGGAAGAACTGACTGCTAGGCCCTGTGGCTGGTCATAGAGCTAGTAAGCAGGGAAGCAGGAAGAAGAGCAGCACCTCCCGCTTCTGAAGTCCAGGGTATAACTGTATGTCTTAACATCTCTTCCTCAGAATGTGATTTGTGGCTCTTACTTCATATGATTCAATGAATACTGGATTGAAGGAAAACTCATTTTATGCTGGCTGAATAGGAAACATGCATGATTCCAAGTTACAAGTTTTCCTCTATGCCCTCATTTTAAATCCCGACTCCCTGAATCCATCTGCCTCTCAGAGTCAAGATGTCGCCTTACTGCCTTTACTGAAATTAGACTAGGATCTCTGCAGCTTTCCTAGTGGGGGAGCTCTGCCTGTACCACTTCAGCGGTCCCACTCTTGGCCCAATTGGCCTTTTAATTAAGAAGCCAAGCCATGTTGAACAAACTGTTTCTTCACCAATATAGGCCTGGAATTTCCAGCATTTACATTAAAAAAAAAAAAAAAAAAAACACGTGGACCAACTTCCCACAAAAAGCAAGTCTTTGCCCTCTACAATAACAGTCATTTCCTTAATTGGGCAGTTTTACATATACCATGGCATTATTATCTTTTAATTCTCATAACCTTCACCCTTTGAGATGTAAACTGTCACTTCCTTTTACTAGATAAGAAAACTATAGTTTAGCGGGGTTACAACTGGCTAATAACTGAGACAAAGTTATAACTGCTGGAGAAGAGAAACAACTGGACTGAGCTGAGGCACATCCCAAAGTGCTGGTTCTTTTGTGCCTTCTGCTTTCCATGAACACACAACAAAATTATAGCAAATAATATGCAAAGACATTGGAGGAGAAGCAAACCACAATTTATGTTAGGGAAAACTTAGGATCATAGCTAAAAGTGGTTTTACTGGTTTCTCCCAATACCCTGGGTATGGAAACTGAGGTTGTGAGGTCACCTGCAGCACTACAGATACTTACATACGAGACAAGAGCCTTAAGTCAGACACAAGCCTGACTAACTCCAGTGATCTTCCCACTTGGAAACATTGCCAGTCCCAGGGCAGCCTCAGCAAGCTTGCATTCAGATGGGGTCCCATCAGCATTAATATTGACAAGATAAAGCCACAGTTTGCAGTCTGCCGCTTTTTATCTCACCACCATCCTGTTTGCTAAATTCACCCAAGCATCCTTTGTTTCATGACTGTGATTTCTTGTGCAATCCCTTGAGGGGCTGTACATCATTTGTAAACCAACCTCCTGCTCGGATGCAGAGAAAGACCTGAGTGTCACATCAGACCTGTCTCCCAAGCTCTCCTATGGGGCTGGGGAGTGCTTCTCTTAAAGAGGCCATCAATTAGGACTACACAAACCACATGACCACTTCAGCATTACTTGCCTTGCCGCAGAAACACTACACAATTCAAGTTCACTAAGTTCACCGTGATTAACAGTGGAGTGGTCCTATGTATTCTCAAAGAGTGAACTGCACTCTTGCTGTCATTCAGTGTATGCAAAGAAAAGACACAGTGGCAGAACAGGGACTTTAAAAACTACAGACAAGCAAGATGCTGGGATAATTACAAAAAGTTAACTAATTAATAGTTTCATTTTTTTAAACAGTTGGCAGAGTACCTAACCTCTAGCACTTAACAAAAGCAGACAGAATGAATCTCTCTGTATTTTAAATTCTCCAAGAATGACATGGGAGCAAGAGTCAGACCAATTGCTTTTCTTATACATCTTTCAAAGGGCTTGCCTGGCAATCTCTTTATCCATTGTAGGGGGACTGCACTACAAGGTCTTAAAACCAGGTAGAAAACTGCATAACGAAGTGAGAACATATTTTAAATGAGGCACAGTGCCCTGTACAGGCCTCAGTAAAGCTCCGACACACAGACAAAGAGTGGCATGGGAATTTTAACATTAACTAGCACCTAGGAAGGAGCAGAAAGACTTATAAGGACACTTGTGCCTGGGGGAGGAAACATCTGAGGGAAGTTCCAGCTGTCAAATATAAGCCTAGAAAGCATGAAGGTTGGCAAAAACAAACAAACAAACAACAAAAAAAAAAACCAGTTACAACACCAGACACTTCTGCAACTAAAAAAATGGTCAGTATTTATGAGTACTCTGGGACTGGGAAAACACTCTGGGAACTGGGCCAGGTGTTTTCACATCGATATTTTCTTACCTTTCCCAGACACAGGGGGCACTTTTTTTTTTTCTGTTTTCTTCATTAAGCAAACTATCCAGTCTCCATGACTGATACAAAGGAACTGATTACCATGCTGGAGCTTGATGACTTTCAGAAAGTATTCTTGCGGTGGTGGCATAGGAGTTGTAGTGAGGAGAGCCCCCCACCTACATCTAGAGCCATTGTTCTTAGTTGATTTCACAGGACAGACTTGTATGTCAGACGTCATTTGGTTAGAGGGCTGCCATCGTGAAGGACAAAAACTGATGCTATGATTAAATGTTTCTTGGAGCCGCATTCTGTTTATTTAATCAGCATGGTAGGGAGCTGCAAAATCACTGTATTCAGCACGGCCTGAAATATCACTAGAGAAAATCAGCCAGATCACACCATCAGACACCTACCTACTGTTTGAAAGCCAAGGCACGACTGTGCTGCAGAGATGGGAGAAATGAAAATGCCGAATGGAAAGGCAGTTAGAGGGTTCCTGGCCCTGCTTATCTCAAGCTGACCTAGAGCCCTGCATTCATTCTCCCACTGTACATCATGTCACAAAGGCTTCAGTCACTGTTACTGCCTACACAAATGCCCCACCTATAGCTAAGAGAGTCTGCTTCTGGGAGCCACCGGACAGAATGGCACTAAGAACCGTTGTGATGCACTTTTTTTTTTTTAATTGGATCGACTTCTTCTCAGTTCTATTATTATGGAATATCAGATACAATTTCATCATCAAGATATGGAGCTTTCTCAGCCAGGTGGTGGTGGCACATGCCTTTAATCCCAGTGCTTGGGAAGCAGAGGCAGACAGATCTCTGTGAGTTTGAGGCCAGCCTGGTCTACAGAGCAAGATCCAGGACAGGCACCACAACTACACAGAGAAACTCTGTCTCGAAAAACAATTAAAAAAAAAAAAAAAGACATGGAGCTTTCTCTAATGGAAAGCAAGAAAAGCTAGTTCCCACTATTTCTTTACTCACCCTCTGACAGTGCCACCAATAAACAATTTGGGGTCACTCAGTTTAGCAAGCTTGTTTCTAGGAAAGCAGAAGTGTGGCTCTTTGGCTTGTAATCACTTCTGAACTAAGATCGAGGCATGTTGCTTAGCAGATGTGGAAGCCTGTGAAATATCATCACACATTCTCACTTCTAGTCTGAAACACACAGGCCTAGCTATCTTCCTTTACATACTACAATTTTTACAACAGGCATATGGGGGAGGCTTAGTTTTGAACATGGAGATGCTAGGCTGATTCTGTTCAAATCCATGTGGGAGTGGGGGTCTGTTTATCGTTACATAATGGTATTTTGGGCTGCATTTTGAACTAAGTAAAATGCTATGCTGTCAAAGAACACAACGGCACAACACAACCCTCTGCTTTCCCCAGCCCCATATGTAATTAAGAAATGAACATTAGTGATGAAGACAGCTATCGATTAGTTTAATGTTTGCTAGCACAGAGATAAATCTCAAACAGTCAAACAGTATGCACTCACTTGAAGAAAATACAGAGTTACCCAATAGTTTGTTCATTGATAACGAAAATGGATGCATCAACCTTCCCACTTTGGTGGTCGAAGCCCACGTTATACAATTCTTCCGGTAACTCTTAGCACAGGTCAGTGGAAAGAGTATGAAATGTTTTGAGACGTAGAAAAAAATCCCAAATTTGCTGGCTATGTTGTATGTTCCCATCTGCCTTGGCTATGGCACAGTTCTAACCTATGAACTCCTTTAGAAGGCAAGCGATTTCTAGACTGACGTTTTCAACACCATCTAACTAGGGGCAAACCATCTTCTGGCACATCTGCAATAAAAAGACAATCCATGGTGGCAGAAATCCCCCAGCCAAGAGGTCCTGCTTCTCAAAGGGGCCGTGTGTGTCGCCTTTGGTGGCACTTAATGATTCAGTCTCACACTGGTAAAGGTGATCAAAAGAGACACCATGCTACAGAGATATAATATCACTGAAGGGTGGAGCAGATCCCACTGGAGCATGCGCACAGAATGCAGCCAGAGTTGAAGTATCACAAATGAAACACATTATAATAGGAAGGAAACGGATAGATTAGGGAGATCAGAGTCCAAAGGAGAAAGATCAATGATGATTCAATACCAATACAAAGTTCAAACACAAGGGCAAAGGCCTAAAGTGGCTCTGTCTACTACAGCCTTGGAAGGGTCTAACTTCTAAGCAACTTCTGCTAACAGCATCATCTATCCTATTTGGGATAAGGTACCTGTTAAAGGTCTAAATTTAGGAGAGAGGGAAAGGGGAAGTGGGAAGAGGGGAATAACAGATAAAAAGCACTGAAAACTAGAGCTTCTACGATTCTAGAGCAATCTGGCTAGATTCAGGACATAGGCCACATCTACTCTACAGTACCACCAACAACCAGGGACGGAAAGGGAAGGAAACTGGTTTGGGGAAAGAAGAAATTGGTATTTCTCATCTTTAAGGGGTGGAGTATCTTCTCAGATGGTAGCTGTAGATCTTGACGCAGTGATCCCAACAGTCCAAGACCAACAGTTGCCCCTTAGGTGTGAGGGCGATGCCCACTGGACAGGTAAGACCCTCTCGAATAAGGACGCTGTAGCCCCCACCCTTGGGAAAATGGAGAATTTCCTTGCGGCTGCTATCAGCCACAATGAGGTCACCCCGAGCATCCACACACATGCCAGCGATGCAGCGGAAATCCTCATTTTCGGAGAAGAAGTGGCTGATCTGCCGGCCCAGCTGCCCGTCGGGCCCCACAGAGCCGATGGAGAAGCCACCCTCCAGGTGGTGTTCATTCTGTCGGTTTTCCACATTGAGACCCAAGCCTTGGGTGAAATAGACTGTGCCTTCAGCATCACAGGTGACAAATTTGGGCCTCACAGCACTGCAGAGGCAGCTGTATTTGACTACTCCTGCTCCTCGGTCCACAGTGAAACACCAAAGCTTCCCACCTTCCACGTCAGTAACCACAAACTGGCCAGATGGTAAGGCTGTGATGCCCCATGGTTTGCTCAGCTGGCTCCTGTGACAGGCCACACAGTGGCCATCCAAGGTATAGACTTTAAGGGAGTTGTCATAGCTGTCAGTCACACCGATCAGCCCGTGGCAGTTCATGGCTACTGAAAGAGGGGTGAGATTGGGCAAATCAGCTCCGAGGAAGCTGAGCACGAAGCTGTCAATGCCACTGGGGCTGCGGCGGATCTCCTTCAAAAAGCCTTTGCGGTTGAACACTTGGATACGATAGTTGCCGCGGTCAGCAACCAGCACCTCACTCTGACTGGTCACGTAGAGACTGACCGGAAGATTGAACATACCTGGCGTGCTGCCTTTTGCCCCCATCTTCTTGAGAAAGAGACACTGCTGGATACTGGAGGTTGCCTCGGAACTCCGCTGTTTCGCGGGCGAAGCCCTGGGGCTGGGAACCACTTCCTCGGGGCTCATGTCCATTTCTCTAAAGGTAACGGAGGCTGAGGCAGCAGACGCTGCTGCCTCCTCCACTGCCCAGGAATCATCCATGTTCACTGTCCGGGGCTTCTTCACAGCCTGCCCGATTTGAAGAGGACCAACGTGGCCTACTTTAAGGAGCTCCACGTCTTGCAGGGTAAGCTCCCGGGGTAGGCTGGCAGTGAGCTCTGGCTCCTCCTCATCTGCTGTCTCCTCCAGCAGTGCTACATCAGCCTGCTTGATCTTGGCGAGAAAGTAGTCACAGCGAGACACGGCCTGCACCTCTGCAATGTTGAGGAGGTAGCTCTGTTCCTCTACCACTTGACTGTTGGACTTCTCAACCTCAGCCAAAGAACCTGTGAAGAACTTCCGGGAGCGGGCTAGCTCTTCCTGGACCCTGCGCTCTTCGTGGCCATACTCTTGAAGAACAGCCTTATATCTTGCCTGCAGGTCCCTGGAGACACCCTCCAAGGCCACCTTCCGCCTCTGCAGCTCTCCCATAAGTTCCCTTAGGCGCGTCAACTTCTCCCCGAAATCCCTCCGCCGTTCCTCAGCTGCCTCCTTGACAGGGAGTGTACAGTGGCCGGGAGGTTGGTGATCTGCCTCCCGGCAGGGTTCACACAACACCAACCCACAGCTTCTGCAGAACTGTCGAGGCAGCCGCCGGCCACAAGCTCGGCACATGAGCAGCCCGACGGCCTCACTGAGGCCAGCTGTGTCGATGATCTTCAGCACGGTTAGGTTGTCTGTCAGCTGGGTCAGGCTGGTGATGCGAGTAATCTTGCTGCAAAAGGGGCAGCGGACACCATTGATGCTACTGGCCAGGAGCTTCTCCAGACATTGGCGGCAGATAGTGTGGCCACAGTGCAGCAGCTTGGGCCGCAGCTGCTCTTCAGTGAAGGACTCCATGCAGATGGGGCATTCCAGCACTTCCCGGAGGGCATCCAGGTTCAGGTGAGAAGCTGCAGCAGCAGCAGCCATTGCTCTTCCTGCAAAGGTTCCTGCTAACACAGCCTGGAGCTCAACAGCTTAATATTCATGCCCCAGGGTCAAATTCCTGCTAAAGAGAAAAAGAAACCATTACTCATTTGTCCACTGCCTATAGAAACAACTAGTGTAGAGCCATAATCATCCACTTCATCATTTACTTATTTAACAAATGTTTTATTGCGGTCATTATGTCTCAGGCAATGGTGACACACACGGAAAAAAAAATAAAACCTTATGTATGGGTGAATTCAGGGAGGAGCCAAAACCCCCTGAAAGGTCAGTTTCCCTATCTACAAAACAGAAACAACAGCATCTATCTTATATGGTTATTGAAAGGGTTAAATAATATGACATACAGCAGAAAAGCAGAGAACAACCCTGCCCAGGAGAGAAAGTCACATGAAGGTCCACACCATTTCCGGGGGGTACGGTGGGCAGTGATGGAAGCTGTCAACTGAGGAAGGTCACTCACAAGTGCTGCTACTTGTAAGAGTAAGTCTCGAAAGCTACGAGGCAAGGAGACGGAAAGGTATTTTAAGCAAAGGATACTGTGTGAGTTTGGTGTGGAAGCCTTTTTATTCTGTCATAGAGTGTATGGTGTCTGATGTTTGGGGGCCAATGAATCAGTCAGAGAAATAGAAAATTTTAATGACTAACCCTAACAACTGATCTGCAAAACATCAGATAAGGATGCCACATCTTTTCCATTTGTTTCTCTCCCCACCTAGCCACCCACTGAAGCCTAGGCATCATAGACTATACAAGACACTGAGTTTCAGCATACACATCCTGCCCTATGTTAGAGAGACAAGATATGTAAGTTAGGAACCAAGGCCAACTCAATCTGACAGATACTGCAGGAGACTGATTCTTACTTAAAGGAAAACTGAGTTTTAAAGAGGCTGTAGCATGTATCTGGGCCCGGAAGGACAGAGAAATGAGATGGGAGAACAAAGTAGCAGGCAGAGGGCATAGCCTTAACCAAGCCGACAAAGCAGGTGGCAAACACTAACTTCTGAATACTGGGAATGGAACAGAGACCACTTGATCTCTCTCTATTTCACTTTCTGCATCTGTAGAATGGAAGCAGCACATCCTTTCCTGGGTTCACGGGAGGATCAGATGGAACAACACACTGCTGTGAGTGCCACTGATATTTACCTCTGCACCAGGAATGCCCTATGTGAACTTTGGTTCTCTGTTAGCCTTATGTTAAAACTGTAAGAGAATGAATATATGGGGCACCATAAAAATGCACAGAGGGGTATCTTCAGGATGATTAGAGATATTCAGGCTACAAAGTGGCTTTCTTGTGAAAGGAAAATAGGAAATTCCTTGGGACGGGTATGCTGGGACAAGTGCTTTGCAGCGAGGAAGTGATATGTTTAAAATTGAAAAGGCCTGTGTGGGAGAGGGGGATGGTGATCAGAGAAACCAGTTTAGAAGCTATAAAGAGGTAAGTGAACTTGAACTAGGGGGCAGGTAGAAATGCAGACACAGTTGAGCAATACTGCAGAGGTATAATCAGTAAGATGTGAAATCTAATGGGTTTATGGTGGGAAGTAGCGAAAAGCAAAAGATGGCCAAGCACTCAAGCCCAGATGATTTAAAAAGCAGTGGTTCCTTAGCAAAACAGCTCATTTCTGACTTGAGTACCATCCATGTCACCCCTACTCTTCTGTAGACATAATGCTTATGAAGTAGACTCTGCAGCCTTATGCCATTGTTGACTTATACCTAAAATCAGAATGAATATATCCAGCAAGGTAAGGCACATGGATAAATAAGTCTTTCTTAGGTGCAAACCTTATATGCAGTCCTGTGACAGGCAGTCAGCCATTAAGGAGGAGGAGGCAGTATGGGGTTAGCTTGCTTTCCCAGACAAGCAGCTAGGTAAGGAAAGCCCCATCTGCATCATCAACTTCCTCCAGGTATACGGGAAGGAGCAGTTAATGGAAACATAATACCCATTAAAGTAAATATAATGTAATATGGGGGTATGATTTTTAATGACCTGCTTTACCAATGAGAAAACTGAAGTTTAGAAAAACTGGCTCAAACGTCTGAGTTGAAACATGGTAGGACTTTCTAGAACAGATACCTTTACTTATTTTTTAACCCAACATTACTTCTAAGCTTAAGAAAAATTATTCAATACTTATTAATGAATGCTCTTGCTTGTACTCGAGGATACACTGCCTTTAAAACATATACTTTTCGAACAATCATCTGGCTCTGAGATTCAGCCAACACAGGGCGGGTTAAATCAATTTATTAGCTGAGGCATCCAGTCCCACAATCTTGCTGTGCAACCCATTACAACTAAATCTATGCCCAGACAAAAGAACAAATTACGGGTAGCATGAACTTTAAATGGTCTCCTGTGGACAGCACTGACTTTGACTGCTGAATCCTCAAATGCCGTGGGCCTGGGGCAGTACCACAGAGACACCAACAGAAGCCCTGACTCGGGATCCATGCAAGCCTCTCAGTCCTAAGCAGTAGCTTTTTTCTGTCTCCTGTCATCTGGGACAACAGACTGAGGGCAACATTTGGTGTTTGGATCCCAAGCGTGTTACCTTACATTGTGCAGGGACATCTGTTCTTCTTGGAGCTGGCACTGCAGACCAGCTTGCTAAACAAGTCTGCCAACTTGTAAAAATACCAGCAAATTCTTTCCCCAGATTTCTGGAATATTATACTACCTATTTCGATTCAAAAGCTTCCTGCCCATGTAAACTATCAGCTTTATGAAGTGAACTGACTATGCTCACATCCAACCACAAACTATTTCTCCAGTCCACAGCTTCTCCGGGTTCTCCAAAAAGATGTCAAAAATCCATGCCCTGAAGCTTCTGGATCTGGAGAAGCTTAAATGTCAAAAATTCCAGAACTACTACTTCTATTCCCACCATCACAGAACACAGCTTTCACTGAGCCTGCAACAGGACCAGAAGCCAGGCAGACCCAGCCTCCCCCCAAGAAGGGCATGTCTGACCACTAGTAATAATGAATCACATGAAAGCTCAATTTGACTTCAGCTTCCCTGAAAAGACTATTCAAGTGAAAGGAACTGCCTCATTATGCCCAGCCTTTAGGTGTGCTGCCCAACTCCAGCCAGCCATAAAAATCTGTAAAGTCAATACACTATTTACAATCTTGGCTGCCTCCACAACCCCTTGAACACACTTCCCATTGTTCACTCTGTACCCCCAAGTCCTGCCCTTCCACTTTATGCAACCTCAATTTACCTTTTCCCCTTACCCCCTCAGCATAATGATTTACACTGTACATCCCATACTGATCCCAGCACATCTTGTTGACTCTAGATAATGTATCTTGTAAAGCTGTTTTGTTCTCCCAGATCTAAAACAGCCCTATCCTCTCTTGACACCCCTGAGTTTTGCCTGTCCATGAACTAGGTAGCCAGGCAGTAGAAAGAACGAAGAGGAAACAGATAACATAAACCTTGAAGTCAAACAGAACTAGACAGAATTTTAACACCATCACTTACAGAATGTGAGGCAAATGGCTAACCTCTCCAGGCCTGGCAAGTTATTCAATCATTCTGGCCTAACAAATTCTTTAACCTTTATATATACACACCATGAGGACTAGGGAAAATGCATATAGATACTTTTCTGGTAATTGATAGGCAAGCAATGACTTTTTAATAACTGATGACAATAACTATTTAACATAATTGTGTTAGCAACCAAGAACATTAAGAATCATACCCAGTGCTTATATTAACAAATAATTCAGTTTATAATCTACATTCTGGAGGGAATGAAGAACTGTCCATTTCATGGAGTGCAAAGGCATATAAAGATTAATAAAAGGACTGGTCAGCTTGGAAAGGATTCGATTGAGAATGTAGTCACCCAGGCTAGAAACTAATGAGTAAAAGAAATCACAACTTCTGATCAAAATATAAACTGCTGGAGCCCCTTTCCACACTTAGCAGAGTGAGTAGTGATCTCAGAGCAATACAAATAAGGAAACTGAGAGCAAGAGAGGGAAATTATTCACACATCACAGGGCAGAACTAGGATAAAGGGGCATGGGCAGGAAGTGAACAGTGCTATACAGATTAAGGAAGTGCATGTAGGACTTGGGCATTCTGGCTCTACCACTTACCAACAGTGGAGATTTGGACAAGTTACCCAACTTCTCACTTATCTATGAAATGGCCTCTCATGGTGATACCTTCTCACAGGGTAAGGTTTAAATGAGACTGAGCATAAACCACTTAGGACAGCACCAAGCTAGGCACAGAATTCACTGTGTAGAATAGCGTTTATTATTATTAGCAGGAGCAGTAACAGCAGTAGCTACTGCCTGCTGTAGTCACTACCCAGCTTGTATACGAAATAAACAGGCCCCTTTCATAAGGCATCAGACATACCTTTAAATCACTCAAACTCAGTCTTATGGGAGATTGCTACCTGACCTCAGAAGAGAAACTTAAGAGCAGAGCCAAGGTACGAAATCTTCAGTCAGTGCTTGAGTCTCTATCCAATGCTATTCTTTAGGTACCTTTATTCCCCACCGCCCACTTTGTTCCTTGGGAGTTTATGAGTTCCATGAGCTAAAATGAAGAACCTTAAGCAATTAATGAAGTAGATCTTTACTGAGCAATTACTACTAGTCTAGCCTTGTGGGTGGGGCCAGAGACATAATTTTTAGAAATAGATGTGAAATTTTTATCTAAAAACTAGACACAAAGGACATTCCACAGTTAATACACTCACGTGGTTTGTGGTTTTTCTGTTTTGTTTTTTAGGCTTACCACTTCCTTTCACGACAGCATTCAAGCTGCATTTACTCCTTATGCACTTTAACCCAGTTCTAACTAAATGTGAAACTGTCTCAATGCCACAAAGGCCATTCACTAACAAAGCAGATTTCCAGCCCATGAGGTTACCACCTGCTACTCCCCTAGCTCTGGCGGTGGAGACAAGCCTGTGCACTTTAGATTGTGGGCGTGTGATTATGATGCCTGCAGATAGCTAAGATCCTGCCTAACTTTTAGCAAGCAAGGAGTAACAAGTGGCAGGCACTTTTTGCACTCGCATGTATTCTCTTAAACGTGTGAAGGACGGGTCATTCCTCGACCTAAGTAACACTCAGAACAAAGTAACCTGTCTAGGTTCTCCCATGGAGCTATGCAGTAGAGCAGCACCTCGAATGTCCACATGTGAACACTGACACAAAACTGCATTCACTCAAAACATGTTCTACTTCCATAGATGACCAGACTACCATTCCCTCCAGGCAAAATCAGGCTAAGTAAGAGGTTGGGAAATGCATCCAGGAATGATTTTTAAATTGTGCTGTTCTATAAGAAAGGCACAGTGGAAGGAGTCTCTCAAAAGAAACACACCTGCATACACAAGATAGGACACTTCAGCAGCCTTGCCCACTGTGACTTCTGGACACAGGGACAGGGCCCTTCAGTCAGAAGATCTCTAAAACTAGTATCAAATGGAAGTCAGGAGTCAAACAGAACTGAGTTTACATGCCACATTAACCATTTGCTCTGTGGTTTAGGATATGGCACTTAACTTTTTAACTTTCTGACTACAGAATAAGGAATAACATTTGGACTGTCAACAAGACAACTAGGAAGCTTTACTGAGAGAATGTACTTTAATCAGCACTCAATATAGCTGACTGTGTTTTTAGACAGAGGTTGACACATGCTGGACCACCAACAAGCAAGCAGTAAAATAGCTGATTCCAAGGCTAACTCAATCCCTACCAGGTATTTTCCTAAGCAATACGTGCTGATATTCCAGCTAAGTCTTCTGCCCTCGACTCCAGTCTAATTTTGTTTTTTAATGCTGACTTCAGTAATGTTGTAGCTAGGTTTGGAGTTGATAAAGGCAATGTTACTCTTCTGTTCCAGAGACAAGACACACAAAAGAGGCCATTCAGAGCAGAAGCTACTCTCCCAGTCTAGGACTGCCCTCAGCCTGAGGCCCCACTGAGGGATTCTGTCAAGCTAGTGGCCTCCTTATCTCAGCTTGGAGCTCCTTATACCTCATCTGCCTAACCTCAAGCTCTTCCCATTCTCTGTCCACTGGTTCTGGTCTAACAGCAAACCAAAAACAAAGCCCAGGGCTTCTCCTGATCAAGAATCACTCTGCTTTAGATTACTAGGCAATCCTCCTTTTCATTAGAAATGACTGAAAAGCGAAGACAAAGCAGGCTGTAGCAAAGAAGCAAGGAGGGAGGGAACATACTGTGGTGGCTATCTTCATGTGTTTACTTCTGCCATTTTTAGTTACGTGGCCTTGGACAAGTGACCTCCTAAGCCTTAGTTTCATGTGTAACACTGGACATAGAAAAGCATATTTAGACGACTATATAGAGAAGCAAGTACATACAGAATTTCCTACAGCAGTAAATCCTGAGCACTTACTGGGCACCAGACAGTATGCACCCTGCTTTATTCACTGGGCCCTCACAACAATCTTAGGATGTAGGTCCCTGAAGAGCTAGTGCACTGAGAGGTCAAGTAACTCTTTAAAAAATTACAAAGCAGGAAGAGAAAGCCAGGATTTGAACCCAGAATATCTGACACTGGAGTCATGTCCCTCCATTTTGGCAAGATTCGCATTTTGGGCTAGACATGCTTTACTGGTGGGGTTGTTATCTAGAAACCACTAGCTCCCAAACCCCCTCAATGGTGACAACTGACAGTGTCTCCATCTAGATCCGGTCAAATGTTTCCTGGCAGAACAAAATCAACCCTGGCTGAGAACCATGGCTTTAGACTGTGTGTGACACAGGCTAAATACTTAGCACATGTGGGGCTCTCCCTTGCTCCCCTAACATTGTTTTGTTTCTCTCCCAGCCCTAATAACACTTCATTCACAGATGCACTGCCTCTGAGTTATAACTGAGCTTCTATAAGAGAAAGTCAGGTTTAAGATCATTTTTGGCTCAATACTTTGGAGGGCTTACGCATCTCTCTCACAGCTTGGGGGTACAGTGAAAGGGACAGGTAGCAGAAGAACTTAGGGGGTTTCCTGCTTCATTGCCCCCACTCCCTCTCTTCTTCCCCCAGGCCTATAATGCTGGGTCTACAGGGGGTAGGTTGAGCTGGTCAGAGAGTTAGTGAGAGGGTTATGCCTGTCTCAGGATAAAAGGGGCCTTTAGTTAGTTAAGAGGAAGACTGCCCTTCGGAGAATGTCAAACTCTCCTTCAGGATCTCTCAAGACTCGTGACTTTATTCCCAAAGCCCTGCATTCTCCTAAATTCCATCCATTCATACACGGTTCATTTGTATATTATTTTCAGGTCCCTGGGTCTCCAGAACACCCTGTTGGTTCAATTATGCAGGGACCAAAAACAAATGAACAAACAAAGAAACAAATCTTCCTTTAGAAGCTAATGAACCAATTCACAAACTACAATCTAGTTACAACATTCATTCCCCACCATTCCCAACCCTAAATCCCAAATCTAGAATTCAACCTTCTAGACTGTATGTTGCAACCTTGCAACTCGCCAATTACTTTTGTGTCCCACATCGCTCTGAACTATCCTTTATTCAATCTATTTTCAAATTTCCACATCTATTACTCCTGTATGCCAGCTCCAAACTCCAACCCTGTACCTCAGATTTCTGCCCTCCTTCAATCTGAGCCCTCATCTGCATTTCCCCATCTTGCACTGTGCAACACCCCCCACCCCCACCCCCGCCCTGCCTCACGTGTTGCCTTCAAGCCTTTGCTGCGATTTGCTAACTGGATACTGGTTCCCCTGGGAACTCACCCCTCAATCTCTCCCAGATTCTACTACAGAAATCCCTTTCTCTTCAGCAATCAGGATTTTCCAAGACCCTGACTGTTCTGATCTCAGATTTCGCTCCCATTCCACCGATCTCTTCAAAGCCTCTGAGATTCTGCCCACCAACCCCCAACCTATCTCATCCATGCCTCCCAAATTCCTTTCTCTTTCTGATAATTCTGCACCCAGATCCCTCCAGGGACTTCAGATCCCCCCATCTCCCACATGCTTCACACCGTCTCTCCGCACGGCCCCCACATTACCTCATACCTCCCGAGATGCTGCAACTGCAAATCTCCTCAGCCCCTTTGCTCCCCTCCCCCAGCTGCATCTCAGCCCCGCCGAATCGCTCCCGAGCCCGTCCCTCCCCCACCAGTCCTGCCACTCCGATCCAGTCCCCAAATCCTGCCATCCAGTCTTGGAGCCCCGCGACCCACCACAGGCCCTGTTCGCAGACCCTCCTTCCCTCCCCCTACCTGACCGCCCGCGGCTCCGACGCGAGTCCACCGCTGCCAGCCCACCCGCCCGCCGCCCTTTGCGCATGCGCCAGCGCGCACTTCCCACGTCGGCCGCCAATTCGCAGGACGGCCTGTCCGTCACCGTGCCCCGCCTTCCCGGGCATGCTGGGGTTTGTAGGCCCGCAGGCCCAGCGCTCGCGGCCCAGCTGAAGCGATGGGGTGGCTCTGGAAACCTAGGCCACCACAGCGTTGTGAGCCAGTTTTCTGCCGTGTGTCGGAGTCTAAACCCGGCCAGTCAATGCTGATCTCCCAGTAGCAGCCTACGGAAAGCCCGGGCGCCTTGCAGAAACGCCCCTTTGTACCTTTGTTCAGCTTGGGAAGACAAACACGCTCCTTTCAAAGAGCTGGTCCTGGGGCTAGGTATTTCTGCCCTGACACATCCCTCACCCTAGTCACTGAGCACACTACGTTTAAGAAGGAGGTTTTCTTCGCCAAGTAGCGTGACGGTGGACAGTAGAGGTAGAAAGGGGCAAAGCCTTGCATTGAACCTTGTCAGGTGAGAGGTATTTGTGACCCACTGATGAGCCAGGACCTGCTGGGTCCTGAAGATAATTTGGGGACAGATATTACCCGCTCCTGAATGTGAACACACTTTACTAATTAGGAATCTGAAGAAATCTGAAATATTATGTTTTCAAATTTAAAATTCCACCCAGTTGTGTGTCCCCTGCACAGTGATAAGACAATAAACAAAAAGAGTAATATCTTCGAGCACTTTCTGACCAACTACAGCTAAGCACTTAACTGGCTTAGCCCAACCCTCAGAACAACTCTGAGATAAGGAAAGTGAGGCCTGAGGGTTAAATGCCAAAGCAACCTTTCAGAACCTGGATTTCAATCCAGCCTTCACAAGAATATTTATCCTTGTTTTATCTTTTTGTCTGTTTCTTTATCTCAAAGTAAAGTCAAGGGTTGTTGTGATGATTGAGTGAGGTTATGAATAATTCACACTTTATTAACAATAGCTTTTTTGAAAAAAAAAAAAAAACTAGAATAAACTGGGCATAGTGCCACATACTTGACATCCTAGCACTTGGGAGAATGACCAAGGAAAACTGACAGTTAAAAGGCAGCCCATACTGTTCTAGTTTGCGATCTACTGCTGTGGTAATGGCCATGGCCAAAAGCAACTTGAAGAGGACAGGGTTGATTTGGTTTACACATCCTGATCCCAGTCCATCATGGAAGGAAGTCAAGGCAGAAACTCAAGAAGGCCAGGGACTTGGAGCAGGAACTGAGGCAGGGATAAAAAGAATGCTGTTCACTGGCTTGTTCACCAAGCTTGTAGTTAGCTACCTTTCTTATATCTCCCAGGACCACCTGTCTAGGGCTGCCACAGCTCATATCAATCATCAGTCAAGAAAATGCCCCACAGACTTGGCCACAGGCCAAGCTGAGGGAAGTCTTTTCTCTGTTGAGGTTCCCTCATCTTGGATGTGTCTAGATTTGTGTCAAGTGGACAAAAAACTCACCAGTACAGATACATAGTGAACAACAGGCCAACCTAGGTCACACCACAATCCCTGTCTCAAATAAACAAAACAGGAACAAAGTGGTAAATAGCTTTGACAACCTGTCATACAGCTAGATCTGTTGTCCCAGGTCTCTGCATGTCAGATATCAGGAAAGGAAAGATGATGGGACATTGTATTTCTCTACTTTATTTTTTTGCTCCCAAAAGAATTGAGTCAAATGTGAACAACTATGCTCTGCAAACACAGATTCCTGTTGTCCAAAATAACACACCCCACAGTGCAAGAGGCCTATGTACATTTATATTCACAGAACAAAAGAGTCCTAAGTCAACACACTTACCAAATGCATTGTGGGGGATATCAGATAGACAAGCTGCAGCAGGCTAGGGAAACTCTTTTACATTTTCCAGATGTTCTAACATTCTTTTAGAATTAGTGGAAACTAGTGGTCTGCTAAGTTTAATAATACATTCCCACAGTTTTACTTCATAGTTACAAGAATTTTAGATCAGATTCAGAGGTTGGTAATAAATGGCTATTAAGAGGACCAAAGATTGGACTTTAGTTATCCATTTGCCTATTTATCTGTCACCTTCACCAGTGAGCTGCAAAATCCCTGAAGGACATTGTCTGCTTACAGCCACATCTGTTAGCACGGTGTCTAGCATCTAAGATTTTCAGAATAAATGAGCCAGACTCAGACATGTGACTCTAGGAAAATTACATCCTTGTCTGACCCAGGGCTATTGTAGCTGCAAAAGGACCCAGTGGAATAAAACCAGTAAGAGTTGGACATTTTCTGAGCACTTCATAGACACTCACACATCATAACTGAGCCTTTCAATGACACGGTAGGTATATACAAGAACTATATAGCATGTTAAATTTACCTCCTGGAAGCATAGAGCTAAAGTCCAAAACTAGGTCAATCATGCCCATGAAATGCTCCAAACCACCCTCCATAAACAACCTCCATTTTATAAAAGGAGCTATCTTTCTATTTTTTTTTCTATTTTGTTAAGTAAAGATTGTTCAGAATACTAAAAAGAGCTGATGAGAAATTACAGTGCTAAATCAAGGAATATGCCACAGACTGGACTATGATCACATGGTGATTGCTTTCCTCTATCTTGAGCCATTCTGAGCAACATCACCAGCAAAGAACATGATTTCCCTTTGTTCTGGATTTCTGTCACATCAGAGGCTTGCTGTGGTGTCTTCCTCTAGACAGGTAGGGAAGCCTTCTGGAAAGGGTCCTAGGGTGGTTCTACTCACTGTGTTGTAGGTAGAGAATATGGGAGAGCTACTGTCAAAAGGTTTCTGAATTAAATTCAATTCCAGAACAAGGGGGTAAGAATGAGTATTCTGTTTTCTAAAAACTACAATTAACAGCTATGGTGGTTTAAATAGGTATGACCACCATAGACTCAGTGTTAGAGTACTTGACCCATACAGTGTGGCACTATTAGAAGGTATGGCCTTGTTGGAATAGGTGTGTCCTTGTTGGGGGAAGTGTGTTACTGTGGGGCCAGGTTTTGAGATCTCATATGCTCAAGCTACACCCAGTGTGGTACATAGTCTCCTGCTACTGCCTGCATATCAAAATATAGAATGCTCAACTATCTCTCCAGGACCATGTCTATCTGCATGCTGCTATGTTTCCAGCTATAATGATAATGGACTAAACCTTTGATCTGTAAGCCAGGCCCAGTTAAATATTTTCTTTTATAAGAGTCACCATGGTCATGTGTCTATTCACAGTAATAGAAACCATAAAGACAGAAGTTAGTACCAGGTACTGGAGTATTTCTGTGATAGACCTGACCATGTTTTTGTTTGTAGGAATGTGGACTTTGGGAGTTTGGATGAGAAAAGCTTTAAGTGGGGCTTGTAGCTGAAGTTTATCTATGTCCCACCCAGTCTACAGCCACTCAGACCCATGTAAACACACAGAGGCTTATGTTAATTAAAACTGCTTGGCCATTAGCTCAGGCTGACTACTGACTATCTCTTACACTTAAACTCAGTCCATTTCTGTTAATCTATATGTTGCTATGTGTTCCATGGCTTTACCTGTGTGCCATTACATGCTGCTCTCCGCAAGGTGGGCTGGCATCTCCTGACTCAGCCTTCCTCTTCCCAGAATTCCCTTGTCTGCTTATCCTGCCTATACATCCTGCCTGGCTACTGGCCAATCAGTGTTTTATTAAACCAGTGTACAAATGCATTATTCCACAGCAGGGGCTTAATTGGCCATACTAGTAGGAGCATGGAAGACAATGGTACTGTACTGTGGAATAAATCCTCTTGTACACAGTAAAGAATTGTCAATTGAATTGGTTAAATAAAATGTTGATTGGCCAGTACCCAGGCAGGAAATATAGGTGGGGCAACCAAACTAAGAATGCTGGAAAGAGGAAGTGATATTCAAATCTTAACTGGTGTTATTAATTAAAAAACAAAAACTTGGAGCCTGATATTGGGTGAAAACTGAAAGATCAGAAAAGCAGAGCAAGCCACAGCCAATTTCACCAGGCCACCTCCTCAGCCAATCCTGTTCCCAAAATTTCTCAGACTGAAAGCCTCTGAGTCCTCACCCAAAAGGGTCTCAGCTGAACTGCCTTTTTCCTATCTTTTCATGCCTTATATACTTTTCTCTGTCCAGCCATGTCACTTACTGGGGTTAAAAGTGTGTATGTTTCCCAGTACTGGGATTAAAGGTGTGTGCCACCACTGCCTGACCTCTATGTCTAATCTAGTGGCTGGCTCTGTCCTCTGATCCTCAGGTAAGCTTTATTAGGGTACACAATATATCACTACATTTCTCCTTTTCTGTCTAAAATAATAAAAGGAGTTTATAACTAATATAAGAAAACTATGTACAATAAGTATATACAATATATACAGTCATTAATTACATTAACAATGTCTAGTCCATTAACATTTGACAGAGTCAGAGAAAATGTTCCATTATTTATCCTATTTGGTGAGTCCAAAAAGTTGTACCTAATTTACTTTCTATCCTAGTTTATTACCAATACAAAACTTTCTTTTGATGTTTTCCAAATTTATACACTTTACACCACTTTAGTGAGTTTCTATTCTGAATTTGTTAACAAGGAAAACTATAACCATCTAATTTTCAACTCCCTCAGGGAGTTTCCCAATGGCAAAGGTAAAGAATTACCTTGTCTGTTGCTTCTTGATTTATATTCATTAGTCCAGTGTTTGCCTTTGTCATACCTTCTGCATAATCCAGAAAGGAGTTCTGTCCTGTTGGGATTATTCCTTGAAAAAACATTGTTCCTAGGAACTTCCTCTTTACAATCCCTTTTTAGGTGACCTTGCTTACCTCATTTGAAACATCTGACATTACTATTTTTCTTCAAACCTCTGGAAATCACCTCTCCTATCCAAGTATCATCATGATCATTAGATTCAATATTCATTGTATCTCAGATCCATTCCTCCATGGCTGCTGATTTTGCCTTTAATGGCTTAATTACTCTTTTGCATTGTGCATTAGCATTTTCAAAAGCTGGAGATTCAATTATTATCTGTCTAGCTTCTGAATTTGGTATCATTCTATTTACTGCTGAAGACAGCCTTTGTAAGAAATAAGTGAAGCTTTCTCTTGGGCCCTGTATAACTTTTATAAATGATTCAATTTTCTTTCCTACTTCTTCAATTTTTCCCAAGCATTTAAGGCTGCCGTTCAGCATAAAGCTAGGATGTGGTCATCATATAGATATTGCCTTTCTACATTAGCATAATCTGCCTCTCTAAGAAGTTGATCTTGAGAGATTTCTATACTTCTAGTTCTACTTCATTGTTCAACAGTTTTAGCTTTATCTTGCCACCAGATCTTCCATCATAATTGGGGACCAGCTTCTAAAACAGATGTAACTAAACTCTCCAGTCTTTAGGGATAATTCTATTACACGTTGATAACGAGTTTAACATCTGCTTCACAAACAGGCAATGCATACCATATGACACTATGACTTCTTTGAATCTCCTCAAATCTAACATTGCTCAGGAGTCCAATCAGCTCTTACATAGCCTTGAGCATTTAGTAGTTCCTGTAAGGTTACTGGATAGATTAAGTTTGGCTATTTGAAAGCCTTAGGCTGTTTCTCTGTAACCATATAATGTAATGCTGAGACTGATTCTTCTGTGTGGGTCTGAATGTCTCTATATTTGGTTTTTAACAAGTTTTTCTAAAACTTTTATCTTGGCACTCATATTAACCAACTTTTTAAAGGATAAAACAAAAATGATCAAACAAATAATATTTATAATTGACATTACATCTATCCCATCAACATTAATTATCTTTTCATTTAATTGTTCTACTTTCAGAATGCCAATTGTATTATCAAGCAGAGACCAAACACTCTCCATCGTAAAAATATTTCCCATTTTTTAATGTGGGGAAAAAAAAACTTTCTTTTAACTAATTTCTCCCTTTAAGAAATCTTAATTGACTCACCAAATCTGTTGATAATGACAATTCAGATGATGGTGTGGTAGCAACCCAAGGAGGGGGCCCAGGGAAAGCCAGAATCCACCAGGAGAGGAAAGAAGCCAAAAAGCCAGCTTTCTGCACTGGAGAACATACAAAAGCAGTTAATTCTGGGTTGTGTGGAGCTTGAGCCTAGGGCGTTTGCTACAGAGAGGCTACAGCAGAAACTTAGCCAGTGGGGTGGAGACTCTGGCCACATGCAGTTCAGGCTTGAGCTGAGGCCTGTAAGACCACAGGCAAGTGGCTTTTTCATGAAGTTGTGCCCCACACGTTGGACACCAGATGTTGTTCAAATGTTTAATGTTCTTATAACAAAAATGTCTTTCTGTATTGCTATGAATATGTGTTGCTGTGATTGGTTAATAAAGGAGCTGCTCTGACCTATGGTGAGTCAGGTTATAGCCAAGCGAGAAATCTAAGAGAGAGACAGGAAGAAGAAAGGCAGAGGCAGAGGAAACACCTCGCCACCACCCAAGGAACAGCAAGATGCCAGCAGACCAATAATGCCACATCCACATGGCAATACATAGATTAATAAAAATGAGTTAATTAAGGATGAAAGAGATAGCTAGCAAGAATTCTTAGCCATAGGTCATGTAGTTTGTAATTAATATTAAGCCTCTGAGTGATTATTTTATAAGTGACTGTGGGGCAGGGTGGGACCAGAGAAATTTACTACTACATGGGAGGGCAGGGTCAGGAGTTGTCACCAAGCAGATGCAGAGGAAGCAAGATGAGAATGTTGTATTGTGAAAAGGTACCAAGACAAGTGGCTAAACACAGATATAAATTGTGGATTAATTTAGTAATAAGTTAGTAATAAGTCTGAGCTATAGGCCGAGAATTTGTAATTTATATTACTACTTCTTGTCAATTATTTGGGAAGTGGCTACTATGTATTTGGGAGCTGCTGTTGGGACAGAATCTTCTGCCCATAGTACTGAGAGTGATTTGAACTATGGGGGCCTAGATCAAGAGGTTTCAGAGAAGAATTTTAGTATGTTGCCTAGAGACTGTTCTTGTGATATTTTGGCAAAGAATGTGGCTGTTTTTTGCCCTTGCCTGAAAAGTTTGCCTGAGGCTAAATTGAAGAGTATTGGATCAATTCCTTTGGCAGAGGAAATTTCAGAAACAGCCTAGTAGTAACTCTGTCATGTGGTTACTAGTGTTCATTCTTATTGAGATTTATAATGAAAAGGAGCAAACTGAGTAAGTAAAAATATACAATGTAAAGATTAAGGAGAAAAGGAGCACTAGGAAGTGGAATGGAAGTAAGTGCTATATTCAAAGATACAAACAGATTAAAGAAGAGTTGGATGTTAAATGGAATAAAGGGAGTGGTGATAGGGTAAAGGGACCAGTCAAAGAAACCCACCCTGGCCCTGAAACAAGAACAAAGAAACATACCCTGACCCTGAAACCAGAGCCAAAGAAACACACTTTGGCCCTGGAACCAAATTCAGTGAAAGAAACACATCCTGGCGTAGAAACTAGAACCAAAAGGCTAAAAAGACCAGTGAAAGAAACATACTTTGGCTCTGAAGCCAGAGCCAAATCTGCTCCTGACCAAGAGAGCACAAAACCAATCAATCCCTGAGCAGGAAAAACCTACCAATCCTTGAACAGAAACCAACCAACCTAGCCAAATTGAGCTTGTCAAAACTCAAGGGGATTGAAAGATGACCGATTCCCACCCTGAAAATCTTCTCCCTGGAAAAACTCCACGCCCTAAGAATCCCTATGTAAAACCTGAGCCCTGTCAGTTTGCTGCTGCCTTTTCCCACCCTGACAGAGGCAGCCACCCTCCTGGATTCTTGCCTCCTAATAAATCTCTTGAATAAGGTTTAGGTGAGACCTTCTTTCTTTGGAATGGAGTAGAGCAGAGAAGTAAGCCTCTTGCTGGAGCAGAGTGGAGCAGAACTGTAACAACTGCAGGTCAGAGCAGGACTGTGTGCAACAACTTCTCTGGGGAAGCCCTCCCCTGCTGGAGCAAAGTTGTTTCCTTGGGGAAACCTTTCCCTGCGGCACGGCTGTAGCTGCAGTGCTTAAGAGTGACTTTGTGGTGCTCCTTGGATCCTGACTGACTGCCAGGATCCCTTTCCATCCATGCTTACAGTGGTGACCTAGGGACAGACCACACCCAGCAAAGATTTCATCTTGTGAAAAGGAATTAAGGAAAACATTAGGTCCAGGCTTGCTAGTACAGGCCTTTAATCTAACACTAAAGACACAGAGGCATGCAGATCTCTGAGTTCAAGGCCAGTCTGGTCTACAGAGCAAATTCCAGGGCAGCCAAGCTTAGGCAGTGAAGGAAACCATGGAAATCAGAAAGCTGGTGAAAATGTAGCAATAGCAACCAGCAGAACTTGGCAGCTTCAGTCATGTGGTTCTGGCTTTACACAGTCAAGGACACAAGAAAGGGGTAATGGAATGAATCCCCATCTCTGACTAAGGAAAGCTGCTGAGGCCAGGTTTGTGGCAGGGGTGTCCCTGCATGGAAGCCTAGCAAGGCCATTGCATGAAGCTGTGGAGGTGAAACCTGGATTGCCTTGGAGGCTCCAACATGTTGGAGATGGTAGAGTTATGGGATAGGGGCCGAGAAGGGCTGCTGGCTGGGAGTGGAACCAGCCCAAGAGAAAGAAGTGTGTTGCAGTCAACAAAGCTGAAAGGATTTAGAGATTCCAGGACTGTTTTGACATCAGACATGGAGATGTAGAGTTTGGTGTTTGCCCAGCTGGTTTTTGGTCTTGTTTTGGTCCAATATTATTTCACTGTGCTCCCTTTCCCCCCTTTTGCAATGGTAATATATATCCTATGCCATTATATGTTCAAAGAATGCTATCTGGTTTTATATTTGATTTTATAGGGGCTTATCGTATCATTGCTATATCCCCACTTTTCTTTTTAGAATCTAATCTCCTTTTAGTGCTTTTTAAAATCATTACCAATAAAAACTTATAACCAGTTCCCTTTAAATGATAATAAATGTTCATAACCTATTTTTTGGGAATGTGGGCATAGTTTTTTAGACTACTTCCTGTTGATTAAGGGTACTGGTAATCTTTGAGGGAAACTTGAGAAAGTCAGGATAATTGTTTAGTCTTGGTTGTAGTATTTTGTGAGGCTGGATCATCTCAGTCAACAGCCTGGAAGATGTTCTGGATGCTGGATCACTTTGACCATCTGTTTTCATTGGTGTCTAGTCTTCTTGCTCTGAAAACACATAAACTTTTAAAAGTAACATACATAATCTACATTAATAAAACTATAGAATGTGTATTGTACATAAGTTAGCCAAAGATGTTTTTTTTTTGTTTTATGTATGAGCAGGTAAAATATATGTTATGTGTCTTGTAGTTCTTCTAGGTTTATTTTTTTATGTTTGTAGCCAGGATTATCAGGGTGTCTTCCTGGATCAAAGCTGAGCACCTTTAACCTGGAATGAATCCACAGCCTCTTATTTCCTGTGGAAATAAAAGCATAACCTCTCTCCCAGAGTTACATTATCATTTGGCTTAAATTTTGAAGTCAAGGTATTTTAAAATGTATGGGTTGGTTGAATCTAGAAAGTTTTATAATCTAGTGTCTCTTAGCAGCCAAAAATTTCAAAGACAACAAAATGACATACAGGATCCAGATTCTCTGTGTATTCCCCATCTTTATGTGACTTATTTCTCTTAAGAAATTTATTATTATTTTAAAACTATATATTTCTTTTTATGACTGTCTATCCCTTCTTTTTTTCTCTCCCAAGCCTGTATATATTTTAAACACATTGTAAGCCTTTTAGGGTTTTTTTTTTTCTTCTTCTGAATCTGTCTTACTGCATATCTCTATCTTTTTCTGACAACATGAATCTTTAAACTGCTAAATGGTGTGGCTAGGACTTCTACCTCTGCCCTGGGTGCTGGCTCTGGTCCTGCCTGGTTCCCTAGGAGCCCAGCTTCATGGTGGAGGCACTGATGAGAGCCATGTTCACAGCCCCAATTCAGGGAAGCTTCTGGGTCCATGCTGCCATTGAACAGCACACTGCTCCCTGCTGCTTACAAACCCCATTCAAGTGTCCAGTAACAGGGCCTCTCAAAAGAACCATGCCACTTTTGCTGCTTGCACTGAACTAGGAAGCTGTCTCTTAAAGGGGTTGCACCTCTGCTTGCTGCCAGCAAGCAGCCTACCTGAGAGAAAATGTTTACCAAGAAGCAATGCTTAGCTCTGTTCTTTTGTGTGTTTAGAGTCAAAAAACAAAACAAACCAATAAAACAAAAACAAACTCGGGTTTTATGTGGAAATTCTTGATTAATGTTTGGGTGTCATATGTAGGTGGAGTTTTCACATCCTGGCAGCTGCTTCCAAATTACCACACAAAGGCTTATATTAGTTGTAAATGCTCAGTTGATAGCTTAGGCTTGTTATTAGCTAACTCTTACATTTAATTTAATGCATTTCTAATAATCTATGTATTGCCATGTGGCTTATGGCTTGTTACCTCATTTTGTACATGCCCTGCTCCTTGTGTGTCTGGCTAGTGATACCTCTAACTCCACCCTCCTTCTTCCCATCATTCTCAGTTTTGCTTTCCCACCTAACTTCCTGCCCAGCTACCAGCCTGACAGCTTTTTATTAATCAATGAGAATAATACATATTCACAATGTACAGAAGGATTATTTTACAGCAGGCTCTGTAGACCACACTGGCCTCAAACTCAGAGATTCCCCTGACTTTGCCTCCTGAGTACTGGAATTAAAGGCATGCACCACCACCACCCAGCTAATGTTGGATATTATTATTATCATTGCTAATCTCAACAAAAGAATCTCTTTCTTTTCCTCATTACCAAATTAATTATGATAGGAAAGAAGAGTGAGTGTCTTGCTTGCAAAATATAGAGAATAAAAGCATAAGGAACTTATCTTCTAATGTTTCATGTGCAAATTTGTCAGAGAATACCTATTTATAATTTTAATAAGAATTTTTATGGAATAATATAAACTCATATAATTCAGTCTATCTGCATTGTTTGTCTACCTGTACAATAAGTGACCTACCCCATAATACTTGAAGTCACATATATGTATTATCTCAAAGTTTCTGTGATTTAAGGAATCCAACTACAGATTTTCTGGCCCCCATGTTTCATAGTATCTTCCAAGGTTGAGGTCAAGTTCTTGGCTAGGTTGGGAGTCTCAAATGAAGGTTGGAGTTGATGAAGTATCCATTTCCAAGACCATTTTAATAGCTGTCAGCTAGATTCAGTTCCACTGGACAGAGACAGTCTCTAGTGTTTGATCCTATCACCTTTATTCCTAATATGATTTTTTACATCATTGTATATTGAATATTCTATGTTTTGAAAGTGAGAACAGGTCATAACTATTATAAAATTTAAAATATAATACTGAGAAATAATAAACTGCTCTTATTAAAGAATTCTGGCCCTAGACAGCATGAAGATAGTAAGTAGGGGTGCCATGGCAGGGGAAAAACATTACAAAAGAAATATCTGGTAGAGAATTTTAGGAAATTAAAAAAAAATTTTAAATGCAGCTATAAGAAAATAGGCAGGGCCTTGGGAGATGGCTCAGTGGGCAAAGTACTAACAGTACTGAAGCATGAGGACCTGAGTTTAGAAACGCTGAGCATGGTGCTGCAGCACACCTCTAATCCTAGTACTAGGAGTGGAGACAGGAGGATCTTGTGGACTCACTGGCCAGCCAGTCTAGCCAATTAATAAGCTCCAAGTCCAGTGACAGATCATGTTTTCATTTTACTTTGTTTCAAAAAGTAAAGTGTGGGCCTATAGCCAAAGACAGCCAACATCAACTCCTGGTCTCCATGTGCACACACACAGATATGTACATCCCCTCTCCCCATGCATAATGCACATGCGCGCACAGAGAAGCAGACAGACAGACAAACAGACAGAGACAGAAAGATAGAGAGACAGAGGCAGAGGCAGAGACAGAGAGACAAAACAGACAGAGACAGAGTCAGAGATACAAATGAAAATATATAGAAAAAAGCAAACATCTTGATTTATAAGATGGATCAAAACCTTAATAGATAGCTCACCAAAGAAGATACACAGATGGCAAAAATATACCCCATATCATATACACCAAGGAAAAAACCATAACTAGAACAAGACACCTCCACATGACGGTTACAACACCCAAACCCAGAACACTGACAACGCCAAAGGCAGCTGCTGACAGGAAATGCACCACTAGGAACCCATTCATTGCTGATGGGAAACAAATGACATAGCCATTTTAAAAGACAGATTGGAAGCTTTCCACAAAGCAAAGTATACTCCCATCATGAGACTCAGCAGCCATGATCTCTAGTATTCATCTGAAGAAAGTGAAAACATATATCTGCACAGAGCTTGCACATGGATCTCTCTAGAAGCTTCATTTGTAATAAAACTTGGGCGCATCAAGTGTTGTTTGCTATATAAATGGAGAAACTGTGGAATATCTTCTGGTCCACATGCCTCAATGAATGTTAAAAAAAAAAATAGTTCCTAAGTCACGAAAATACATGCAGGAAATGTAAGCCAAAGAAACCAATCTAAAAAGGATAATTTTAAATAGCTCCAACTATATGCCATTGTGGACAAATCAAAACTGTAGAGACTCAAAAAGATCAGTGGTTGTCATGGGTTGAGCAGGAGTGAGAAAGCAATAAGTAGAACATTGATGATATTTTAAGGCAGTGAAAATACCCTATATGACACACTCATCATGGGTTCATGTCATTATATATTTATCCAAACCTGTAGAACAGCATTGGGAATTTCTCCTAATATAAACTGTGGTCAATGGGTGATTATGATATATCTGTGAAGGTTTATCACTTGTATTATATCACACTTGTGGGAGCTGTAATAATGGAGGACAGTTATGCTTAGATTAGGACGGGAGCATATGGAAATTCCTATACCTTCCTCTTAATTTTGCCATGAACCAAAAATGCTCTAAAATTGTTTTTAAAACAATATAAGTGAGCATACTTGTAAAAGAAAGGTAATGGTACTGTGGTGGTTTGAATGAAAATAGCCCCCATAGACTCATAGGAAGTAGCATTATTAGGAGGTGTAGCTTTATCAGAGGAAGTGAATCACTTGGGGTGGGCTTTGAGGTTTCAGATGCACAAACCAAGCCCAGTGTCACTCTCTGTTGCCTCAGGATACAGATGTAAAACTCTAAGCTACTTCTCTAACACCATGTTTCCTTCATGCTGCCATGCTTCCAGCCATGATGGTGATAGACTAAACATCTCAGAAGTTGGTACCAGGGACTGAGGTATTGTTATGACAGGCCATACCATGTTTTTGTTTGGAGGAATATGGAACAGTTTGAGACTTTGGACTAGGAAAGCTATTGAAAATTTTAAGTTGTACTTAATGGGCCATACTAGCAGGATCATGGAAGACAGTGGTGCTGAGGGTGATTTGAACTATGGGGGCATGTTCAAGAAGTTTCAGAGGAGAAGAAGGTTAATGTGTGGCCTAGAGATTGATCTTGAGGTCTTTTGGTGAAGAATGTGGCTGTTTCTGCCCTTGCCCCTCAAAAAACCTCCCTGAGACTAAATTGGAATGGTTTTGGATTAACTGCATTTTCAGAGGAGATTTAAAAAACAGCCAGTGTTGACTGTGTCATGTGGTTATCAGTGGCTAGTCTTAGGCAGATCTGTAATGAAAAGGTGCAAGCTGATCAAGGAACAATACAAAATGTTCAGTTTGAGGAGAAAATGGGCACCAGGGGGTGTAAACAAGCTAAGTCCTGTGTTCAAGGAAACAAAGAGAATAAAGAAAAGCCTCAAGCTAAGGGAAATAATGGAAGTGGTGACCTAAGGGTGAGACCCCACCCTGCTAAGCTTCCATTGTGTGAAAAGGAATTAAAGAACAGTTTAGAGCCAGGTGTGGTGGTGAATGCCTTTAATCCAGCACTAGGGAGGCAGAAGGTGATAAATTTGTGAGTTCAAGGCCATCCTGGTCTACAGAGCAAGTTCTAGGACAGCCAAGCTTAGGCAGTGAAGGAAACCATTGAAAATATAAAGCTAGTGAAAATATATTTGAATGAGGGAGCCATATTCCAGCCCCACCAAGCAGCAGAACTTGGTGTCTTTGGCCACATGGTTCTAGCTTTAGACTCAAGGATATAACAAATGGGTTATGAAATCTCCCTCCACAACTAAGGAAAGCTGCTGAGGCCAGATGTGCAGAGGGATGTCCCTGTACAGAGTCCTAGAGAGGCCATTGCATGAAGCTATGAAAGCTAAGCCTGGATTGCTGATGGAGACCCTAAGATGTTGGAGATGCTAGAGTTGTGGAATACCTGCTGAGGAGAGCTACTAGCTGGGGGTGGAACTAGTCCAAGAGAAAGAAATGTGTTGCAGTCAGCAAAGTTAGAAAGAGTTGGAGATCTGAAAGGCACTTTGGCATCAGACACGGAGATGCAGTGTTTGATGTTTGCCCAGCTAGTTTTGGGTCTAATTTTGGTCCAGTATTTCCTCACTATGCTCTCTTTCCTCCCTTTTGGAATGATAATGTATACCCTGTGTTATTATATCTTAGAAGAATGTAATCTGCTTTTTGATTTTGATTTTATAGGGGATTACAGTTAAGAGATTGCCGTGAGTTTCAGAACACTTTGGACTTTTAAACATTGTTTACACTGTGGGGACTTTTGAAGTTGGAGTAGATGCATTTTACATTCTGATATGGCTATAAGCCTATGGGGGCCAGGGAGTGCAATCTTGTGGTTTGGATGAAAATTGCCACCAGTAGATTCAGAGGACTATTAGGAGGTATGGCCTATTGCAGAAAGTGTGTCACTAAGGGTGGGTTTTGAGGTTTCACATGCTCAAGCCAGGCCCAATATCACTCTTTCTTCCTGCTGCCTGCCCATCCAGAGGTAGAACTACTTCTCCAGCACCATGTCTGCCTGTGTGCTGCCATGCTTACTGCTATAATGATAATGGATTAAACCTTTGAACTGTAAGGCAGCCCCAATGAAATGTTTTTCTCTCTTCTTCTTTTTCTTTAATAATATAATTCTTGCCGGGCGGTGGTGGCGCACGCCTTTAATCCCAGCACTTGGGAGCAGAGCAGGCGGATTCTGTGAGTTCGAGCCAGCCTGGCTACAAGTGAGTTCAGAAAGGCAAAGTACACAGAGAAACCCTGTCTCGAAAAACCAAAAAAACAAAAAAAAAAAAATAATATAATTCTTTTTCTTTCTTTTTTTGGTAGGGGTTGAGACAGGGCTTCTTTGTGTAACAGCCCTGGCTTTGTAGATTAGGCTGACCTTAATCTCACAGAGATACACCTGCCTCTGCTTATTGAGTGTTGGGATTAAAGGCATTCACCACCACTCCTCACCCCTGCAGCATTCCCCCTAAAGAAATCCCCCAAATAAATTAAAAACAAAACAAAGAAACCACTTCTCTCCTCCATTTTGTCCATCTCTCCAGCACCTCTTCATTCAGCTTAGTGGCGTTGGGAGCTGTGGTGTGTCATACAGTATACCTTTATTTCAATCAGCCCCAACTGCAACTGTGTATTGTAATGAGACATTGGTCTGGTTCAAAGTCTCTGGCACACCATGATAACTAGACCCTCATTGAAACCCCTCTTGGCTATCCTGCTGTTGTCCCGAGTTATAGAGATTCTGTGGCTATTGTTCCATGGGACCAGCAAGTTATAGATGGGGTAAATGTTAGGGTGGGTCAACCCAAGACCCAGGATGTAGATATCAGTGGTAGTAGCTGATCTGGATCTGGTCAGTCAAGGCCACTGGGACTGTCCCCCTCTGGTGAGAGGTGGAGGCTCTCCCATGAGGGACAGGACCAGCTCTCCTGCTGCAGTGTCCAGTGAGTTGCAGGGCCAGCCATCCCAGATCCAGTGAAGGGTGGGGCTGCTCATCATAGCCCTCAGGTTTCAACTTGCATGTTTCACATGATCCCTATGGTAACATGAGTGGGCCATGAACATCAACACAGATCCTGGTTGCACCAGAAACATGGACCCAAACATGTGCCTCGGCAACAGCTCAGGCCCAGACATCACCATGGCCCCTGTGACAACACAGGTCACCCAGGTCACTATTGCCCCAGTGGCAGCAAGGCCCCTGGACACCAACATGTGGTTGACTAGACTTCGATCATCTGCACAGCCCCTGGTGGCAACAGGAGCCATGGACATCACCTCAGACCCTGGCTGCTTTAGAGCCACAGACCCAGATACGGTCTTTGGGAGCAGCCTGGGCTCAGATGACAACAAGAGCCAGTGTGGCAACACAGGCCACTCAGATCGGCATGGCCCAGGCAGCAGGGTGGCTCTCGGACACCATCTTGGACTCAGGTGACTGACTGGACACTAGGCATCCTTGTGGCCTTTGATGGTAACATGGGTCATGTATGTCAACACAGACTCAGGGTGTGTGTGGTAAGACCACAGGCTCAGACATGGACCTAGGTAGTAGCCTGGGTCCAGACATCACCATCACCCTTGGTGGTCAGTAGGCCACCCTCATTCATTCGCCTACTACTCACAGCCTTTGCTTCTTCAGTTCTGCCTCTGTCTACAGCACATGAACTGTTCTGCCTCTTTTTCTCCCCCATTCCTCTATCATATATTTGCTTATCTTAATGGCACCTTCAGCCAGTCCAGACTGGAAGGACCCAGGCTGACCTGTGAGTATCTTTCATTCACCTGAGTCAAATCAAAATATTTTCCTCTTTAAGAGTTCTGTGGCCATAGTGTGTCTTCAGAACAAGAAAACCCAAACTAAGAAAAATATATAGCATAGAATAGGAAAACTCCCTATTATTTACTCCCTGCAGGGATTGCCTTTCTAGCTTTATGCAGTCTGCTGACAGGTGTCAGAAGGTTTTGTTAAGGAGCGTGTTAAGCACACACTGGCAGGGGAAATGGCATGGAGAATCTCTGTGTGCCCATTACCTAGCTATGATTGCTGCCAATATTCTTCCCAACATGGTTTCTGCTTTTCCTCATCCCCAATTTGTTTCAGTTGACTGATAAGTTTTAAATCAAATTCCAGATACTATATTCCTCATCCTGTAAAAACCCTAGTATGTATCTTCAAAGCTATTTTAAACATAATTTTGACATAGCTGTTCAGTTTTTAAAATACATTTTAATTGTTTGTATGTTTGAATAGTGATCAAAAATGTCTGCATGTTGCGTTAGTCTTTTCTGCTGTATGGTGGCTACAGTCTCTATTGTTGGCTATGCTGTTATTTGTTAAAGACCCTGCTTGGGTCATTTGAACCTTTAACAGACTCTTTCCTCCTGGGCTTAACTTATGCCACTTTCTTAGAGTGTCAACACTTTTGTTTGTTTCCTAGATTGCCTTTCTAGAACATTGAGTTCTTTCTCTCTTTTCTTTTTTAAAAAAGATTTATTTATTTATTATTTATACAGTGTTCTGTTTGTATGTATGTCTACATACCAGAAGAGGGCATCAGATGTCATTATAGATGGTTGTGAGCCACCATGTGGTTGCTGGGAATTGAACTCAGGACCTCTGGAAGAGCAGTCAGTGCTGTTAACCTCTGAGCCATCTCTCCAGGCCGAGTTCTTTCTCTTAATATGATTGTAACTGCATAAACTAAAACACATATATGAACCGTAAAGAAAAAAAGTGATGTCAAGATAGAGTAACTCAAAATATTTTAACATGTAAATAACACATGTTCATTTGTTAGAGATAAGATCCAGTAGAGTACAATGGCTCTCATGATTTCTAAGTAACACTGAGCATAAATAATTTGAGGCAATTGGAACTTTTGTTGTGTGATACAATTATATGCAAATTGAATTATATCAAAATCATAGGGAATGTTTGAGTTTTTCTGGTATGTTACTTGCATATACAATGTAAAGAAATGCTAAAATCCCATTCTAGGACCCTAAAAAAAGGTATATTGTTTCTCCTACATATTCGCAAACCTTGACTTCTTCTAGAGTAGACAGACAGACCTACACACTTACTGCAGCATTGAATCAGGACTTACTGTGCACGTGAGTGGCATTTAGTAGGTTTTGTTGTTGGCAGTTTAATCTAGCCATGAGAAATTTTCACAGCAACTTTTCTCCTAATAGTTTTAGGATACATTGATGATAGCTATCTAGACAAATTCTTTTATTAGACATTGAAAACACAGCACTTTTATGATTATCTCATTCTTCCTTCTTTCTTTCATTTTAATATATATATATGTGTGTGTGTGTGTGTGTGTGTGTGTGTGTGTCAGATATTTTATTCAAGTGTGTGTGTACCATGCATGTGCCTGATTGTAGCAGAGGCCAGAAGAGGCATCTAATCCCCTGAAACTTGAGCTAAAGATAGTGAACTGCCATGTGGGTGCTGACTTTATTACCTGTGATACAATATTTCCTTAAACAAAAGTGTGACTACACCCAAATACAGTTCATGAGATAAAAATATGACTAACACGTGGTTCCTTTATTCATTTTCAGAGCAGTATGCTGGTCTCTTAGCAGTCTCCTATAGTGGACCAAAAAAGTGGGTTTAGGGATATAGCTCAGCTGGTAAAGTACTTGCTGCCTCAGTGTGAGGACCTGAATCCAGATCTCCAGAATGTACACAAAAAGGCCTGGTGAGTGAGATCAGCCTGTAAACCCAGCACAGGCATCTGGAGACACACAGAGTTCTAAAGAACATTGTCCCAGCTTCATAATCAAGAAGGAGAGAGCTTCAAGTGATAGGCTCTGTCTCAAAATTAAATGTGGAAAGACACCTAATGTTGATATCTGGCCTCAATATGGAGAGAGAGAGAGAGAGAGAGAGAGAGAGAGAGAGAGAGAGAGAGAGAGAGAGAGAGAGAGAGAGAGAGAGAAACAGAGACAGACAGACAGACAGGAATGAGCAGTGAGCTGTGTTTGTTGATTATTTTATTTGTTCATTTATTTATTTCTGCTTTTATTTTGAGAAATAATATGAGTTCAAATAGAAATTTATTTTTGGATAAATCTCCCATCAGTTGCGATTATTCTACTTTATGTTTAGATTGCTTGACTTTAACTCTTTACAATGGCTCCCATGTCCCTTTGAAATGACCCATTGTCCTTGGCCTTTTGGTGCAGAAAATGTCCTCTGCTTAGCTTGTTCTGCACCTGGTCTAACTTTGAAATCAGAATTGTTTGTTTAAGAGTCCTCAGTTGCTCTTGTCTGGGAGCCCAAGTTTGAGTGGGAGGGCTATTTGTTTCCAATAGGTGGTCATAATTTCCAGACTCTTTCAGTATATACAGCTATGGAATTTTGATTTTTAATCAAAATGGTAGCATACAGAATTTTTCTTAACATCTTTGTCTCTGTATCTAGACTGCTTTTGTTATGCTGAAAATTGTAATTCCTAATGCTAATATAATGATGGCTTGTTTGCTGTAGCCTGCAATATATATGCAATAGTTTTAGAATAACAGTCCCAGTATCTCAACTGGGAGGCCCCTTAAATCTGTCTTATCATTTGCACCTAGATTACTTTCTATATGGAACAGTATCACTAAGCATATAATACACAAATACTGTGTTTAAAGACTAGCCATTACTCTTCTCATCTAGTTTTTTATGTTTATTTCTATTTTATGTGTGTTCCTGTTTTTGTCTACATGTATGTCAATGCACCATTTGCATGAAGTACCATGGAGGGCAAAAGAGGGTTTCAGATTCACTGGAACTGGAGTTACAGACATTTATTACCTGTCATGTTGGTGCAGGAAATCAAACCAGGGTCCTCTTCAAGAGCAACAAGTGTTCTTAACTACCAAGTCATGTTTCCAGCCCCTCTATTTAGTTTTTTTTTAATACTTGGATGTACAGTAGATATCTTTCAGTTTGTATATAATATGAAGATATATGTATTTCTTCTCTTTTAAAAATAATATAAAAACTGTCTAGAGCATCTATAAAGTTTAATCTTATAAAACAAGATATAAAATATTATTGGCTTTGTTTCTCTGCTATCCCTGTAGGTAACCATTTTATTAGTTTGATTAGGCCTATCAGTATTTCTTAGGAAAAAGCAATACAGATATTCTATGTTGTCTTGGATATGCATCTTTGTACTCCTTCTCTTTATTCACAAAGAAGAACTTTAAATACTGCTGTGCACATTCTTTTTCCATTTGATGAAATGTGCTTTTGATTACTGCATCTCATACATAACAAAAATTGTTCTAACTCCAAGTTCCTGGTAGTGATCCTATTATTTTAGATGCACCATGGTTTTCCAATCAATTTCTTGTTGATTTTCTATACACTTCTTATAGATTGTTTTAAAGATTTATGTATTTATTATGTGTACAGTATTCTGCCTACATGTATCCCTGCAGGCCAGAAGAGGGCACCAGATCTTATTACAGATGGTTGTGAGCCTCTATGTGGTTGCTGGGAATTGAACTCAGGACCTTTGGAAGAGCAAGCAGTGCTCTTAACCTCTGAGCCATCTCTCTAGCTCTTCTTATGGATATTTAACTTTTTAAAAAAATTTGTGTGTATTCATCTGTATCTGTGTGTCAGTATGCCCATGGAGGTCAGAAAAAGACATTGGATTCCCTGAAGCTCCTGGAGCTGGAATTTCAGACAGTTGTGAGCAGCATCAGGTCTTCTGCTAGAGGAGCAAGCCTTTTTGAACAATGAGCCATCTTGCCAGCCCCTCCTGTATTTTTTGAGACAGGGTCTCCTATATCCCAGGGTTGCCTTGAACTTACTATGTAGCAGAGGATGACCTTGAACTCCCGTGCCTCCTGCCTCTGCCTTCCATGTGCTAGGATTACTGTAGTGCAGATACCTGGTTTGTTGTAGTGCTGTGAATTAAATCCAGGCTCTGTGAATGCTAGGCAAGAAAGTCCTCTAAAAACGGAGCTGCATATTTCTGATGTTTTTTTTTTTCATTTTTCTTTATTAAGAAATTTTCTACTTACTCCACATACCATCCACAGATTCTCCCTCCTCCTTCCTCCCACCCCAGCCCTCTTTTCCAATCCACCCTGCATCCCCATATCCCCCAAGTTGAGGTCTCCCATGGGGAGTCAGCAGAGCTCAGCACACTGAGTCTAGGCAGGTCCAAGCCCCTTCCACTGCACCAAGGCTGTGCAAGGCATCACACCATAGGCACTGGATTCCCAGAAGCCTGCCCATAGACCAGGGACAGATCCTCATCCCCCTGCCTGGGTGCCCCTCAAACAGTTCGAGCCAAACAAACGTCTTCCGTATCCAGAGGGCCTAGTCCACTCCATGGGGGCTCCACAGCCAACAAACCACAGTTCATGGGCTTCCACTAATCACTTTTGCTAGTCACTATGATATCATGAACAGAAAAAACAGAAATTGCAATTCCAGTTCTGGAATGTATAACTATCCAGACCTGAATCTTTAGTACCACTACAGAGGGGAAGACAGTTTAACAGAGTAGAAAAGTGCTTAGGAATAACACCAGAAAATGTCAATCCAGATTTTCATAAACCCAGTGGTATTTTTTGTAGAATGGACTCAAACCTGGACATACCTAGGAAGAAGGAGTCTCACTTGAGGGATTGCCTACATCAGATTGGAGTGTAGGCTTGTCTGTGGGGGCATTTTCTTGCTTGCTTGTTGATAAGCATAGGCCAGCCTATTGGGCATGGTACCAGCTTTGGGCAGGTTTGTACTGCATAAGGAAGGTGGGTACCTGAGCAAGCCAGAGGAAGCAAGGTAGTAAATAGTGTTCCTTCATGGTCTCTGCTTCAGTTCTGACCTTCACAAATTAACACTTTCCCCCAAGTTGGTTTCAGTGTTTTGTCATAGCAACAAAAAGAAAATCAGAACAGACCCCAACTTTACACCTATAATTGGCCATCTCCTCCTGTTTAAAAAGCAATGCTGCCGGGCGGTGGTGGTGCACGCCTTTAATCCCAGCACTCGGGAGTCAGAGTTAGGCGGACCTCTGTGAGTTCGAGGCCAGCCTGGGCTACCAAGTGAGTTCCAGGACAGGCACAAAGCTACACAGAGAAACCCTGTCTTGAAAAACAAAAACAAAACAAAACAAAAAAACAAGAAAAGAAAAGAAAAAAGCAATGCTGATACCTACTTCTCATAGCTATCAGGATTCAGAGGGACCAAATGTATGCAAACTAAGTACATAAATTATGGCCTGGTATGTGCATCTGTAAAATTTGAAGTAGTTACTATTCATTTTACTCATTGTCGAAACTTTAAGAAAGGGAACTTATGATGGATTGCAGCCCTTTAGTTTAATTTTATTTTATGTTGGATGATCTGATCAGTCCTCTGATGCCAGATGGTGTGCAGTTACCAAGAAGAACACAAAGAACAAAGGAATCAATGCACTCGGGAAATTTTTATAAAATGCTCTTGAATGTGTCTGAATATGTCCTTTGTAACATGGGTAGAGTTGAGATTTGGTAAAACAGAGAAATGTGAAAGAGAGGCTATGGTTCTTCTCTAAAAATGAAATGGCAGTTGGTTTGCCATGGTTCCTCCAACCAAAGCCTTTAGCTGATTCCTACAACAGGCATGGGTACGTTTGAATCTGGCTTCCTCTTCTTGAGCTGAGGGTGACTGGTGTGCCTTGTGAACTGCTCTCCACCTCCAAGCCTCATCACAGCAGGATAATACAGAAGTTCCCATCCAAGGCTGAACATTAGCATCTTCAAGATATGTTTACCCTTAATCCTATCTAAGACTTACCCCCCTGGTCTCCCAACCATCTAAAACTGGAATGAGGGAGAGGGAACTGTGGAAGGACTAGTCTTTGAGTCCTGGGGATTGAGTTTTAGCAGGACATGAAAGGGCAGTGCATGAACTGGATCCCAGGGAGGAGAACTTGGTACTAGTAAAGATGTGATAAATAACATACCATCATGCACGTAACAAAACCTGGAAGGTTGGGAAATGTTGCTTTTCTTCTGTCTTCCCCTTTCATTTCATCTAGCTGCATATTAGAAAGGTAATGACACTTTTATTGTGGGTGTAATAATGAGGCTAGAGAGCTGCCTCAGATGCCAGGAGTACTTGCTGCTCTAGCAGTGGACACTAGTTTCAGGGGATCTGACATCTTCTGGTCTCCACAGGTGCCTACAAAGATGTGGTGCACATATATACACTCACACACACACACACACACACACACACACACACACACACACACACACAAATTGTTAGACCTGTAGAAAGTCATTTTATTAAATTTTAATAGCTGTATTGTCATTCACCTTACCCATATTTACAGATAAAAAAATATATATATTAGTTTTACCTAACTGTGGTCACATAGAAGCCTGTAGATAGCCTGTAAGTCATTTTTATATGGAGTATGCAAAGATGGTCCTCTTCTTGAATTCAATTGCATGGACAATAGCCTGGCAGGCAGAGATCAGACTGAATGAAGTCTTGATCACATGGCTTAGTTTTGAGCAGTCTGAAAACAGCTTTTTACCCTTTCCTTTCCCCTGCCACCTGGAAGTTTATCTTCCCTGTTATCTTTGACCTCTTCTGTATCTCTAATCTCTTCCCATCTCTGTTTTTTCCGTCCCAGCATATATCCTCAAATGTCTATACTTGAGGCCCACAAGCCCTGAACACATTGTTGTTATTCCTATGCTCACCCCATGGTGCCTACCTCCAAACCTGGTACTGTGTGGGTCTCCTAAGCAAATGGCATTCTGAACTGTTAGTTATCACAGTAGCTTTGACTCTGTAGCCCCGCACCTTGTAATCATAATCTTTCTCTGGGAAAAAGCAGTAGTTCCTAGGAGCAACCATCTTAGGCAGACACTAGAGGGCAGCAGGAGATCACACATGGCCTAGTTTTCAGCCTTCTTTGACTAGTCACAACCTGGTCTCAAGAGGCAGAAATGAATACTATAAGCACATGCTGACTGCTTCCTGCCTCTGGCCAAAACATTAGCTTCCACTTTCTCCTGAAGACAGGTGCTCTCTTCTAGGTCATGCTTGATTACTCTAAGCCTGGAGAAGATGACAACAAGATGCGACTTTTATTGTATGATAGGGTCATAGGAGCTCATAGGCATGAACTTCTCTCATTTGGCTTTCAGAACACTTGCATGGGGAATTAAAATCATCAATTTACTAAAGTTGGAGAAGTGAAATTATGTGCCTGTGATTTGAAATGAAGCAGTCAGACTCAATGGCTGTGGAATTGTGCTCAGTCCTTGCCTGATCTACTCAATAGACAGAAAGAAAACAGTTTAAGAGAAATTCCTCATTGTTAAAGCACCAAGCAGATGTCAAGAGAAGACTTACAGATTCACGTTTGCTCCAGAACTGAAAAATGGTGTGATGGAGCAAGAAGGGCCAGATTAAATGAATTTTGATCATGCTTTTGACACCATTGTCATGGACAGTCTTCCTTGAGTTCTGTTTTCCATTAATCCCTCAAACAATAATAAAAAAGAACTAGTAAGACATTTCAAAGCTGAGAAAACAATTCATTAGAAAGGTAAATAACTAATCTAAGTTGCCAAACTGAAAAACACAAGGAGCTGAAATTCAAATTCAGGCAAGATGTTCCGTTGTAGCTGTCCTACTGCCTGAATGCTTAGTGGAAAAGCCACCAAGTTAGCTTAGATGGGAAGATCATCAGATCATCTGTGTGTCTGCTTGTAAACTCACCTTCTTCTTGTTTGGGGACTCTGTGTTATTGCCTCTCTTTTTTCCCAAATGAGCACATACACATAGCATAAAACACAGACACATATTTTATAAGAACCCATTCCACAGTGCTCTACAGTCTCTGTGGTGTGGATTTTATCCATCTAGCTAGTTTGCTAGATTTAGCATGTTGAGCAGGAGGCAAGTTTAGATACTGCAAGGCACCCAAATAGCATAAACTCTGGATTTAAGTCTGATGCTTAGCATGAGAATGGCCCCATTGGACTGCTAGCCTTAGTTTAACAGTACTTACCCATGAAAAACCCAGGAAACCAAGAAAGTTTCATGCCATTAAAAGTGTCTAGAAATAATTGAAGGGTGATTTCATAGTAAATAAAAGATTGGGTGGTATTTCTGACTATGTGACCTTTAAAAGTCCTTCTATCCATGAAAACATACTAGCTCATGAAAGTGGTGGGAAAGGCCAGGTGTATTACCTGGGAGTGACAGGAACAGAAAAGAGACACATATGTGAAACAGGGAACTCAAGCAGGACTCGTGTAGTATAGAAATTGGCACCAAGAATTTCTACAAGAGGAAATACATATGAGAAAAAGAGAGTATTATGGTCTAGAATTAGCTAGACTCTTTACCAGTTATATGGCCTTGTGCAGTTACTTCACATTTGTTAGTGGGCATTGGTAAAACACAGTTGAGACTTGCTGACTTTAGCCTGCTTGGTAAGCTGAGATAGGTTTAGACTCTAACATATTGTCATACAGTTAGGAGCATTAAAGTAAAGGGAGTCACAAGTACAATTCATTCATTCATTCATTCATTCATTCATTCATTCAGATATTTCCTTCCAAACTGTGACAATGATACAAATAATACTTTTTTGTGTGCTGAGAATACAAAATTTCATTAAAACTGGCCATGGTCCTTGTTCTGTGGTTGGCATGACAGAGATTTATTTAATTAGCACATTAGCTAAAGTTACAAATATGGTAAGTACTGTCACAATTACCATTTCCATTGAGTGTTAAGTGTGTGTGTGTGTGTGTGTGTGTGTGTGTGTGTGTGTGTGTGTGTGTGTTGGTTCCCATATTTCTTTTAATTCATTCATTAGGACAATGTTCCTTCACTTTAGACACAAATCACATAAGATCACATCTGCTTGGTTATCACTTGTAAAATAGTGCAATAGACATTTTTCACTGTTAACATGCTTTCAACTATGGTAATCCAGTTGAAGATATTATCTTTAAATAAACCCCCTTGGCCTACTCAGCAGTGGCATGGAGGGGGTATGAGTGGCCTTTGCTGGAATTCTTGTGCTTCTTATTCTTCTACCTCCATTATCAAAGCAAAGAAGAGAATGTTAAAGATCGTGATGGTCAGACTTTGTCTGACTCTGCCCTTCCCAATTCCAACAGACTTTTAAAGCTGCCCTTTTCTCTTGGGTAAAAGCCTATGCTACGATGCCCAGTGTTAGAGATTTCTCTCAAGACCAGGGACATTGTGATTTCTCTTTTACTGGTTAATGCAGATCTGCCTTACTTACTGTTTTTTTTTTTTTTTTTTTGTTTTTTTTTTTTTTTTTTTTTTTTAAATAATTCACTTCGTGAACACTATTAGGAATCCTTGGGGGAAGACTCAGAAAGCTTCCATGCCATCTCATTCTTTGGTCCATAGAAAAACTGATTATTTCTTTCCCAGCATCATCTGGATGTCTTGGAATCCCCTTGCAGTCGTTTCTGCTCTTCTAACACAGAGTTTCTTTGAAGGTAAACACTGGCCTACTGTCTTTCCCAGTTTCTAACAAGTAACAAATTCTTGAAGTAGCACTAGCAAAGGTCCTTTTGAAAAAGTTGGGATCAGTAGATAAAATTCTCTGATGTCCCTCCTAAGATGCTGGAGACTGCAAATATTGTAAAAGTTCTCTCAAAGAAGATATCCCTGTATCTTTCCTTTATACTCTCTGGGCTCTTTTTGTTTGTTTGTTAGTTTTTGGTTTTGTTTGTTTGTTTGTTCTTGTTCTTTTGCTCTAGCTGAGGTTTCCAGAGTTATGAAACTGGTTAAAATTCATTTCATTTTTAAGTTCTATGTCTATGGGCTTGAGGTTGGGATCTCACTTCATTATTTCTTGGTGTATCAATAGAAATTTCAATTTTAACATCCTGTTACAACAGCGACGATGTAATTATAGCCACCGCAGCACCAACGAACAACAGCAGCTCACAGGGGTTGAGTGTGTAGCCTGTGCCAGGTACCTCATTTAATCCTCACATGGACTTTTATTGTATACTGTCATGTGTAAAGGACACACTGATGACCAGGGGGCTGAGTTAGGCTGGTAGGTTCACACTGAACAACAAAGCAACATAGAGCTCGCTGACCACATTTCAGGTGGGTATTCTCCCTTTGTTTTAGATTTCGGTGTGGGTCAGGCCTTGTATTAAACAGCTTTCCTCCATCAGGGCATGATAGCTCCTCCTAAGAAAGGATTCCATTTCAGTAATTCCTGGGAGGCCACTACTGAAGAAAGGCCACTCTTTATGATGTAAACGTCTCACCCTTTTCCCTCCTCCCTTCGTGTTTCTAATTTGAGCTCCTGTCATCCCTGTGGAGCCTTTAAATGCTTCAAGTAGGAGCCCATTGCTAAAGCAAAGCTTGTCTAACTAGGGAGGCAATGTCCTGCACCATTGCTGGATACTGAACAAACACCCTCGCAGCTCTGACTCTCCCAGAAGCCTTTAGTCTGATGCCTTTGTTTTGTTTTCTGGATGAGGGCAAATGGTGCCATCACCTCCTGCTGAAAAGCTCTGGCTGCTCTCCCAACAAGGAGTTGTCACTTCAACTGAGGCTTTTTTTTTTTTTTTTTTTTTTTTTTTTTTTTGGTGGCAACAAAATAATACCCAGCAGGAATTTGGGAGCAGAAAAAAGAGAGTTCATTTGGCGGGTTCTCAAATGAATGGGTTGTAGTGTCATTGGGACTGAACTGGGCTTGAAACCAGACATGATCCTATTTTGGAAGCATTGTTCAGTGGGATGGGAAATGTGAGTAGAGGGTAAGTCTCTTCAAAATGTTCTTTATCTTTTTCCCGTTGAAGACAGACAGTCTGTTTTAACTCAACTCTCCCATCCTCTCGACGCAAAGGACCACGTGTAAACCCCGAGGTCGAGACACGGGAAGTTAACCAACTGCCTTATCTGTTGGCTTTCCTTTGAAAATATGCATCTTACTCTGAGAAGTGTTCCCATCTCCCTTGTGATTCTTGATTACTTGTCATGTTTCTGACCCCAAATCCTAACCCTTGTGTTCAAGGGTGCTCTGAAAGTCGAGCACAGTGGCCAGGGCACACAAGCACACTATGTTTGCAACAAACATTTTTTGAAATACAGTTAAAGCCAGGCCTAGTGGTGAGGTCCTGTGATCCTAAGAACTTGGAAGTCTAAGGTAGTTGGATTGCAGTTCTCAGGATTACAAAGTAAGTTCAAGGCCAATTTGTGTAACTTGTAAGACCCAAACTCAAGGCAAAATTTAAAAAGAGTTCAGTGGGAGAGTACTTGCTTAGCATGAGGGAGGGCCTTTGGATTAATCCCTAAACCTTAAAAAAAAAAAAAAAAAAAAAAAAAAAAAAAAAAAACAACTTAAAATTCTGTCATGATTCATGAAGTGTGTGAGGTAGATCTGGACATCAGCAAAAACCGATACTGCTTTTTCTTTCATGGACTTTATACTTTTGAGACATAAGATATAAAAATCAGGGTGCTATGAGGATCTGTAATACGAAATTTTAACATACTTTAATGATATTAGAAAGTCCAGGGAGATTTTTTTTCTGAAGTATTAATATTTGAATAAAGATTTGTGTCATGAATAGAAGTCAGCCAGGAGAAATCAAGGGTCCAGGATGAGATGGAAGGAAGACTTTTGTAGGAAGACTTTTGTAGGAAGAGGAGCAGAGATGCAGGGTGTATGCGATAAATTTAGAGGTCAGTGCAGCTGATAAAAGGAGAGAGGTGGAGCAGTATGCATGAGAGCTCAAACTGGAGAACAGTGTGTTGTCTAGATCTCATACTGTATGCCCACCCTAAGAGTCTACTATATCTTAAGAACAGGAAAGTATCGCAGATGCCTTTGAAGCAGGAGACAGCTACATGGTTTGCTATTTGGAAAGATGACTTTAGCCACAGGGTGGGGCTGGATCAGAAACTTAGCTTTCACAATTGTAGTGTCTACAGAGGAGTAATTAATGGAATGGCTAATGGTCTTCCCCGCTGTAACTCTCATCTAGATCATAACTTAGGCATGGCACAACCTTTGAGAAAAGAATCATTGTTAAGAATTATGGGTGGGGCCTAAAGGTGGGTCTCTTTTCCTATTTTGTTTTCAATTTCCTTACCTGTTAAAAAAAATAATATTGGACCAAATGACTGCCAATCATCCTCCTTTTGTAAAGCCAGCTCTTTGGGTCATCTGTTAATTCTACACTGCTGCGGTATTAGTGTTTTTAGCCTAAGTTGTTACCTTTTAACCCCACTTACAGAGGGTGATGAATGGTAAAAGCTAAAGATTTATTGATCAAAGCAAAGTACCAAAGACTATTGATTATTTGATTAGTAAATGGATAGTTATATCTTTAACAAGACACCTAGGTATGTTTGTTTGATGAGGGATTTTTTTTAAAACTCACAGCACCGAGTAACATTTCTTTCGAAATAAATTATGTGCATATAGCATAGTGTCACTGGGGAGATGCCTTCTATGTTTTAATATTTAAGATATTTAGCCAAGAGTGGTGGCACATGAGGACTAACCCCAGCACTTGAGAATCAGAGGAGGAGGAGCATGAATTCAAAGCCAGACTGAGAAATAGGAGACCTCCTACCTGAAAAGCAAGCAAACAGATAAACTTACCTGGAACACTAATAGCCTTGGCTTAGTCCTCCAACTTGTAAGAATTAGACAAATAAATAGAAAAGAACAGAAATTCATGTGGTTAATTGGTCACCAATTTTGTTGTTTAGTCTTGGAAGGTAATTTTCCTTCATGAGGGTTATATTCTATAAGAGTTTCTAATGAGTATCTTTTAAATAGTTTGTTGTGTCTTGATTTTGAAAGATGCCCACTAAATTTTCACTCTTTGGAGAGTAATGGTCCAAATGTATTGATTGTTTGTTTGTAATGTTTTGCATTTTTACCCAACCCATCATACTTCAGTACTTACTAGAGGTAAGCCCCATGGATCTGAAACTCAGTGTTCTATTCTGGGTGCTAGAAGTACACATAGGAGTTGCTGAGGATTTCCTGTAAAGAGACATAAAGCACATGGTTTTAGCCTTTGTGTACGTAGAGTCCCTAGTGTTCAATTCTACTGGTATGGTCATATATAATATATAAATGAATGGGCATTCTATTTTCCATTAAAACTTTATTTACAAAAGCAAGAAGTGGAATGGCTTTGCCTCATGCACCATGCTTTTGTAACTTCCAGGGCAGAATGTGGACTGATTTGTAATATGCTTACTGTTTGGATTTCTTCCTGTTCATTTCTCCAAATGGTTGTTCTCTTCCATGCTATCCTCCTGTCTGTACATAAGACTCTCTCAGTCTCCCAGCTGCTGGGATGCCTTTTTCACAGCCTTGTTTTGTTTATCTTAGTAACTACCCATTTTTAATCCCTCTGAAGCAATGCTTAGCTGGAATTCTCCTAGTCTTCCTCCCCCAGAGCCTTTGATCTGAGGCTCATATGCATTTGCTGACAGCCAGACAGAAAAGGTGGAGCCCGGATCCCAGACCTGAGGGCAGAAAGAATAATGAATGAAGGCTGAGTTTATTTGTATTTCTACTTGGCAAGCCCATTTCCAGATCAGCTGCATGTCACTGCAAGCCAGAGCAAGAGCAGGAGAAACCTCTTACTTTTCCTTCTGACCTTACTGCCTAAGGCCTGCATGGCCACTGAGGTAGGGATTTACCTTCATTTCTCCAGGATTGGTAGAAGCTGCCATCTGGAGGACCATGCTCTATCCCTTAGTGTAGGGTCCCTCTGTTTTGGCATTTAGATTGTACCTTACACATATTTGAAGTCACTATCCACATAACACATATTGTCACCCTCTGGGTCCTATGAACTGCTGTGTATCTTGGGACTTTTGGTATAGCATCAAGCCCCCATTTTTTTAAATATAAAATCTTATATAGAAAGCCATTCTACTAAGGAAGTAAAAGCAGATCTGCTGTATTTGAAGCTGAGAAGTGGGTAGGCATTAGCTCCTATCTATTTAACTCTTGTCCTGTGGAAGCAGTTTGTTGAAGCACTGCCTAGCATTTGATTATCTGTCTGTCTGTCTTTCTGTCTGTCTATCTATCTATTTATTTTTAAAGTCTATGAGTGTTGGTCTGCAAGTATTTGTATGTACCAGACATGTGTCTGGTACCCAGAGAGACCAGAAGAGGGCTTGTGATCCATTGAAACTAGAGTCACAGATGGTTATGAGCTACTGTGTGGGTACTAGAAACTGAATCTGGGTCCCCAGCAGGAGCAGCAAGTGCCCTTAACTGCTGATCCATCTCTACAGCCCCTACTGTTTCCATAAGGTGTAGTGTCTTTTTGTATGTGCATGACATGGGTACGGGGGCAGGAGGACAACGTTGTGGACTCTGTTCTCCCCTTCCACCATTATGTGGATTCCTGGAATGGAACTCAGGATGTCAGGCTTGTGTGGCAAGTGCTATTTATTATACACTGAGGCATCTTGGTGGCCTGCTTCTTATGAGTTTTTAAGGGATTCTTCAAAAATCTCTGAATTGGATCATCAATGTATTTTCCTCCATTCATAATTTCCCAAGCTCCCTTTATGAGTATCAAGCATATCCCAGCATCATGTTAGATACCAAAAGTAGACAGGTGACAAAGGCCTACGTCATCCAAAGTTGGTAATATAATTTAAGAAGTCAGAGAAAATGAAAGGAAAAAAAATTAAGATAAGATCCCCCCACACACAAAAAAGAGATGTATTTATTTAGATTTGATCAGCTGGGACAACAAAGAAACTATTCTTGAGGTAGATTAGAGCATTAATGGATATAAAAGATTTGCAGAGGCAGAAGAGAAAGTCAGGACACAGTGAGCAAAGCCAGAGAGACAGGAACTACAGACCACAATGTAAAGCACAGTAACTGTCTGTGCCCAGACTACATCCAGGGAGCTCATGACAAATACAGGATACTAAGTTTCCCAATGGAACAGGTAAGCATCAGAAGAGGAAATAATGCCCATTCCAGACAATTCCATCCATCTCCTTCTGTATCATTTGCTACTTATAACTGATTTCATTGTTTTATTAATCCCATATCAAACAACTAGTGATCCAAATGCCCAGATATTAAGAGTTTTTTTTTCCCCCCAAAGCTGAAGAAGTTATAGCAAGCAGAAGAACTGTTATTTAAATCAAAATTGGCTTGACCCAATGCTCATGCTTCTCTCATTATATTGTTTTATGGAAAATATAAAACTGGAGCACAAACTTAAAAGAAGGGTATAATTTGTGTTAGTTGATGATAGAAGAGAATGTCTGGTTGGGAAAAATATCTTTGAGTATTTACATCTTGCTTGTAGAATCATTTCGTGTGACCTACAAATTTAACATGTGGAAAGTAAGGGCTACACAAAACTACAGACTATCTAGTATAAGTAGTACGGCAAGACATCATACTGTCCCCTTAACCATTAGGCCAGTGGTCTTTCCAAAGAAATCGCTTTATTACCTCTGCTTTTTTTTTTTTTTTTTTTTTTTTTTTTTTTTTTTTTTTTTTTTCTGACCAGCTCCTCAGTAAATGCTCTTTATGGGCCCAGGAATTTAGTCATTTAAAGAATATTGGATTGACCTATGCTACTGCTTATTTTTTATAACCCTCTAGAGACCACGGAGCTGGGCAGCAAAAAGGAACTGAAGTCCATGCCCTTCATCACCTACCTCTCCGGTCTACTGACAGCCCAGATGCTTTCAGATGACCAGCTCATCTCAGGTGTGGAGATTCGATGTGAGGAGAAGGGCCGCTGTCCATCTACCTGTCACCTTTGCCGCCGGCCAGGCAAAGAACAGCTGAGCCCCACCCCAGTGCTTCTGGAGATCAACCGTGTGGTACCACTTTACACCCTCATCCAAGACAATGGCACGAAGGAGGTGAGCTTTCCTGGCCCAGACGCCAAGTAAAACCTGACCCACCCTCCTAGCTCCTGACGTTATGGACCCTTTGTCCATGTGGATTATCTTCCTTATCAACAATGACAACATGGTGATTCTGCCACTTATTTACTCATCACTCTATCCTATATAGAAGGTACCTATATAATACCTATACAATACCAAGTACCTGTATAGCACTCATGACACTAACTGCAATAACTAATAAATCCGCAAATCTTAGTGTCCCAATACAAAATTACTTTATTTGTGCAAAATCCCAAATTGATGCTCTTGGTTAAAGGTGGCTTTGCTCTGAAAGGTGGTTTAGGGCCATAGTCTGGTACACTTTTGTACCATTAACCTGACATTGCCAAGATCACTGTTGAAGAATATAGAATTTGGGGGGTCATATATCTAAGCTTTCAAAGGCTTTGAAGGCAGCAAATGTTAATTCCAGTCCCTTGAATTATAGCAACTCAGTCATTCTCTACATCTGTCTACAACAGAGACAGAGAAATGCATTTTACCTGAGGAACCTACAGGAAGAATTCATGGTAAAATTGGTAAAAACTTAACAATGCTTGCCTCATTACTTTCAAGTCTACAATATACCTAAAAATATTGATCCATATGAAATTGCTCATGTTTGACCAATTTTTTGTTACATGATGACAGTTCTATGTGATTGATCCTGCAGAGAAAACCTCACAGATGTTGTATTTTTCTCAGATTCACTCCCCTGTAGAACTTACATGGTTAACAATGAAATGACACTAACTCTGTGTCTCTTACTTCTTAATTATAGCATATCAGTACTTGGAAGGGGCCATATGACCTATTTGGTTCACTGATCTACAAACTTATTTTTATAGAACACCTTTTTTTGACACTTCCAGACAATTTTATTGGAGTTTAGAACTGGACTGGCAAGATTTATATATCAGCAGGTACCCAGAAGAAGAGAATGAAAAACCAGGGGAAAGAGCATGCCGTCTGAGTTGAGCCACCATGAGGGCATCCACATGACGGCAGCTATATGGTGGGGAGGAGAGATTCAGAGAAAGAGCAAATCCCAAAGCATTAGGGAAATCATGCTTAGGGTAAACAAGCCTGAGCTTTACATAGATTTAGAAAGCATTTCTCATGGTTAAGGCCAAGAGATAGAGAGAGATCCAGGTGAGTCCAAAGGGGTTGAAAGGAGTGTGACCATATGGGATGATGTAAGGTTGGAATTCATGGACTAATTTTAGAGCAATGAGATATTAGAAATGTATGATTAGCAGGAAGTTGGTAGGATTGGATTTGTGTCACAGATTGATCCCTGTGTAAACAGCCCATATTACCATCAATGGTAGAGCTGTCATGTAATGTAACGAAGTAGACACTTAAAGAGTTCCAAATTAATCAACTGCAGTGACGTTTCTCAATGTGATATGAATGAACATTGCATGAAAAAAGGAAAAAATATTCCAAAGATAGATTTCTATATAGCACATACCCTTTATCCTTTTGTAAGTTAAAGCAAACATACACCTCATCATTTCAAATGTACTTCCTTTTATGATTAAATATAACATGGTATGACTGTATTCAAAATCAAACAAAGAAATGGCAAATATAAGCATGATGATAATCTTGGGTTGGCAAAGTTATGAAATGGTATGAGGAAACAAATGCATGTTCTTAGGCAAGTTTATAACTTGCATTTTTGTTGGTAGATTTATTGGAGTTTTTGATGACATTAAGACTGACTTGTGTCTTAAATAACCAAATAAGTAAATGCATCCTTACATGACATTGTAATGATCTTGAATTTATAGCCAAGCATCATATATCATGTGTAGTCTAAATCTATAAGTGCACTGAAGACCATCAAACTAACTGTGGTTGTGTGAATGAGTAGCCCCCCACAAGTTTTAGGCATTTGAGTGCTTGGTTCTCAGTTAATGGCTATCTGGGAAGAATTATTATCTGTGGCCTTGCTGGAGGAAGTACATCAGGGGAGAGGTACCAGACTTTGAAGTGTCAATTGACTTGTACCATTTCCTGAGTGCTCTTTTCCTTCCACTCTTAGTTCTGGCTGCTGCCATGTCTTTGATATGATAGCATGGACTCTAACCCTCTGAAACCATAGGTCCAATGAAATATTTTCTTTTTTGAGTTGCCTTGGCCATGGTGTTTTGTTACGGCAATAGAAAAGCACTACCAAAGACCAACAATCAAACAATACAGGTGTTTTGTACACCTCTACCTATATATAACCTATAGTAATCTGGTTTCAAATCAAGGGACTATAAAACTGGAAACAGGGATGCCTGTGAAGAAACCCTTGCACTTTCTGATGAGCAACACAGGTGGTCTAATGGGTGTTGTGTCAGCATACTGGTACCTATGCAGGATTGTCTCTCTGGGACTTCATGAATGAAGCTGTGAATATCTTATTTACTACTCTGTGAATATTTCCCGATGGATGCCTCTGTAGGTCAAACTTTCTTCATCTGCATTGTGGTACAGTACAAGCTAAGTTGTGCGGCCTTTACAGTTTGTTCTTAGTATATGTGTGTAGTTGAGATGTTTTGGGTTTCTTTTTTTGGCTTAAGATCAAGAATCCCCTGTCTGGATTTTATGCCTGCTTTGCTTAGCGTTGTTGAAATGCTCAATGTTTTGTATTTCTAAATTTCTAATATAAAGTATTACTAAAATCAATTCATGGTACACCAGAGAATCTCAAGTTTGGGAAAGTGGTCACTAGATGTCACTGTGCTCCTTGTAAGAGACCTGATAAGCTGCAAGGACTTGTTATCCATTTATTAGTTCAGTAAATACTTTTTAGTGCACTCTTTATTTCTAGTACCATGAGAAATGAAGAGTAGAACAAATAGATGTGGTCTCTACATGCCCCAATTCTGGGAATCTAAGCCAGCTCCTTATGTATAATCTGTAAGAACTGTAACACTGAACAACACCCATTTTCGTTATATGGTCTTTAAGTTCATGGGATATGCAGACTTGTGGTGAAGACAGATATTCATGAAGCAGTTACATATTGTGAAGCCAGACTGTACAAAGTACTAGAGGCAAGTCTCAGTTGGTGAGTTGAAAGTGCATGCCAAGGAACTTTGTGGGATCCAAGAAGGCTTCTCTGAGGAAATAACATTTAAACCAAGTCCTTGTCATTAGCTACATAAACTGAATGTGGAGAACTGGGCTTGTTGGAGGAGACAGAGCACAAGGACATTCCAGATTGGAGATCCAGGTCTAGGGAACACTTGATGACAAATACATTATATTTTAGGAACTGAATGAGAACCAGTGTGGCTGGTGTCAAAACTGAAAGGTTTCTGTGTCAGTGCTGTGAAGAGTTCAGGCAGAGTTGTGACAACTATAGAGCAGAAGAATTTGCTTCCAAAATAGCAATGAACCTTAGAGAGTTGAGGCTAGAGAGGCAGACATGGCTGCTGTCTCCTTGGCACCATGATTTTTCCTCTTAGAGATTCCTGCAGGAAAGGTTACTACACCCAAGTTCCTCTAAGTCTCCAGTTCTTCCTGCCTCTCCCTGAATCAAATGACAGGCTTTTCTTAAGTGTCATGGCAGTCCAAGGACTGAGATGCATCAGATATTTTCAAGAGATGCAGACTGTATGTAGAAGAACCCCACTGCCTATCCTCGAATGATCTTGACCAAGGGAAAGATGGCCATCCAAGAAGGTTGACGTGGTGATAGTATTCACTTGGCATTTTGTCAGTTTGCTTTCCCATTTCTGACTTAATCCTCTATCACCCCTTCTTCTATGGCTTCTCCCTATCCTTACCATTTCTAATATTGAGGAGGGACTGTGTAGATAAAACACTAAAAGGCCTAAATTCCATGTTGGGTTTCATGACTGCACCACTTCATCTGATTCCCTTAGAAGTAGGTATTATAAGATCACATCTCACAGATGTATAAACTGAAGTTTGCAAATATCACTGAGAATTACACAGTAACTAGGGGTAGAGGCAAGATTCCAAGTCAAGCAAGAATAGGACGGAGCCTACACTATCTGCTTCTATGAAGACAAAGTTTCCTGTGGGAAACTCAGAACAACATTATTTTTATCTCATTCAATCTGTCTTCTTTTTCTGGTAGGAAAAGTAAATCCCTACAGGGCAAAGGACTTGCCAGGGCCTTGCTGTGATTCAGAACCCAAGTCCCCCTGCTCTAGTCTTGACCTTCTAGTATTTTATCTATGAGATTCAGAACAGTGTGACCATTTCCTGTGCTTGCTTTGATACCTCCTCTTCTACCTAATACTTGATGATTTTGTTGATGCCTAAACTGAATGTTGTGTTCAAGTCAGAGTCACAATTTGTATGGGACATCTCATTGGTTGACTGAATTATAGGTGGAGTGTGACTTACCGGATTTTTGTGAGAGTGTCCTGACAGCCATAAAACTATCTGGATGTTTTTTTTTTTTTTTTTTTTTTTGGGGGGGGGTCTGTTGGATACTACTGCTTCTGGTGACTGGGGGTCTCTTAGGATCAATTCCAATGAACATGTTAGAAAAGATGATACCAAGAAGCAAATCTTCTTTTTCCCCTTTTCCTTTTCTTTTTTTTTTTTTTTTTTTTTTTGGTTTTTTGAGACGGGTGTCTCTTTGTAGCCTTGGCTGTCCTGGAACTATCTCTGTACACCAGGCTGGCCTCAGTCTAAGAGATCTGCCTGTCTCTGCCTCCAAAGTACTGGGAGTAAAGGTCTGTGCTGCCACTACCTGGCAAAAAAAGAATATTTATATTTTGTGCTATGATTTTTGATCAAGTAAAATGTTAAAAAAAAAAGGGCCTTTGCAATGGAGAATTTGATTAATGCGTAATTCTCCTCCCTCCACCTGCTAAATGGCCCATACAAAGCCCAAAGTCACGGATCTTGGCTCAGAACAACTGCTACTTAAGTGTACTAGACTTTGTGTGCTTGCTAATTTAGCCTTTGGGTGAAGTAGAGTCTCCAAGTGGGGAAGACAGGAGTGTCACAGTGAAAAGCCAGACAGCTGGATTTGAGTGCCACATCTAGCATTTCCTGTCTATGTGACCTTTCTTTTACTCATTTGTAGAGTTACAATTATAATATCCATTTCAGGGCTGGATGTTTTGTTTGGGTGAAGTAGACAGTTGAAACACTAGGGGTCTAAATTAAGCATTCTCTTTCATTGTTATATGCCATCACAAGGACTTCCATGGTCTAGATCTGGTCTCTGTTTATATGAATGAGAAGAAATACAAGCTAACTTTATCCAAAGTCCCCTTTTGGATATGATAAAGTTAGGCCTTCTTCCCCCTCTCCTTCCCCTCCTCCCTGTCCTCCTCCTCCTCTTCTTCTTTTTCTTCTCCTTCTTCTTCATTTTTTTTTTCAAGGCAAGATTTCTCTGTGTAGCCCTAGCTGTCCTGTAGACCAGGCTGGCCTTGAATGCACAGATTTGCCTGCCTCTGCCTCCCAAATGCTGGAATTAAAGGCGTGTGCCACCACTGCCTGGCTTAATTTCTTCTTTTTAAAACTTGTTTATTCAGTGTTGTTTGATTAAGTTTGTTTTATGTACTTCAAATGTGTGTGTTTGTATACATGTAATCCACATTCAGCACACCTCTCCTTATATATTATCAATCTCAATAGTGAAAATACCATGGTTTTTTTTTTCTCCAAGGAAACTATTCCCTCCCCCATAATCAATTAGAACATATCAAGACCATGGTCTCCTCTAAGAAGTTATAGGAGAGTAGCTTCTGTTATCTATTGCTATGTACCCAGTATTGTGAACATTTTTATAGTTCAAAATGAAAAGCACAGATATAAGATTTTGAATGACCAAAATTTTAAAAAGCAAAAATATTTCAATATATTACTATCCCAAGAAGACTGATGAGTAATAACAGAAGCTGAACACCATCAATCATTAGGGAAATGAAAATCAGAACCAAAGTGAAATGCTCCCTTACCCTCAGTAGAATGACAAATGGCAGACAGACATTTTGAAGCAACAGAGAAATTTGGAGGCAACACACACTATGAAAACAAATATAAAGGAAATCTTTTGAGGTCGAAAGAAAAATGGAATCACCTACAACTTACTTCCCCCACGGAGGCAGTGCCAATTTTACTTCTCAAATTTAGGAATGAGAAGAAAAAGATGTGATTATCTTATACCCCATCCCAATGGAAACCCATTAACTTGCTGAGATGTATTAAAATCTTATTCTGTCCATCTTACAGGCTAACCTCTTCATTTTACAACTAGTAAAACTAAGGCTTACACATAAAGAGTAACCTTATTTAGGCTTTATCTCAACGATATCTTTGTTTCTCTGAAACTCAGTCTCCTCATCTGCAAAGTAGGTGTGGATAACTTTACCCTCAGAGGTCTCATGTAGAATAATTAAGAGACCATGTGATAGGATTCTGAAGGCTGTGAAATACTTAAGATCTGACGATTCACTTCAAGTCCAGTGAGCATTTTTGTTTTCGTCTTGCTGTAGGAAAAAAAAAAATCACATGTAATTTTGGTCTTGTGGTTGTTTGACCTTCCTGCAGATCTTTATTCTCTGCCAAGAATACTTATTTGCTTCATTCCATTTCTTGGCTCAAACTGAGAAGAAAACTATGATTAACTTTTAAAAAGAAATTAATGAAGTCTACCTCAGCTATTACCACCACATGGATGATGTACCACAACTACTGCCATCACTACAAAAATGACAGCTGCTGTTATCACCACCATCACTTTGCCACCACCACCAAAGATACCACAGCCACCATTACCACAAGCATGACCATAATCATTACATCACTAACCACCACCCTTACCATCATCAAAGCACAGCAATCATTACTGTCATCACCACCATTACCATCACCACAACAATGATCCCACATAACTTCACTACCACTATCACCACAACAATGATTACAACAATAACTTGACCACAATTACCACCATAACACTTACGACCACCAATCATCGATATTGTCATCACCATCAATATCACTACCACAGCCATCACCACCTTAAATAACGACTGCCACCACTCATGGTATCATCACTAGCATTAGTGTGCCATCAGCACCACTACAACTACTTCTAGCACTGTCCCTATCATCACTGCCCTAAGCACAGGTACCAGCACCACCATCACTGTACAATTACCACCATCACTATTCTTATCAATGGTCCATTGCCATCACCCCATCACAGTCACTGTGCCATCATCACTACAGCTTTGTCCCGATCATGTTCTTATGTAACATACTTACTATGTGCCAGATACTGTGCTAGGAAATGTGACACTGGAACCATTAGGATGGAGACTGTGACTTCAAGGATGGAGACTGTGACTTCAAGGATCTCACAGTCTAGTGGATAAAGCAGCTATAATCACTTGCATATGCTATGTTAATGCATGACTTATTTTTAAATAATGAAATAAGCATTCCAAATGCATTAGAAGACAGTGAGATGCTTTGACTTGGTGGATCAGGAAAATATTCCAGGAAACTGAAGGTATATAGAGGCAAGTAGTAGATATATCAAATAGCTTGGGGTAGGTTTATTGATGATGAAGCTAATAATGTCATATATATATATATATATACATATATATAAAATGTTATACATACATAGACACACACATATATACTCACACACACACATACATATATATAGTGTCACACATTTACATTGATCCAATATCTTAAATGGCTCCAGATATCTTACACAGACCCTACATTCCTCAATGTAACACTCCAAGTTACCCTCACTTCTAGGTACTGGGCTTCAACTTACCAGGGAAATTGCTATTATTACTCCGATTTGACAGATAAGAATATTGAAGTTCAGAGAAATGTACACTAACGTGTGTATTTTGCCAAACCTAGAGGCAGTGGAAGATGATGTCCCTGCCAAGTGCCAATCCAGCCTGTTTTCTATTTTTGCAAACAATGTTTTTATTAATATACTCATATCTGTTGTTGATTTCCTGATAAAGTGGCAGGGTTAAGTCGTAACCACAGAAAACACTATGGTTTTTTGATAATTCCCAAACTATTTTTGATAATTGGTGACTATGATAATTCCCAAACACCCCCTCTAGGACTTAACATTAAATATTTATCAAACCATTATCTGTACTAAAAAAGACATTGGAAGGAAGGTGAGAGGAGTATATCAATGAATCAGTGAGTAGAGGCACTTGTCATTAAGGCCGATGACCCACGTTTAATGCCTGGGACCCACATGACGGAAGGAGAGAGCTGACTCTGGCAAGTTGTCCTCTGACCTCCACACATGTGCTATTGTGAATGTGTGCCCAGCCACACACACATAAACACATGCAATAAAATAGTATGTGACAAACACACAGAGTAGAAAAGAAAGAAATATTGATAATAATTAACACCAAATGTGTGTCTAATACTTTAAAATTATGTTATGTGTATTAACATTCTTCCTTACTCTTTTTCCCCCACAGCACATTTAAAGAATGCACTATTATGCTAATTTCAAAACTGGAAAAATTAAAAACCCTGAGGTTTTGAGCTAAATGAATTCTCTGTGATCATACAGCTATTGAATTGAAGAGTGAGAATTGGAACCCAAGATGGCTAATTGAAAGTTAAGGATTTGGGCTGGATAGATAGCTCAACAGTTTAGTGTATACTGTTTTTACAGGGGACCTGAGTTTGGTCCCTAGCATCTGCATTGAGAGCCTTACAACTGCCTATAATTCCAGATCCACAGCATCTGAACTCTTCATAAAGACTCTGCAGGAACCAGAACCCCCATGCACATACCCACACAAAGACACACACAACTACTCAAAATTTAATAAATTAATAAAAATTAAAAAGGAACTTAAGAATTTAAAGCCAAGATTCTTGATTCTAAAATTTTCATATTTAATATGTCACTATTTGAATAGTTGTAAAAGACTCAGGATTGAGTAAGGGTACTTGTTGGTAAGAAGGGTTCCAGTGGCAGAGGAAATGGAGGTGAATATGACTAAACTTTACTATATAAATGTGGAAAACTGCCCATTGAAAATGGGAAAACAGTAAAAGGATTGTGTAGAAGGCTGAGTTGTGGGTAAATTTGAATGCTGTGTTGAGGAATCCAAGGTCTGAAAGCTTTATGGAGTACTTTAAGATTTGGGTCAATTGAAAGGTGTGACTAGTGTGATGATACTTTATTTGTGCTGAAATGTGATATTTTATTTGTATGTTAATGAATAAAGTTGCCTGGAGATCAGAGGTCAAATAGCCATAAACAGAAGTCAGGCAGTGGTAACCCACACCTGACCCAATCACATGGCAGGTAGAGTCTCTGTGTGGTCAAGGACACAGCCAAGCATGGTGATACAAGCCTTTAATCCTAGTACTAACCATAGAGACCTGGAGGTCTGTATAGACAGGCAGTGATGAGGAAGTCATGTGGCTGGGCTTAGAACCAATGAGAAGACAGAATAGGAAGGCAATAAAAACAAAGGTTACAAAAGAAGAAGCTTGCTGTGGAAGATACTGCTGGTGGTAAGCTAAGGCTAGTCATGGCTATTGCTCTGATCTCTTTGGCTATTACCTCTGTATTTGCCTCTGTGTTTCTTATTTAATAAGACTGTTTAGAAATTCATCTACAGACTAGGTGTGAATGTTAGGCTAAACATTACAGCAATACCAGACATGAATTTCAAAGGCCAGACCTACTTTTAGAGCAGTGCTATTAATTTGATATTTCTATATCTTTGACTGTAAAAGGTTTTTGGATCAAAAAGTTCATTCAAAAATGCGTGTGTGTGTGTGTGTGTGTGTGTGTGTGTGTGTGTGTGTGTGTGTGTTTTCATGTGTGCGGGGCTGTAAGTATCTATGGAGGTATGTGTGCATGAGTGTGTGTATGTCCTTGTAGAGGTCAGAAAATAACCTTGAGTGTCATTCCTCAACACTGTCTACCTTTTAGCTTTTGACACAGGGTCTCTCACTAGTCTAGAACTTCACAGGTAGGCTAGGCTGGCTGGCTAGCAAGCCCCAGGTATCCATCTCTTTCTGCCTTCTCAGAATTGGAATTATAAGCACATTACCATGCCTGGATTTTGTTTTAAAGATGGATTCTAGGGATCAAATTCATGTCTTCCTGCTTGCAAGGCAAGCACTTTACCAGCTGAGCTATCTCCCTAGCCCAGAATTATGCATTTTTATTATTGTTTTTCCCAGGAAAGAGATCTATGGCATCAGCAGCTTCCCTGACTGCTCTTCTCTCAGAAGTTAGAACATTCAAATAAGTAGATCAATTAGTTGGGAGAACCACAGCAGATGTCTGCTTTTGTGATGTTTGGGGAGAGTGGAAATCCAGTTCAATTCATTTTAGTAAATATTGACCAAGGAGGTGTCAGGTACTGTTCCAAGCACTTGGGATACATCAGAGAGCAAAGTGGATATATATCTCCATCATCTGGAAGCTTTATTTCTACTAGAATATATACAAGGAAGAGGAAATAAGCAATTTAATAAATAATATGAAAAGGTAGTATAAAAGAGTATGAATAAGAGAGATGTATATGTGTAGTCGAGGACAGAGTTCTGGGTCTTGGGTATCTCAAAGAGGACCACAGTCACTGGAATGATATGGAATAAAAATGCAGATTCATGTCCTCTTTAATCAATTATGTTTCTCTAAGAGCTGAGAACCTGCCTTTCTCTGAGTTTCCCAGGTTCCTTCTAACACTTATACTTGATATTCTTGGACCAAAGTTTTGCTTCATATATCTTTGCCTTATTGGCCAGATTCTGGAAAAGTGAACCACATCCGCCTGCATCGATTCATCTTCATTTACTCTGGCTCATTGCAGTTACTCAGCTTCTCCCATTTGTATCCCTGGCAGACTTCTGTGCTTTATCTGCCATGAGAGGCCTCATCTGTTTTCTCATGGTGCTTTCCATCTCAGTTTTCATTATCCTAAAGCCAAGGAAACATCTACCATTCATGTTGTTCCATTCTAGCTTCTGTATCTCTCCCTACCTCCAACCCATTAACAGATCCTGTAGATTTGTCTTCTTCTTAAGGACTTCCCAAATGTGTTCATTTGATCCAGCCTGCACCAAGTCTTTCCTGTGCTACTGCCTCCTAATAACTAACTATGATTCTGTCCCTTCAAATACACCCCTTAGCATGTAGTCAACTTGATATTTTCAAACTAAGTCTCTCACAAAGTTTTCCTGATTAGATTCCTTACCGACTTACAGTTGCTTTTAGGATCCAGACCAAAGTCATCATCATGACCCATGAGGGGCTATGGAGCTGGACATTCCTACACTTTCCCCTTCCTTGTTGCCTTGTACTGTCCTCCAGTTACAGTGATTTTCCATTTCCTCAAAACACTTTGATTCATTCATACAAAGAGATTCTGCATGTGCTGTTCCTTTGAAGATATGTATGCATGTCCTCCCAACTCATACTTTTCTTAGTTTTGCTCACTCATCAGTTGACCAAAACTTTATATTTGCTGAATATAAATATTCAGCTCTTGCTTGTTCACTTATTTTTGTGTCTCAGTCTTGTCTTCTATAGGAGTTATCACAGTTAGTAGTTCTGGCTTTATTTATTTGTTTGTAATTGTTTCACTGCTATCTGTGTTTCTTCCTCTACATTGTATTATTTATAATTATGACAGTGCTTGTGGGAAAGAAAGAAAGGAAGGAAGGAAGGTAGGAAGAAAAAAGAAAGACAAGAAAGGAAGGAAGGAAGGAAGGAAGGAAGGAAGGGAGGAAGAACGGAAGGAAGAAAGGAGAGAAAGAACAGGTGACTTCAGGAACAGAAAGGATTATATAGGCATTTAGTTTTCTTTTTCTCCCTCTCAAGAGGGAGTGTGTGCACCTGTATGCATACACACGTGCATGACATGAGCAGAGGAGGATGTTCAGGTGTCCAGTGATTTCCTCTATCATTTTCCTTTATTGAGACAAATTATCCATGTGACCTGAAGCCTACCATTTTCATTAGGTTGGCTGGCCAGCAGCTTCTGGGGTTTGCTTATCTCCATCCTGCAGTGCTGAGGTTACTGCCATGAACAAAACATGCCTGGCTCTTCCCTGGGTCCTGGAGATTTGAACTCAGGTCTTTGCTTTCCCAGAAAGCAGTTATTCACTCAGCCATCTCCCTATCCCTAAGTATGTTTGTGTCTGTTAATGTTGTTGTTGTTGTTTGATACAATCTCAATAGGGTGATCCCAGCTGGCCTGTAACTTCCTATGTAGACCAGGCTGATTTAGAACTCATGGAGATTCATCTGCTTCTGCCTCCCAGGTGCTGGGATTAAAGGCAAGTGCCACTACATCTAGCATCTTCACATTTTTTCATACTTTTCTACCACATATTGTTAAAGGCATGGAACTTATGATTGACCATTCTCAGTTTTTAAATTTTTTTTTCAGTGCTCTCTGAGAATTGTCTTTCTCTCCGTGAAAGAACACTGTTTCTGCCATTTAGTTAAAATATTTTCCTATACATTCAGGAGATGACTTCATGAGGTCAGAGACTGGACCAATTGTATTGTACCAGTGGCTTATAAACAATATAGTGTATAGTACATAGTAGAAACAGTAAATATATTTAAAGGAGAACAAATGAATGAAAATTAATAAAGGTCACCAATTTGCAGTGGTATATTTACAGTGTAGTTTCACTACATGAACTACACCAATTATCTCAATAGTGTTATACATTTATCTCCATTTTAGAGAAAAAGATAATTAGGCTAAAAGCATGCAGACTACCATTCCTTGAGGTCCATCAAATGCCAGAGCCATAATTAGAACCCCCTTTCTAGCTATTCTACAGCAACACATTCATCACAGCACCATCATTTATCTGAGGGTATCATGCAAAGGCTGCCCCAGCCAGAGAAGTGGGAACTTCCAGAAACAGAGAAAACTGCAGGCCCCATCCCTGCTGGAGTTTAGTCCTCTTCATCAGGGGGCTCTTGTTGGATCATTAGACAACTTGAGTCAGTGGTGATGCCCAGGACCCAAAGAGAATTTAAAAAATAACAAACCAACACTCTCTTTAGATTTATCTCTAATCTAAGAGGAAGAAGAAAAAATTCGATCCAGATGATCCTCACAATTTGTCAGGCATGTGCACTTGAAGGCATCAGTTGTACAAATGGCCATTCTATAGAGGGTTTTCTGGTCAACAATCATGGACTCCATGGCATCTCTGAGCAAAAGCGTTTTAGAGTGTAAAATTATACCCTGAGCTGAGGGGAAGGATATGAGGAACAAAGCTTCTCCTTGCACCATGAGGTGTTGTTCTTGTTCAGTTTCGTTCATACATTATACCACTTTTGGGGAACACTGTCAAATTCCAGAATCTTCTGCCACCTTAAAGTTAATTTTGTTTAGAAAATCATAATGGATATAAACACAGTATCACAGTGGGTTTCCATGTACCTGTCACCGTATTTCATCAATGAACAGCTCATCCCAAGCTTGTCTCTCCAGGCCTTTCCCCTGTTTTGAAAAAAAAAAAAAAAAAAACCCTCAACATTAGGTAATGTTTTGTACAAATGTTAAAGTCCACGTCTCTAAGTGATAAACATCAAACCAACTCAACATCACTACCAAACTTCCCCAATTAACAGCAATTCCTTTATATCACTTGATTCAGGTGTTGTCCAGGGTTAACAAATTGTTTTTGTTTCCAAATTATTTGTTCAAATTGAGACCTAAATGAAATAAAAATCAAATGTTCTGGTTGGCCTTTATAAAGGTTTCTTCTAATCCCTCCCTCCCTCCCTCCTTCCCTCCTTCCCTCCCTCCCCCTTCTCTCTCAGTATTTTATGATAAAACTCAATTATTTGTCTTTTAGGCATCTCCATAACCTGGATTAGTTAGATTTCCATCCAATTGTGCTATTTAATATGTTCTCCTGACCTTGTGTTTCTAATAATTCTATCATAGGTCTAGAGAGTTGATCACACTTATATTTGTTTTTACTTTCACTGTTTATTTGATTTTGGTGGTCCAGCAAAACCAGTACTAGGCCACGTCTAGATCTATTTGACCTAGCATAAGAACTTGAGCTTTGTGTGTAATTAATGGTCTATCTTTGACCAGAATGAACATATCCTCAAGCTGTGTTGTTCCCTCTCCCCTGTGTGACTTTTGGGAGGGCACTAGGAGTTCTACTTCTCTCACATATGATGCAAGCTTCATACTGATTGCTAATTTATTGCATTAAGTGAGTCAAATAATAATATGTTGAGCCTTGTGCATCACATGTAATAAATGCCAAGTAAGAACAAGCTATTACTTGTCTTGCACTTTATCCTTTCTTTTCTCCCTCTTGGTCCTTTCCATCTCTGTATTTAATATATTTTTATGACCTCAAAAGTGTCCATGATAAAAAAAATAGAGTTACCCAGGCATCCAGGACAATCTATCTCTATTGCTTATTCTTTATTGGCCTGCCTTGCAGGAAGTTATGACCAACTATCATCAGTAATGGCTTGTTCAGTGATGACCAAGTAGCCTTTCTCTTACTCACTACCAAAGTCACCATCTTATGTTGATTTAAAAAATCAGTCCTATACATTTACTGTCCTTAGCATGGGGTAGTACACATGCCTTTAATCTTAGCTCTTGGGAGGCAAAGGCAGGTGGATCTGTGAGTTTGGGGGGAGTCTGGTCTAAAGAGAGAGTTCCAGGACAGTCAGAGCTACATAGTGTCTTAGAAAACAAAAACAAACCCAAACCAAAACATTTACTGTCCTTGCTGTTTGTTATTTCACCCATCAATACTCTCCATAACACACTTTAGCTATTTACTTAATAGAGCTTATGTGTTTGAATAAGGAAAATGAGAGCTCAAATAAAAGCTTTGCCACAAAATGTCTTTGTATCTGCATATTTAGATGTATATATTTTAAGCTTTTGTTTCATTATAGTAAAATGGGTTTAGTAATACCTGCTTTTTAGAATTGTCTTGCAGAGTAGCTAATAATCTACAGACAGTGTTTAGTAGCAACACTTGACATGTAGAAGAAGATAACTTAGTCCTCTCTCTTACTTCTAACGGATAATGTTTCAGATGTGTGACCCCATTTTAGGTCTCTGCTGGACTTTCTTTTTGGCTGGCATTCATTCGTGGTCCTTGAGCATGTTTTTAATTACACAAATCCAAGTCTTCTGTTGGACACACCTTAGTCTACTTGTGCTGCTAGACTAAATTACTTGAGACTGGATACTTTATTGAGAACAGAAATTCACTTCTGTGGTTCTGGAGGTCAGGATATCCACAAACAATCTGCCAGAAGGATTGCTGTCTACAAAGGGCTGCTGTCTGCTTCCAAGATGATAGCTTTGCTGTTTACCCTTTAGAGAAGATGGACACTGAGTCATCATGGTAGCTGGACCTGAAGAAAGCACTTTCTTCCACTTCAGGCTCTAAGAGAACGAACCCCATTCATAATGGCAGTGGCCTTATATCTTAATTACCTACCAAAGACCATGCCCCTTTTTTTGCCACAAAGACATGATTTCACTATGTAACCCAGGCTGACTTCAAACTCATGATCCTCCTGCCTCAGCCTCCTCAGTACTGGATTTAACAGTTATGATCCACCTAGCCCAGTAGAGTATATCTCTTAACACTGCTCTATTGGGGATTTTCAACATTACTTTGGGAGCCATTATTGAAACTACAGCAAACATAATTTTCTGCCAGTCATCCATATTAGTCCCTAAAAGAAGTTAATCAGCTTCTAAGTCCTTAATGATGTATTACTTATGAAGAGATTAGTTAAGACACACAGAGACTGTGCCACTGCCCTTCAGCATTAAAGATAAATCTTTTGTTTCTTTGTTTGTTTTTACATCCAGACTGCAATTTTCCTTCCTCTTCTCCTATCAGTCACTCCCACCCACACCCATCCACTCTTCCTCCTCTGTTTCTCTTCAGAAAAAAGATAGACTTCTGATGGATATCAGCCAGTCTTTATATATCAAATTCCAGTGAGACTATGCACCTCCTCTCCTATTAAGGCTGGACTAGGCAATCCAGTAGGAAGAAAGAGTCCCAAAAGGAGGTAACAGAGTCAGAGACAGCCCCTGCTCCCACTGTTTGGAATCCCACAAGAAGACCAAGTTACACAGCTGTAACACATATGCAGAGTTCAGTCCCATGCAGGCTCCTTGGTTGTCAGTTCAGTCTCTGTGAGCCTCTATGAGACAGGATTAGTTGATTCTGTGGATTTTCTTGTGGTGTCCTTGACCCCACTAGCTCCTACAATCCTTCCTTCTCCTCTTCCACAGGATTACTCAAGATAAGTCTGTCTTTTAGATTTTGGGTTTGTCCAGAGTCATAATAACTATAATTTTTATGACCAAAAGCCTAGTAAATATTTAAAATATAACTTTTAAGTAAGCAAAGAAAACTGAAGCTCAGGAGGAAAAGCCATATATTTCAAAGACTATTAGCATGTAATGTTGATAAATAAAGTTGCCTGGGGGTCAGAGCTAATAGCAAGCCATAGCAGAAGTCTGACAGTGGTAGCACAGGCCTTTAATCCCAATCACATGACAGGCAGGTCTCTGTATGTTCAAGGATACCACCAGCATGGAGACACATGCTTTAATCTCAATACCAACCATAGAAGACCTGGAGGTCTGTATAGATGGGCAGTGACGAGGAAGTCATGTGGTTGGGTTTACAACCAATGAGAAGGCAGAACAGAAAGTCTATAAGAAGACAGATACACAGGAAGTAGGCTCATGCTGAGAGGAAGGACAGCAGTGGCAGCGAAGGGTAAGCTCAGCTCTCAGCTACTGCTCTGACCTCTTGGGCTTTTAACTCTGCAATTGGCTCTGTGTTTCTTATTTAATAAGACTGTTCATCTACAATGCAACCCACTGCTTTTGTGTGTATCTTTGACTAGACCTATAACTTCAAGGGCCACTGTCATTCATGGATCCTTCTTCTATACATTGGCATGGACAACCCTCTTTATCATCAGATGCTTTTTAGCAGATACAAGAATCCATCCTGTCACTATCATCTTCTTGGCCTTTCCTTTATTCTCATGTCTTAGTTACTTCTCAGCCTATTAGAAGACTAGGACAGTCCCACCATCCAAATGACACTTTATTTTTGCCATTTTATTTAAATAACTTTTTTCATTTATTTTACATACCAACCACAGTTTCCTATGTCTCCTCTTCTCCCCAAACCCCCTTCTCCCATCTACCTCCCTCCCCTTTCACTCTTCTGTCTCCATTCAGAATGTCACTTTTATAAAAACAAAACAAAACAAAAAACCCAAAAAAACAAAAAACAAACTCATCAGGTACCTCTGATTCTTCAACCCCAATTATTTTTCCTCACTCTTTTTAGAGAGCATCCATCTATTTACAGAATAGTTTTGACTTGCTGGTTCAACTTTTGCTTACTATAATATGACTTCTTTCTTGTAACAACAAGAGGAATTATTGGTTCTCTTTAAAAAAAATCAGATGACAGGTCAGTAATAGAAACTTGTTCTAATCTGAATCTTTTTCCTTTTTTTTTTTTCATAATTTGATCTTTTAAAAAGTTAGATGGACACCAATGGTAGAAACACAGTTAGTAATATTGTTGCACTGGGGAATTCGTATTAGTAACAATGCTCACCCAAGGGCTTCCCTGGTCACTGTTTCTCAAACGCACATGTACCTAGTTTGAAGGGAACTGGAAGTAGATGTATACTGGTATAAAGACAACAGTGTAAATGTAGACAGGATCATCATTTTCTTATTTTTAATATATCCAATGTGGTGTTAGCTATATCTAAGACAGACACACTTATCAATGGCGTGTTGGGAGTTTTAGGGGGTTAGTAACATAGCATCTTGGTTTTGGGGTCAGATAGATCTAAGTTTCAATTCTGACTTCTAACTCCTATGCATTTTCTATGTGTCAGCATGTTAAAGCTCCATGTCTCATCTCTTCTGTGAGATGAAGATAATGAAGGTACCCTTCTTCACAGGGCTCCTACGTGGTATAGTGAGCATGAAGAAAAGTCAGTACACAAGTCAGATCTAGGTTAGAGGTCTGTTTCACCACATACTGTGGGGATATAATTTCATTCCTCAGAATCTGAACAGGAATGCTATGATAATGGTATTTAGCTCACAGAGTTGGTAGACTAAATAAGATTATGTTGGGAGGCATTTAGCAAATTCCTTGTCCATTAAATACTTGATGTAAACCAGTTGCAGCTTCGTTCCTCTCTTTACGTTCTTCATAGCCCCCTCATAGTATTTGTATTTGCCCTCTTGTCATCTGCAGCTCTGGCCTCTGATTAAAGCATCTGGTGCAGAATACATACAACACATAGCAATTGCTTCACCTTCACAACATTCATTTATTTTAACAAACAAATGAGCAGTCAGCTCAGAGAGACAAGAAAGCCATTCTTTCCGAAAGGCAAAGGCAGTATCTCTGAAAGTTGTTTCCATTGACATGTTTTCCAATTGAAAATAAATATAATTAAAATATTAAAATATTAAGATAATTCTAGGTGATTATAGATGTGTCTAGAATTGCTTATATCTGTAAACCAATGTGCCTAGCTGCTTTTATTGTTCCATTCACTAATATTCTTTGATCTGTAGACTGCTACTACTCAAGACTTAGGCAGTAGTTATTATTTTTATCAGAATGTGTCTATGTGAAGCAAAGTGTATAAGTCTGGCATTATTTTAAGGCATTTTTATGAATGATACAGTGGTACTTACAGAATTAGAGATTAATATACAAATTTCAATGTGCAGAAAGCTAAGTACTTCAACATGCAAGGAGTTGAAGTTACTTGTATCAGTATTTGAAACAAGAGTCTTGTTCCAATCACCATGCTCTTGACTTCTCTGTTCTGCTGTCTACCAAGCCGGTATAAAATTTTACTCATTCTAGGTTAAGTAACTTGGACTTTTCTGATTGCCTTGTTTGAAACATGTTTATAATGAATCTGATAAGAGTCTCTCTCACTAAAAGCCTGGAGTTGTTGCTCAGTGGTAGATTCCTTGCCTCCTATGCATGATGCCCTGGTTTTAAGCCCAAGTATTACCCAAGAAATAACAATAAAAAAGAATTTCCCCATTCATAACTTTTCTGTCAAATTCACACATCTTCCTTTCAAATGCCAAAGTAGGCTCAGTATGGGTCTAGACCTTCCTAATTCTGCGATCCTTTAATATAGTTTCTCATATTGTGGTGACCCCCAACCATAAAATTATTTTTGTTGCTACTTTATAACTGTAATTTTGCTATTGTTATAAATTGTAATGTAAATATCTGATATGCAGGATGTTTGATATGCAACCCTGTGAAAAGGTCCTTTTGCACCAAAGGGGTCATGACCCACAGATTGAGAACCACTGGTCTAGATTAAGCATGCCCCTTCTTGTGCTCTGAATTTTCTCTTTCTACCTCTTCCCTTACTTACAGTCTTAACTATGGAATATCCACAAACAAAGGAAGTTTCTTCTCCTGGATGCTTCCTACAGGATCATCATAAAAGTACTGGAAAATGAGGTCACTGGTGGCCACAGAAGAAAAAATTGCCATTAACTTCAGCTAACATTTAGCCACGTAATCTCTGCAGTATTAGACAAATCATCCCCTTGAAACCTTCCCACCCGCCTCTCATCCCCAGATGTTCTTACCACAAGGGAGAGACATTACTATCTGTCAGAGAATAGAAAGCTTTAGAAGACAGATCTTGTCTGTCGGGTGGGGCAGAGATCCTTGGTTAGTAGCTTCCCTTAGGAAAAATATATGTGTTCCATCCCATGTTCCCTTTCCAGGACTCAGTGGGCCAGGAACAACGCCTTGTAGAAGACGGTTTGAGAATAGGAACTTAGATCTGTCCAAAACTATGAAGCCTTTGGCAGTTCAAGGTCACAGGGCAAGATGCCTTGGGAAGATGACTCACAGTTAGATGGATGAGGCTACTGATATGGCTATGTCTTCTCCCTGGAGTTATAACTGATGTTTCCTATTGTTTATAATTGGTCTGCTATTCATCACTTTCACAATTGCTATCAGCTCAGCGACAGGAAGGACAAATGGCCTGGAGATAGTTTAGAACAATGTCAGCGCAAGCTGTTGTCCTGACGACTGAGGAATTTTACTTAGGATCACACAGCTAGCCATTCAAGGAGCTTCTAGCCCTCAGACTTTCCTACACACTCCTTCAATACTTGTTCATACCCTGAACATTTAAACAGTTCTTGATAAAAATAAAGAACTCAGACCCAGTGGAAGGGGAATACAAATCAATAATTCAATAAAATGGTAATTCAACAGATGTGCAAGATGTACAGTAGGGCTTTTAGTTCTGAAAAGCAAGAGAATGATTTTCAGAGAAAATTCCAGTTGTCGTGAGTCTTTTAAGTTTGACTTGATCAGAAGTAGAATGAAAAGATTGTAACGTCGTATGTTATGGCAAAGGGACATAAAAGTGTCCCATCTTCCAGGATCATGACTAGTGATTAGGTTAGTTGATGTGTGGGGTGGGGAGAGACCAGGGTAGTGGGACAGGAGAATAGTGTGGTTGTTTGGTATCATTTTGTGAAGGGTCCTATTCAAGTCAAGAAGAATATTTATACTTGTCTCAGTCCAAATACTTTTATTTATTTATTTATTTATTTATTTTATTATATAAACAGTGTTCTTTCTGCAAGTTTGCCTGTACACCAGAAGAGGGAATCAGATCTCATTACAGATGGCTGTGAGCCACCATGTGGTTGCTGGGAATTGAACTTAGGACCTCTGGAAGAGCAGTCAGTGCTCTTAACCTCTGAGCCATCTCTCCAGCCCTCAGTCCAAATACTTTAAATGACACAAAATTGGAAACAGTTGAAACTTTCTAAGCATAAAAGGAGATGTTGCAATATTTTAGTTGTTTTTTGTCTAATTAAAAGATGGAGCATGGATGAGCCACGCCAATCCACATTTTAATTCAGCAGCTATCCTGGAGTCTGTTGCTGTTTCCCTAATCATTTAAGCTTATTCTTATCTTATCTTATAATCCCAGCTTCTGCAAACCACTTGTGCATCTAATACAGTTTAAAACACCTAATGGTCCACACCTTTAATCCCAGAACTTAGGAGGCAGAGGCAGGTAGATCTCTGTGAGTTTGAGGCCAGCCTAGTCTACAAAGAAAGTTCCAGAACAGTCAGGACTGTTACACAGAGAACCCCTGTCTTGAAAACAAACAAACAAACAAACAAAAAGAAAGAAACCACCCAGCAAAACTCAAATCCAAATTCCTAAGAAAAATCCCTACTGCTATAGTGTGTATTAACCAACTTTAGTCCTATTAGCCTTGGTTAAAATAGTAGGTTTATTTAGTTCAAGTTTTGCCAGCAAAGTTTCATATTTTATGTGATAACTAGTTTTTAAAATTTCAAAGTGAGGTGCTCAAATCCAAATTGATATACTATGAACTGCCAGCATCTATCCAAAGCCAATGACTAAAAAGACAAGAAAGACTCTTAAATTTCATCGTTCATGAGCATACCCAAAGAGTTTATGAAAGTGCAAGGTTTGGAGCCCTCTGAGTCCTTCTGCAAAGAGTGTCAGTGGGTCTGAGGTCAGCCTAGGATTCTAAATTGCAGCAGCTTTTTTTGGTCATTAATGATACAAGCTGCAGGGGGTCACCATGTGAGGATTATTTGGAGTAAGAAAACCCAATTATAACCCAGTCCATATGAACCAGATAGGTGGCGTATTCCTGATATCTCAGTATTTCACAGTCTGAAGCAGGATAGTCATGAGTTCAAAGCCAGTTTTGGATACCTAGTGAGACCAAATCATAAGCAAATGAAGAAACATCAAGGGCTGGGGAGATAGCCCAGTGTTAGAACTCTTACTTAGTATACAAGAAGCTGGGGCCTTAACGCCCAGCCTTGAGAAAATAAATAAATAAATAAACAAAAAATCCAAAGAATAACTAATCCATCTTTTGCAGATTATATAATTTATATAACTTTTCCAGACATAAAATATTTCATTTGTTCCTACTATTATTTGTGATACTGTACACAAAATTTAAAAGAGCCTTCCATATTTCTTGGATGGTGTGGAAAGTTTCCAAGTGGAAGGTATTGGTTCTTTGAACTCCCAGGCTTTTTGCAGAACTAAAGGCAGCATTGAGTAAGAATATGGCAAAGATTAAGAGCACAGAATTATCCTGAGACTGGGCAAGGGGGAAATGTGTTAAGCTAAGGCAGAGAGATAGGGAGACTTTTTTTCAGTGGGCAGCAGTAACTGGAGAAACACATAACTAGTCAAATTTCTGAGAATAAGGAACTGTTGAATACTCAACCCTAAATGATACTATTTTTAACAGCCCCTCCCAGACCCAAGACTCAGAGAATGTTGGGGAAGTGGTGGCATAAAGAATCTAAGAGCTGCCGGGCGCTGGTGGCGCACGCCTTTAATCCCAGCACTCGGGAGGCAGAGGCAGGCGGATCTCTGTGAGTTCGAGGCCAGCCTGGGCTACCAAGTGAGTCCCAGGAAAGGCGCAAAGCTACACAGAGAAACCCTGTCTCGAAAACCCCCCCCCAAAAAAAAACAAACAAACAAACAAACAAAAAAAAGAATCTAAGAGCCAGAGAAAGGATCAGGATGAAGTATTGTATTTGGAGCATTATTTATCAGACAGCAGTTATGATTATCATCACATGACCTACACAAGATAAAACTGTCAATATCCTGCATGGGAACTCCTAGAAACTTTGACAGATAATGATAACTAAAGGCCAGGGAATGTCAGGCATCTTTGAGTCTCCATAGTAAGTTAATGGTCTCTGGGAGATGGAGAGGCTTTTTTTCCCCATGGTATAAACACTGGTAAGGTGCCCATCTTATATATAAAACCTTTCATCCATGACTTTTAAGGAAACCCCAATATAATGGAACACAAAAAAATAATAATATCACAATTTAGAAGGTAGAAACAAAAAGACTATTTGGAAAGTCAGTGGGGATGGGAAGGGTACAAGAGAGGGTAGTGGACATGAATAAGCTAAAAATACACATGTGAAAATGTTACAATAAGCACACCATTATGGATAATTAATATGTACTGATAGGTAGAAAAATGATAAGGGAGAAATATAATAGGACCATGATTCTTGATATTAACTATGATGAACCAATTGATTAATCAATTAGTCAAACACAAGAGACTAAATAGTAGGCCAAACAGACAGGGTCCCCAAAGTCAACATGTGCACAGTATATTGGGAAAGACAAGTTATCAATTAAATAGTCAATAATGTATAATGCAGTAAAGAACAGTTTAGTATAGGAAAAGTTAGGAGAAGATGCATTACAAAGGAAAGACTCTGTTCCTGATTCAGAGGATCAATCCTGGCGGTGAGCTGAAGAAATATTGAGAGGAAATTATTATTTTGAAAAAAAAAAAGTGTATCAAAGAGAAGAAATGATATATTAGGGCAAGAAGGGCTGAAAAAAGTGTGATTGGAGCATAAAATGCTAAATAGTGTTTAGTGGCAAGAAGGATGCTGGAGGTAGAAGGAAAGGCCAGAGATTTGATGAGCGCAGAAGAATCCAAATGGTGTATACTAATTGAATGGCCAGAGTCATGTTAGGTTCTATCTATAAGACACATGTGCTGGAGGTCTACTTAGGAAGTGACTTGGACTCATGGTAACACCAGAAGATCTGGTCCTCAGAAATAAGATATCCGAACTCATCATTGAATAGGGAAGATAATCAAGGCCCAAAGATTCACCTATGCATGGACAGTTACTTAAGGATTTGGGATAGGCTTTCTTTACTGGGCACCTATTGAGCAGTGGAAGGCTTTGTGTTCAGCCTAGAATCTAGATTGGTACAACTTCAACAAGAGTTCCATATCCCCAGATTTCATCTAGAAAACAAAGTTGTATGGATGCATGATGTTGGTAAATGCTAAATTTTTATGACTTTTTGGGGCTTCTTAAAAAGTAGTATCTTAACAGCTTCAAAAGTCTTTTACAGAGAAATGTATTTGGTTGTGTTTGATCTTTTCCAGATTTACTTGTTTGCTTTTGTGTTTGTTCCCATGGGGTGCGTGTATATGCCTGTGCATGCGAAGACCAGAGGTTGGAATTGATTAAGTCTTTTTCAGTCACTTCTCCAACTTATTTTTTGAAATAGGGTTTTTAACTGAACCTAGAACTTACACATTTGTCTAACTAGACAACCAGTATCATTCTGTCTCTGCATCCACAATACTGGGGTTATAGGCGCCTGGTACCAGACCTGGCTTTCTTTTTAATTATTCTTTTTTTTAATCTTTTAAGATTATTTTATAATCATTTCCTCTTTCTCTTTTATCTCTCCAATCCCTTCCATGTACTCCTGTTGATCTCTTTGAAATTCATGGCTTCCTTTTCTTTAACGTTGTACACATTTGTGTATATGTATTCCTAAATATATAAATGCAACCTGCTCAGTCCTTATAAATATTACTAGTATGAACACAGAACTGGCTCCCTGTTCATGCTAGAGATAAAACTCAGGTCTTCATTATCACAAACAAGCATACAGCCATCCTCTTCATGGCTCCAGATTTTTTTGGCCATAGGAATGACCTTCATTGGGATGGCCAAACACCCTAATTGTCATGCTAGAAACCCCATCCAACAACTGAGGGATCTGGATGCAGAGATCCACAGCTAGGCTATTAGCGAGAAAGCGGAGGGTTTATATGAGCGAGAATTGTTGAAACCAAGGTTGGATAAAGCACAGGGACAAATAGCCAAACGAATGGAAACACATGAACTATAAACCAATGGCTGAGGGGCCCCCAACTGGATCAGGCCCTCTGAATGGGTGCGACAGTTGATTGGCTTGATCTGTTTGGGAGGTATCCAGGCAGTGGGACTGGGTCCTGTGCTCATTGCATGAGTTGGCTGTTTGAAACCTGGGACTTATGCAGGGTCGCTAGGCTTGGCCTGGGAGGAGGGGATTGGACCTGCCTGGACTGAGTCTACCAGCTTGATCTCAGTCCTCAGGGGAGGCTTTGCCCTGGAGGAGGTGGGAATGGAGGGTGAGCTGGGGGGAAGGGGGGGCGGGGGGGGGAAGAACAAGGGAATCCATGGCTGATACGTAGAACTGAATGGTATTGTAAAATAAAAAAAAAGAAGAAGAAGAAATGACCTTCATTTCCCCCATCCCATGTTTTCTGAACTTGGTCAATACAAGTGTATGCTGGAAGATGATGCTGGCCAATGCATACTCAGATTTCACCAAAACAGTTAAATTGTGTCTTCCAGAAATTAAGTAGTGCACCCCCACTATCACCAATCCTTACCATTTAGGAAATATGATTAAGGCAGAGAAGATGCGCAAGTGTTTGGGTGTTTGAAATACACACATGTTTGTGTCCTAATATTAAGTCATTCTGATTTGTGATATGAACTGTCATCAAACCACAGATGCCGCAAATTATTAAAAGTTTCAACTTTTTAAGGGTTTAGTGGAGACAATGCAACTTAAAACAGGTTTGATATATTAAGGTAGCTCACAATAGTTAAGCATTTGGGCTTAAGAAATATGTGTATGAGTTTTGCTCTGCTAAATATGGGTTATGTGAATATGGAAAAGAATTTCAAGTCTTTATGGCCTCAGTCTCATCCTCTACATAATGGAACAATGTAAGTACTCAATTCATGGTGTGACTGTGATAATATGATTTCTTGCATGCCACATACTAAATATTGTGTCATTCATATAAAGTTGTTAAAAAATGCTTGCTATTATTTTTAATGAATTTCTAGTACTTCAGCCCCTGAAAGATGGATGGGAACTGAAATATGAGACAACTGTCAAGAAAAATAACTCCTTGTCAGAGGATCACATAACCCTGTCATCTTGCCTCTGTATCTCTTAGAGAACATAGAGTTGACAGACCCCCATATGGATGTGTGTGTGTGTGTGTGTGTGTGTGTGTGTGTTGTAATTTTTTTTCATTAACCACACTGACTGTGGCAAGACAGTTGCAGCTAGCTCTAAATGCCTTACCCATGTCACCTAGATTAAGGAGCAGTTTTGTTGGGCTCTCGTCATTTAGGGGAGAATAGCTTCAAAAGTACTGTGTCCTGACAGGGGAAATTGGGTGTTGTTCTCATGATTTATAGAGCCATAGATTGAGTTGTGTGATTTCTCACGTTGGAGAGGAGTCCTTACAAATTGGTATTTCATCACAGGGTAGAGGGATCTGAGGCTAGAAATAGATGATTGGAGGAAGTTGGGAGTAAATTGTAGGGTTTAGGGCTTATCTTAGTTTGCTTTCTTTTGTTGTGATAAACATCATGACCAAAAGCAATCTGGAGATATAAGAGTTTGTTTGGGTTACACATCTTGATGGAAGGTAGTCATTGAAGGAAGATAGGATGGGTACCCAAGCAGGATCAGAGGCAGAAACCATGGGGGAATGCTGCTTCCTGATTTGCTCCCTATGGCTTGCTCAGTCTGTTTTCTTATATAGTCAATGACTACCCGCCCAAAGGGCAACCTCTGCAATGAGTTGGGCCCTCCCACATGAATCATTAATCAAGAGAATTCTCCACAGACTTACCCATAGCCCCCAATCTGATAGAAGCAATTCATCAATTGAAACTGCTTCTTCCCAGATAACTCTAATTTGTCGGAAATCAACATAAACTAGTTAGCATGGAGCTTAATATTGAAAGTAGACTTTTGTGCTATTGGGTTTAATCTAGGTGATTCTGAAACTGTACTTTTCTGATACTTGACTTGCTTATCTGCTTAAAATTACTAGAGATAGGAAGGACCGTTATATCCACAGATTGTTGGGAGGCTCATAGAAGTTGACAAGCAGAAGGTGTAGTGCCAGGCTTTGAGTAAGGTGAGAATCAGTAGGCATCTGTCTCCTTTCCCCCATTTCTTTCTTGGTCAAATTTTCAGTAGTATGTAGGGTAGGTGCTACCTGGCTAGATGTCAAGTTGAACATTTTGTAGGTTCCTGGTAAAACTGACAGACCGCACAGGGAATATCTGTATGTTCCCTACCTACATACTCCCACAAACTTCTCAACTCCCAACCATTTCACATTAAAGTAGTACAATTTATTATAAGTGATGGATATGCACTTCCATTATCATTATCACTCAAATACCATTGTTGATACTTTTTAGAAGTATATATTTTTTGATTTTTGACAAATGCATATTGTATGTATATATGATTATAGTGCCATGAAGAAATCAGTGGCAATGAAACATCTAGATACCCTTAAGAGCTTTACTTAAGTTTGTATGTAGTTGAAGGTTCCCACTTTCCTTTGCTCATGTGTTATTTATTTATACCTCCTTAAAACAGTCTTTGAGATGCACCATCACACAAACATTCTTGCTCTGTTTGGGAATACAAAGACTGATAACTAGTACTACCCACTTCTCTCCCTACATGTGTTCTCACACATGCTACTTAATTATGCAGTCACTGATTCTTTAATAAGGTGACTAGACAATCTCCTTTTCTTTGTCATACTTCATGGGCATGATTTATTTCATCCTATCTCTTAAAGCTCACTTATTTCATCCCAGATCACTTAAAGCTACTAGAGGTGTGAATACCTGGAATTCTTTCCAGCCAATAGAGGTGGTCTGCTGATGAATGGATCACAGCACGTGGACCAGTAATGGTTTACCCCTGAGATCTAATGTGGCTAGAATTCTCTATTAATTGTGCTGAACTTACACTGCTCTTTTGCCTTCTTTACCCCTTCAGTAGACCTCTTCAGTCCTAACCAATTAGACATGTGGTGAGCATGAGCTCAGCAATTAGTTTCCAAACAGATCTAGGATGCCAGCCACTGTCCCTTCCTCACATCTCTAGTATCTTCCAAAGTAACTAGAACTTCTTTTTATATTTCCAATCACTTTTCTCCAAACAGTAATTACAACTATCTCCAGAAAAGATTCTAACTTTATAACTTTTGTATCATATAAACCTACTTTAAATAGCTTTAAAAATTAGTCATTTCATTAGTTAGATTAATTAGACTCTATTAGTTACTTCTCCCATTGCTGTGCCAGAATATCTAACATAAGCAGCTTGAAGATGAAGGTATTTATTTGGTTCATATTTGGCAGGGATAGGGTCCATTATGGTGGAGAAGTTGTTCCTTCACCTGAGGCTCCTAATAGTATCATCTGGGCACCAACAACTTAGGGTATCCCATATACCAATTCTGCCACTGGCAGCACACATACATAGCCTCTCTCTTGGGTCTGATCCTCTCCATGCTTGCAGCTTTCTTTTGTGAACATCACCACACCATCATGTGGACTCCACTGTCACTTAAGACCATTTTCCACATTACTCTCAGAATTTTGTTCTCCCACCCTCCTATCACAATGGTCCATTAAGCTTTGTTTATGTCATTTTAGGGCTTCTGTTAGACAACAGGCCAAAACCATTCAAATTTTCTCTACAAACCAACTCTAAAGACTTAAAAATCAAATGTTAAATTTGCCACAGCAGTGACCCTTGGTACCCGTTTTCTGTATTAATTAGTTTTCTTATTGTTGTGACAAAAATACTCAACAAAAGCGGCTTAAAGCAGGAAGGGTTTATTTTGGATGACAGTTTGAAGAGATACAGTTCATCATGGTTGACAGGCATAGTGGTGAAACAAGAGGCAGCTTGTCACATGGCATCCTCAGTGAGGAAGCAGAAAGAAGTGAATGCAAGTACTCAGCTACTTGTATTTTTTCAGTTTTGGGACCCAGTTCATGCGGTGGTACTATCTACATTCAAAATGGGTCTTCCCTTCTCTGTTTAGTTCTTGACAGAGAGTCTTATTCTTATTCTATATCATTTATTATCTATATTGGAGCCCTTTGTATACTTAGTTTTTTTTATAGATGGAGACATATACATTACTCATATTTATAACTTTGATTAGATGATTTCACTATCTGGAAGGTAAGAAGAATAGTAGATGTTCAAATTGCAAGAAAGTATGAAATTTATAATTTTTTTTAAAGATTTATTTATTATGTACAGTGCTATGCCTGCATGTATCCCTGCAGGCCAGAAGAAGGTACCAGATCTCACTACAGATGGTTGTGAGCCACCATGTGGTTGCTGGGAATCGAACTCAGGACCTCTGGAAGAGCAGCCAGTGTTCTTAACCTCTGAGCCATCACTCCAGCCCTGAAATTTATAAAATTTGAATGAGAGAAAGTGGAAGAAAGAAAATGTGTCAAAGTATGTTCAGTTGAACAAAGGGATCTTCCTTCAGTTCAGCAGAGAAAAAGATGTATTGAATGGGCATTTGCAACCAAAGAGTATGAGAAAATGCTTGTGGATATGACATAGTGCAGTTTCCTGAGAAGTGGGATGATCTGAATCATAGAGTGTGAGCAGTAGAAAATGCACAAAAGAAGAGACATAATTTATGATAAGGGATGACGAATCTCAACTTCCTGAGTAGAGGCTTTAACTGGAAAATAGTGGGAATTTTGAGATGTTCAAGCAAGAAGACAGAAGAATTAGTGATGTTTCAGAAAGCTCTGAGAGAATGTGAAGCAGTATCTGAATTTGTAGCTTGGATTCTAGTCCAGAAGCTGTAACAATTGCCCACAGAAGAGGCATGGCTACCCTCTTAGGGGATATAGCTGGGGACCAAGGGAAGGAGATTGGTTTTGAGACAGAGAAAGAAGCTCAGATTGACTCTCAGCTTTTGGATGTAGACACCAAATTGACATGCATGATATAGTTGTTCTTGGGAAGAAGAGGGTCACAAACCTATTTTCTTTTCTTTCTCTGTTTATGAATTGGTTTGTTTCCTACAACATTCCACATAAGATTTTAAATCAATTCAACAAGCACCTACTGATTATTTCATGTTAGTTGCTGCATTAGGCAGTAAAATGGAGACAGAAGATATGAAGATAATAGACTATTTTGTCTTTAGACAACTTTCCCCTTGCTTATTTGGCAAGAACTGGGCAATCACAGGACCAAACATTAGTGCTGTACAGATAACAAAATGCATGAAGCATAGACTGATGGCTTTAGGGTCTCATTCTGGAGTCTTACATAACCCTCTCAACATCAAAAATAACTCATTTGTTGTCAACAACGAATACCAATTTTTAGTGTAAAAATGCAGTCATAAAAATACAGGCACGAGAAGTACTGAAAACAGAATTTAATTCATGGGCTTAATGGCATTCTGTGTACATTGTACTAAATATCTTAATGAAACACAGGTTGTTTACTTAGAGTTTAAGATTCCTAAGGCATTGTTATAATTTTAGAGTTGGAAAGGCCCCTTTCTTTGTCTTCCCACAGCCTCCTGTGTATATGAATTCACAACATTTGAACCATAGTAATTTTAATTCTTTGTGTGTTGTCTTTACCATTAAACTATGAGTCTTTGAAGTTAGCCCCTGGGTCTTGTTCATCTCTTTCTTAAATTTTAGCCAGTAAATGGTAAGGAGTAAGAAGTTCAGTGACTATTTACTAAGCTTAATTCAACCGCCAATAATGTATCATTGTTCTCTCCGGTTTGCACACGGGAAAATTGAGACTTAACAAGAGGAGTCGCTTATGCAAGTTCAAATAAGAAAGTCACAATAGTGTTAGGAATAAATCCTAGTTTATTTTGATTGCTTAACATTTCTGTGGCTGCTTTTCTCCTCCTGCTCAACTTGGTTTACTAATTAGTTTGAACTTGGAAGCATTTATGAGTTCTGGAAATGCAAACCTTCTTTGTTCTGAAAACCAATGACCATGCTAAAGTTGATCCTCTCAAATGCTACGAGTCAGATTGCCTCCAGTACACATATTTATTTATTTCTGAGAACACACACACACACACACACACACACACACACAGTACAGGCACCCCCCCCCAAAAAAAAAATACCCTGCATGATCCAAAGCAGAGAAACTAAAATTAAATTTTGGATGAAATCCTTGCATTTATTTTTCTGGATAAACTAGAATGATCAATGGCACAGGATTCCAACGGACTTCAATTCTTCATGCTCCTTCCTTCTTCATGCTCTTCTGTATACAGGGATAGAAAACCCATTGCAGAGGGTAATTTTGAGCATTAATTGAAGGAAGAGAATGATCTTATCACTGAGAATATCTGTTACCTTGGGGTAACCAGCTAGGCTTTCTGGGTCACTGTATCTGCATCTGTAAATGGATTAGATTAGATGATTTACAGACCCAGTCCTGTGAAGCTGGAACATTCTATGATTTCCTTCCCCTGGGATCTAGATGGACTGTAGATGGAGTGTTGCAAGGACTGAAGACGTAAGGAAGAGTGATCCACACTGACACCGTGCTGGCTTCTGATGCCTTGCAAGAGCTCCCTGTTTGAAGTTAGCCTTTTATCAGTCTGTCTTTGTGCTCTATCCAGGGCTTGCCTGGCCATTGCACCAGTCCCCATTCCATTCTCCAGCATTCTGGGAATCAGCCAGTGGATGTGGAGACTCATAGGCAGGATTTCTTCCCAACAACTGCCTAGATGGTGAAACTCACCAAGTCCAGGGAGATTTCCTGTTTGGTTTTCCACAAGCTCAGTTTCCTTTTGATGACAGAAACCACACATGCATTCACATGTGCATGTACACACACACACACACACACACACACACACACACACACACACACACACAAAACAGGATGTTCTCTCTCCACGCTGGACTCCAATACAGTCTTACCATCTGTGTCACTTTCCTCCATGGCCCTGGATTTCACTACTGAGGTAATTAAGCTTTTGGCTCTGTCTAGAGATGTTGCAGAATCTTTATTTATGAGCAGTTAGCTGTGCACACTGATTGCACTGAAGAGGAACCTACAAATGAGGGAGAACAGGTCTGACAGTCAGTATAAACTTACACTTTCCTGTCTGGTTCCTGTATTTACAAATGTACCTCCTTTTCTCATTCTATTAGAAGGAACGTTGGCCCCCAACATAGATTCTGGGACATGGTAGGAACAATGCTCATACTCTGGAGTCAATTCTGGCCCAAGTACTTTACAGCAAATATTCTTATATTCAAATAAATGTCTGAAGTTTAAATTTAACTAAGCATGTTCTGTTTTAATTTACTGAATCTGGAAGTTAATCCCACGGATCTTCATGTTTGAACCAAAAAGACCTGCCCTTTTGTAAGTGATGGAAGTATAGACTTGCATTTTGCTTGCATCATTTTCTTGCTGTGTGGTCTTGGAAAAATTGCTTCATGCCCAGATTCCTAGTCTTTTTATCTGTAAATATAGGTTGTATTATATAGCTTTCAGAACTGTTATGGAGATCACATTTTTTAAAATACTTTTTTTAGTTTTTTGAAATTACAATATAATTATATCATTTTCTCTTTTTCCTTTCCTCCCTCCATTTCCTCTCATGTACCTCTCCCCTTGCTCTTTCTTTAATTCAGGGTCTTCTTTTCTTTAATTACTGCTTTACACACACACACACACACACACACACACACACACACACACACACATCTAAATACATCAATACAAACTTTTTGGCCTACATTCTGTTACCTTAGGGTTAACCATTTTGTATTAGATAACCAATTTGAGAAGGTTCTTCCTTGGTGAAGACCATTTCTTCCAGTCTCAGCATTGCCTACTCGCCAGTAGCTCTTTGTCTAGGCTTGAGAGCCTGTCAGCTTTCTCCTTTCCTTGGTAGTAAGTGTAATGGTATCATCTTTGTTCCGGTCTTGTTAGGCAGCCATATTGATGAGACTTCATTGGTATAGCCTCTCTAATGCTTCTAGGAAACACAATCCCATAACAAAGTTCCTATTCCTCTTGCTCTTAAAATCTTTCCACCCACTTTTCTTCATTGATCCCTGAGCCTTAGGGGTAGGAGTTGTGTTACAGATGTATCCGTTGGGACTGGGCACCAAATAGTCTTTTGTTCTTCTGCATTTTGATTGATTGTGGTTTTCTGTAATAATCTCTGTCTGTTGTAAAAAGAAGTTTCTCTGATGAGAGGTGATAACTACACTTATCTGTGGGTTTAAGGATGAATGTGCCTGATGTAGTTATAAATTAGGCTGGTTTAGTAAAATGGTAGTTACAGGTTTTCCTCCAAGCATGACTTCACTAGCCCCAGGTAATTGGCTAGGTTTTGAGTACCAGGCATGGTTTCTCTCTTGTTGAGCTGACCTTAAGCTCAATTACAGAGCTGTTAGCAACAAGATGTGCACGCCACTATTGCACTTGTATGGTTATGGTGCCATGCTGGTCACTGATGTGATTCATAGGTGTCATAACTGGGTAGGACTACTGATTGCATTCCTCTTTTGGGAACTTCATTGTGCCTTCTCATATCATGAGACCTAGTTCTCAAAGAGAAGTCTTTTAGGTCACATCCAGTTTAGGTCCTCTGCATCCTGTGTCCAAATTATGTGGCATTTTTAGCAGTAGGGACCTCCATTTCACACCTAGGAGACAACTAAGGGCAGCAGCAATAGCCTACAGTGGTTGGGGAGTCTCCTGTACAACCCTGACCAACAACTCAAAAGGGGTGTTCTCATGACTCCTTTTTTTTTAAAAAAAAAAAAAATAGTCTATGGCTCTCAGGAGAGCATTGCCAGCACAGATGGGAAAATTCCATTTATATTATATATGTATATGAATACACAGGCTTATGTGTATTAGATGTAATTGTAATTAGATAATGATTCATCATGGCTTTTTCAGACATTCTTACTGTTGTTTTACCTTCCTCTCACTTACTTATTTTTCTCCCTGCTGCATAATTAGATTCACCCACATATTTTTCCAATTTCCCTGTTCAGTTACTTCTACCCTATTATTTCCATCTATTGCCCCTCCATCACAATAAACCTATTTTTGCTTTTCTCGTTTTTTGTAGTTACTCCAGGTTGTATACTCACATCTGAGAACATGGGGTTAAGATCCTCAGATGAAAGAAAACCTCTGTTGTTTGTCTTTCTGGGTTTGCATTACCTTACTCAATATGATCTTTTCATTTACATTCAAATATCATGATCTCATTTTTCTTTACGCTGAATCATATTCTCTTGCATACATGTACCACATTTTGGTAATCCATCCACCAGTTGAAGGACATTCATTTTGTTTCCGACTCCTAGATAATGTCAATAGAGTGGCAGTGAATATGGCTGAGCAAGTAAATATGGTATAAGATGTCAAATCATTGGGCATATGTCAAAGAATGGTATAGCTGGATCATAAGGCAGATTTAATTTAGTTTTTGAGTGTTTTCCTCGATGATTTCCAGAGTGACTAGACCAATTTGCAATCCCATCAACAGTGTGATTGAAGGTTCCCTTTCCCTCATCCTCTCCAGTATTTGTTATCAGCTGTTTTGTTCATCTTTGTTATTATGATTGGAGTATGATAAAATCTTCAAATTCTTTTGATTTGTATTTCCCTAATTTCTAGGGATGATGAACACTTTTTTGTCATTGTAAATGTTTTATTGAGTGTATTAGACAATAAACATATTTATGGAAGTTCCCTTAATATTGTATGGTCTCCTTACATTCTTTTTTTTTCCATTGTTTTGTTAAGATTTTCTTCTCATTTTACACACCAATCAGAAATCCCCCTCTTCCTTCCTCTGCCCCCCCCAGCCTTCCCCTCAACTGACCCCCCCCCATTCTTCCCCACAAGAAGGCAAGGACTCCCAGGGGGAGGCACATCCAGTAGAAACAAGTCCAAGCCCTTGCCCCTGCCTCAAGGCTGCATGAGGTGTCCTTCTAAAGATATCTAAAGATACTGTTTTTGTTTGAGAATTTCCTGTTTAGATCCAAGCCAATTTTCGAATGGATAATTTGTTTTCTTTGTTTGGTTACTTTGTTTTTCAGTGCTTTATTGTTGTTGTTTACACATCCTGGATATTAATCCTCTGTCAGATGTATAGGTGATAAATATTCTTTCCCATTCTGTGGGCTTCACTCAGTTGATTGTTTTCTTTAGATGTGCAGAAGATTTTAGTTTATAAGGTCCCACTTGTCAACTGTTGGCCTCAGTTCCTGGATAAATGGATTCCTTCTATTCAGAAAGTTCTTTCCTACATCTGTACCCTGTAGAGTGTTGCCTGTATTTTTTTCTAGCAGTTTCAGACTTCACATGTAGGTTTTTGATCTATTTGGAGTTTCTAATGCAAGGCAATAGATGCATGTCTAATTTCATTCTTTTCCATGTGGACATCCAGTTAGTTTCCCCAGCACCATTTATTGAAGATGCTGTCTTTTTTCCAGTATATGTTTCATCATTCTTTGTCAAATTAGATGACTGAAGTTACACATACTCATGTTTGGGTTTTCAATTTTTTGTTTTTATGCAAGTAACATATTGTTTTTATTGCTATGGCTCTGTAATATAAATTGAAATATGTAATGGGAGTTTTCCAACATTGCTGTTTTTGCTCAGGATCTTGTGCTTAAAATACTTTGAACTGTGAAGTTGGGTATTAGATTTTATTATAGTTCATGTTTGTGTCCTTAGATATACACTTGACTCAGGAGAAATTGGATAATTCATTCATCTCTAGCAGAAGATATTGGTGAGAACACAAAGGACAATTCATTAGAGGTTTCCTGTTTGTGTCTCTGGGAAAAGTAGGATGGACATTTACACACAACATTCTTGATACAAACCTTCTCCTTCTAGATCAGTGATTCTCAACCTGTGGGTCACAGTCCTTTTGACAAACCTCTCTCTCCAAAAACATTTACATTATGATTCATAACAGTAGCAAAATTACAATTATGGAGCAGCAACAAAAGTAATTTTGTGGTTGGGGGGGGTCACCACAACAAGAAGAACTGTGTTAAAGTGTTGTAGCATTAGGAAGGTTGAGAACTACTAACTTAGATTTATGTGCCTCTGAGGAGGTGAGGATGGAGAACCCATAGTTGCTATATTAAAATATTCTGTTCCTGAGTATTTTGAACAATTGCAGAATAAAAAAAGTGACATCAGAGTAATCAGGTATACTTGGTGATATGTAATATGCAAAGTCCATTTGTAAAACACAGAAAAAGTAACATAAAAGGAAAGAAAACACTCATGGTTGGCCCAGCATATACTGGCAAAGGAGCAAAAGATCAACATTTTCTGGAGTCCCTAAGTTTTAAAGAGCTGGATCCCACATCCTCAATCCTCAAAGCTATGGAATGTCAGCACAAAGGAAGTGACTTAACCAGGGCATTTTCTCAAATGAGAAATGTAGAAATAACAATACAAGAAATACTTGAGCCTGTCATCCACTGGGTGCAGGAAACTCCTTTCAAGTTATCCTTTTCCACCTGATATTAATGATCAGTTTTTAAGTGACTGTTCATTTGTTCACTAAATACTAACTGAATCACAATGGGTCCTGTGAGAACACTCCTGGGAAGACAGTCTATCTTTTGCCCCTGATAGCAACTAGGATTAGAATATGATGGGTAAGACAGATACAGAGATGTGATGGTAGAGTGACCTAGTGTCACAGTGTCCAAAAAAGCATGATTGGTCTCAGGTTTAAGGGAAAGTCTTATTTAAGACCAAACACACTGATTTGGAATTCAATGAAAATGGAGAATTCCAAGCTTAAAAGTGTATATTTTTTAAAAGAAACTGAGAAACATTAGAATTAAATAGACCAGTGACCATCATTTAAAATAAGATTAGCGAAGCAAGACTATCAAACCCAATCTACCCCACTGACTAACATTGCCAATTAAATCCTTTTTTATAACATACTATTCACTTAAAGTATTGTTGACATTGTTAGCATAGTACAAAGGCAGTATTAAGTAATTATAACAGAAACCACCTGACCACAATGTTAAAAATGCTTATTTCATGGCCCTATGCAGAAACAGTTTGTTGCCTCCTAATTTAATAGACAGGAATTGACTACTGGGGGCAATTATTAGTGCTTCCATGAAAGTAGATAATAATGTATACTGAAGGTCCTAAGACTTGTGTAAGTGGAGTATAGAGAGGAGGCCAGGAACTTAAATAAGGAGTTTAGATTTAATCCTGAAGACTGTGGGAAGCTTCATATTTTTAAGTAGGGCAGTGAGATAATCAGATGTAGTATCTCTAGTAGGACAGGCTCTGGGACCAGGAAGCAGATGAGACTGGGTTTCTTTAAGATAGTATCCATAGATTGGAGCCAGGGATTCAATCCAAGCTCCGTTACTTCCTACCTGTGAACCTTAGTTACTTTCTATGTGCTTCAGTTTTCCATACATAAAATGAGAAATAACAGTAATATTTATCATGTGGGATTATTGTGAAGAGGATCTATGTTAGTAGGTAGAGTGCCAGGGTCAAGAGAAGTTCCCAACATACTGTTAGCATTAGGTCTCAGTGATAATTCTGGACGCTGGAAAATGAGTATCTCGGGATGGAGAAGCTGGATGATAAGGCCACAAATGTGTAAGCAGGAAGGTTGCTACAACTGTGGTGGTATAACATTGTGACCATCAATACACCTTTATTGCCAGTCCCTATCATCGTTGTCCCTTCTGTCATTCTCTCTTTCAGGCCTTCAAGAGTGCACTGATGAGTTCCTACTGGTGTTCTGGGAAAGGAGACGTGATTGATGACTGGTGCAGGTGTGACCTCAGTGCCTTTGATGCCAGTGGGCTTCCCAATTGTAGCCCACTTCCACAGCCGGTGTAAGTATGTACGGCCCCTCTTCCTTTGCCTACCTCTTTCCATTGGCTCACACTCTTGTATTATCAGACAAAGCTATGATTTTGTTGTGTTCTCAGGGTGTCTACCCAGATCACTAAAATCTCTGGTGCTTCTCTTCTCCTTTGGGAAAGATGAAGTTCTTGGAAACAGAAATTGGCACGTGCACAATTCGCAGTGTATAGTGTCTTAAAATGATGTCTTGTGATCCATTTCTTCTTCCTGTGCTTACCCACTAAGCACTGTTCTGCTGGGCAACCAACTTGCTTTGCCAATGCCTACTTTGACTACTGCAGCTACTGAGATAAACTATTGAATCTATCTTATTTTATTCAGTTCTCAGACAATAATTCCAGCCAGCTTCTGTGTGTCGGTCACTGGGTTAGAAAATACCAATGATCAGGATAGAGACAAGCCACACAGATGTAGGAAGCTGGTAATGAGGTAGGAGAGATAGGTTGCTAAAAGTAAATAAGACATGGTTTATTGTTAAATTAAAAACTAAAGAAAAACAAAGTTGGTCATTGGGAGACTCATGGGAATGTTTTAGGTAGAAGCAAGGGTTAATAAAGAAAATATCTTTGAAAGGACCTGAATTACAATAGGAACAGTGAGTTAAGTAACAAGTGCTAAGAATTTTCAGGCAGATGGAACAGCCTACTAGAAGTACCTGACACCAGAAATTTATTTGAGGACGCAAAAAAAGGTCATCTTGTTTGGAGAAGTGTGCTTAAGAAGAGGTGGTGTGAGGAGGAATAGTCAGGAGCCAGTATTGGCAGCCAGAGTTCCATAAAACACCTGTGTAGGAAGAGAGAATCCATAAGATTGTCCTTGTAGAGGCAGTATAGCATAGCAGATATAAAGAAGGAATCTAGACCTAGAGTAGGCAAGGTTACCATGATGATCTTGTCTGTGTCTTGTCATATGACTTTGTGCAAACTGTTTCGCTTTGGGGATCTTACTTTCCCTACTTAGTGAAATGAGGGAATGGCAAACCACTGTCTCCAGAGACCAGTCCAGTAACAATGTTCAACAATTCTTTCTTCTTGCTTTGCAGAAGTATTTATTCCAACGCCCCTCTCTCTTATTGAGAGTGTATTAAGTACCAATTGGAGAGACTTGAGAATATTAAAAGTTGACTGATGCATTCTCGAACTAAAGGGACTGGCAGGAAGAATGAAAGCATCTGCACTTAGTCCTTGCAGATTTATTTCTGTAAAATGAAACACCATTGAAAATGTTGTCTAAATAAATCAAGCACTAACCAGTTTTCATTGATACATACTGTGAGCATAGACTAATTTATAGAATATTGTATTGCTTTTAAAAGAGGCTTTTTATATCTTTGATTTGTGGATGAAGAAACAGAAGCCTTGAAAACTGAAGTAGTTTATTTAAGGCCATGCAAAGTTGTGGTAGCAGATGGAATCATGATTTGAACCTTGGATGAAGCTTTTGCAAGTGTTTAGGGCCCCGTATTACACAAAATGGCAAATGAGCAATCTTTTTGTCACCTCATCCCCATTAGGTTACGGCTTTCTCCAACAGTGGAGCCTTCCAGCACTGTAGTTTCCCTAGAATGGGTAGATGTTCAGCCAGCCATTGGGACCAAAGTCTCTGACTATATACTGCAGCACAAGAAAGTGGATGAATACACAGACACTGACCTGTACACGGGTAAGTACTTCTCTCTTTGCGGGGTGGGGGAAACCAGATTCTCTAATGTCTTTGGTGTCACCTGTCTTGAGAAGGCACTGAGGAGTTTTGGTGTGATTTTCAGTAAACAACAGCAACTAGTTATAGATGCAAAGAGTTCCTCTGACTTGGACAGTCACTATCTTGTGTGATTTGAAGATTACTCTATGTGAAGGGGACTTGACCTTTCTCCATGTGAGAAAGCCTACATATCTTGGGTTTGAAAGCATTTGTACATAACTATACTAGCCTGGGAATGAGAATATTCAAGAAATTACCTGTCCTGGTGAGATGTAATGGGGGTACTCTTTTTGAACTGGTGTTAGGGTAAAAGAGAGCTAGAAATGATGCAAGCAAGCAGGAGCTTTGAGAAATGTGGATTTTAAGAGAGCTCCATTTGGCTGTCACTGAGAACATTAACTCTGCATTCTCCTGTATTCCTGACATTGCAAAGAAGATTTGAACTCTACTATGAATCTATGCTCTATACTCTGTTGAGACTTCCAGGCAGTCATTATTCTTTTCCAGCCAGAAATTGATTGAGCACTTGTTTTCTGTGCTACACACTAACCTGCCTACACTATTCAGCATCTCCCTGAACTGCTCCAAGTTTAAAGGATTGCTGTACTGTGCTTGTCTCACAGATCATGAAACTGAGGCCATCCCAAGGAAATCCATCTGGTGACATCTCCACAAGGCCATAGAACAAAGCCACAATTGAAAGATTATAATCTTAAAAAGTGTAAATTCTTGCTTATTCAGTTACATTAAAAACAAAACATAAGATGAAGGAATGTGTTGCATGAATCCTAAATTATCTTATAATAAAAACCTGGAGCCAGATATCAGGGTAAAAGCTGAAAGATCAGAGAAGCAGAGCAAGCCACAGCCACCACCTCTTACCTCACCAACTCCTCAGCCTGAAAGAGCCAGAGTTCCTGTCTCTTCCCATCTTATATTCCTTTCTCTGCCCAGCTATATCACTACCTGTCTCAACCTTCCCAGTGCTGGGAATAAAGGTGTGTGATCCCAAGTGCTGGAATTAAAGGTGTGTGTCACCACTGCCTAGCTCTGTTTCTCTTTTAGACTGGATTAATCTTATGTATCCCAGTTTGGCCTTGAACTCACAAAAATCCGGATGGATATCTGCCTCTGCATCCTGAGTGCTAGGATTAAAGGTATGTGCCACCACTGCCTGACCTCTATGGCTAACTCTGTGGCTAGCTCTGTCCTCTGATCTTCAGGCAAGCTTTATTACAAGCAATACTTTACCACAGGAATGATTTAAATTTCTTAAATCAATAAGAATTCTCAACATCTACCATAAAGAATGGCATTCAATATTTGTGGGATGAATAGATAAAAGTAAACACTGAACACTGAATTGTTTCATTTTTGTTTTGTTCCTTCTCCCTGAGGGTTGTTTTTTTTTTTTTTTTTTTTTTTTTTTTTGTCTCCCCAACTTTCCTTTCTGGGCTACTTTTGCTTTGATTTCAAGCAAGGCAGAATGTGATATACATGGTGAGACTTGGGTTATAGATGACAGAAGAAAACTCATTGGCTGGAACTTAATATTTTCGTTTTTTATAAGTTGTCTACTGAATGCGCTTAGGAACTTTGTATCTGGGTTCCGAATGGAATTTGAGGTGCATGTATCTTTTCATATGCTTTGTTCTTTGCTCCCAAAGTGCTACCAGCTTTTACTTTATGCATGCCAAACTTGGTTGTTCAGACCATTTACATCTTTTTTTTTTTTTTTTTTTTGGTTTTTTGAGACAGGGTTTCTCTGTGTAGTTTTGCCCCTTTCCTGGAACTCACTCTGTAGCCCAGGCTGGCCTCGAACTCATAGAGATCCGCCTGCCTCTTCCTCCCAAGTGCTGGGATTAAAGGTGTGTGTCACCACCGCCCAGTGTCTTTACATCTTAATAACTATTTTATTTGCAGTTTTTGAGAATTTCATACATGTGCACTGTATTTACATCATTTCTAGTTTATACTCTACCCCTTCCAATTTCTGCTGTCATCCCTACTCCCTCTTAACTTTATTACTATGACTTCTTACTCTTTAATTATTATTCTTAATCTCTCTCTCTCTCTCTCTCTCTCTCTCTCTCTTTCTCTCTTTCTCTCTCTCTCTCTCTAACACACACACAACCTGCTGATTCCAATGACTATATTTGTATGCATATGCATTTAGGGATTCATACTTGAGATTAGATATCCTATCAGGTAGCTTAGCAGCCTTTAATTGGCTGAAGTTATAGCTGTTGGCTATGTGGACAGAGATTTCCTCCATCCACATAGGAACATCAAATGGTGTTGCCATTGTTTAGGAGACAATTTTGTTAAGATTTCATGCATGTAGCTCCCTGTCATTTATAGGAAATCATTATTTTATACTGAGTATCATGGTCCTCTGACTCATAATCTTTTCACCTTCTCTTTTATGATGTTCCATGAGCCTTAGGTGTAGGGAGGGTGCTATAGATATATATTATTTGGACCTGAGAACCAATAGTCAGTTGTTCTCTGAATTTTTACTACTAATAGATTTCTGTAATGGTCTCCTCTGCTGGGGAAAAAAGAAGCTTCTTTGAGACATGCAGACAGTTACATTTAGCTGTGGCTATAAGGAAAAGTCTTTAAAATGCAGAGAATTATACTGGCTTATGAAAATGGCAGTAGTAGGCTTACCTCTAGGGTCCATGACTTCACCCACCATAGGCAGTTGGATAGATTTGCAGTATTGTGTGTGTGTGTTCCCTCCTATTGAGTGGGCCTTAAGTCCAATTAGGTGACTGTTGGTTATTCCTGAGATAGAGATTGCATTATTGCACTCTTGGATCTATTTTGCTGTACTGATTGGTATGGTTTACAACCTTTACATTTGGGTAGGAGTTTAATTCCTTTTCCCCTTGGAACATTGCCTAACACCTTTGGATACTACAAGAGCTCATCTTCAGAGAGGAGGCTACCAGGTCAGTTCAAGCTCCACACCCTGTGTCTGAAGTGTGCAATGTTTTCACCAGTAGGGCATACCATCAAGTTCTGGGGGGCAACCAAGGACACTGGCAATAACCTCTAATGTTTTGGGAGTCCCTTGGACTTCTCTGAGCATCTACACAAAGGCAGGCATGCCTGGTACTGGAAATAGTCTGTGACCTTGGGGAAAAACATTATCATCCAAAGTAGTGTAACTTCTTTTAAATAATTTCATATATTCATATATACTTGTATATTATATATATATTTAAGTGGACATGAAATAATTTGTTTCCTTTTGGCTCTTTAAACTCACCTTAGTGTTATTTACCTCGCCTTCTTCCCTTAACCTCAGTCTAGCCCTCCCTGCCACTTACTCAGATAAAGCACACACCTTGTTTTTCCCATTTTCTCCTTCATAGCACCAGTGCCAGGTTATCCTTTCTCTGAAGTCCCCTCCCACGGTTCCCATTTTACTTTCTTGCTTTCTGTAGTTCCTCCATGTTCTATGCACACATATAAAGATTCCAAATTAGGATCCAGAAATAAGAGAGAACATGCAATGTTTGTCTCTCAAGGCCTGGATTACCTCTCTTGGAATAATATGCTGTAATTCCATTGTTTTACCTGCAAGTTTCCTGACTTCATTTGTTTTTGTAGCTGAACAACATTGAATTGTGTATATGTAACACATTTTCAATATCTATTCATCTGTTGAAGGAAACAGTGGTTGTTTCCATTTCCTGTCTATTGTCAATGGAGCTGCAATGAAAAGGGCCGAACAAATTATCTGTGGAGTCGGATACTGTTGTCCTTTGGTCACATGCCAAGGAGTTGTAGAGTTTGGTCATGTAGTAAACCTACTTTTAGCTTTGTAAGAATTCTCCACACTGATTTCCAGGGTGGCTGCATGGGTTTACAACTCCATGGACTAGTTTGAAATCCCATTGACAGTGAATGAGGGGCCCCCACTCCCCCAAATTCTTTCCAGCATTTGTTGTCAGTTGTTTTCCTGATCCTAGTCATTCTATGATGAAATCTCAAAGTATCTTTAATATTCATTTCTATAACTGCTGAAGATGTTGAACACTTTTTACCATTTCATACAGTTCACATCATTCAGCTAGGCACCCTTTCTGGTTTAGCTCTAGAATATAACATGCCTGGATATGGACTTTGGTGTTGACCAATTTGTTTTTCCCTAATTTAATGATGCTATCCATTTCTTTTCTTCTTTGCCTTATTCCATGTGAGAACTAAATCATAACTCTTAGCCTGGTTTCTCTGTATGTGCACACTAATTTTCTCTGGCAGCCACTAAAATTCTCTTTATTACTCATTTTGAACAATTTCAGTATTTCTCCTGTCTGGCATTTATTGACCTTTCCTAGATCTGTGGGTTTATAATTTCATCACTTTGGGGAAACACTTTGGCCATTATTTTGTCAAATAGGTTTCTTCTCTCCTCATTTTTCTTCTTCAGTAACTTCAATTACATGTGTATGTAGCCACTTGAAGGTATTACTCATCAGTGATGTTGGCTTTATTATTTTTTTATTTTTCTTTCCATGCTTCATTTGAATAATTTCTCATATTGCCTCTAGTACCTTCTCTAAAATATAATCTGTTTTTAATTTTATCTAGTGAATTTTTGTCTTAGTTGCCCTTTTATTTCTTGAAAGTTATGTCTGGATATATTCACTATCTTTCTTGTTGGCTTATTTTATTTTGTTGAGACAGACACTCCCTATGAAGTCATACCTGGCCTTGAAACTTTGGTCATTTTGCTCATCCTCCTGAGATGATGTTACAGGCATGCTTTTCCCTGAATGGACTATTGTTTAATGGTTTCACACTTGATTATTTATTTGGGGGTATGTGCATACTGCTTGGGAGTATATATATGAAGGTCAGAGGACACTTTGTTGTAGTTAGTTATCTCCTTCTACCACGAGAGTTTTGGGCATCAAACTAAGGTCATCAGGCTTGATGGAAAGTGCATTTACCCACTGAGCCATATTGCCAGCACAATATTTTTCACATGGAATTTAATTTTAAATTTCCTTTTTGCTAATTCTAACATCTGTATCAGTTCTGGGTTGGATTACTGATTCATTTTTGTACTTCATTACAGATTTCATTTTCTCTCTCTCTCTCTCTCTCTCTCTCTCTCTCTCTCTCTCTCTCTCTCTCTCTGTGTGTGTGTGTGTGTGTGTGTGTGTGTGTATGTTCGTGTGCACAGTATTCATGTGATCATAATATGGAGGTCAGAAAACATTTTTGGGAGGCAATTCTTTCCTTCCATCGTGGGTTCTGGGAATAAAAGTCAGATCATTGTGTTTGTGTGGCAAGTACTCGTACACTCTGACCCATCATGTTGACCTCATACTTGGTAATTTTTTTATCAGATGCCAAGCACTGTGATTTTTACCCTATTAGTTACTGGATATGCTCAAATTCCTAATAATAATTTGAATTCTATTTTAGGAGACAGTTAAGTTATTGAGCAGTTTCTCGTGTGTGCGTACGTGTGTGTGTGCATGCACGTGCGCGCGCGCGCGCACACGCGCGCGCAGTTATTCTTGTGGTAAAATCAGAGGCTGACACCATGACATCATCTTTAAATGCTTCTCCACTTTATTTTTGTGACAGTGTCTCTCACTGAACCTGGAACTAAGTATTTCAGGTAGAGGAGCTGACCAACAAGCCATTAGGGACCTTCTTTCTTCACACTGTGGTTACATGGATGTTGATAATCTTAACTGAGGGCATCATGGTTGGACAGCGAGCACCTTTACCATGGATCCAGCTCTCTAGCCCCATGAAGCAGTTTCTTTGGCTCAGCAGGTAAAAGCACTTGCAGCCTCATGACATATACTCACCTCTTGACTGCCATGTGTTAGTTATTATGCTGCCATAAAAAAATACCCAGAAAAAAGATTGGAAGGAAAAGAAAAAACAGAACTTGAGAGGAAGAAAGATTTATTTTGTCTCACAATTTTGGAGGCTTCAGTTTCATCAGCTGGGTCAATTGCCTTGGGACTGACTGGGGAGAAGCAGTAGAAGTGTGCATGAGAGGAGTTTGCTTACCTCATGGTATCCAGAAAAGAGAGAGTGGGGAAGAAAGTGTGGGGGGAGTGATGAGGAAATAAGGACAAGAGTTCAAGGACACAACTCCTGTGACCTGCCTTCTCTAACCATCCTCACCTAGATTTCACCACCTTCTAATAATTCCTCAGATGATGATATATCAGTGAATTAATATATGTATTAAGGCAGAACTCCCAGGGTCCATTCACCTCTCCATGACTGGATCCAGTAGCTGAGGACCATGTCTTTAACATAGAAGCCTTTAGTTCAGCTGTTTTTAACCTGTGGTCATGACCCCTTTGGGGGCTGAATGAGCCTTTCACAATGGTTGCCTAAGGCCATTGGAAAACAAATATCTTTCTATTAAAATCATGGCAGTAGAAAAATTATAGTTATTGAGTACCAAAGAAAATAATTTTCTGGTTGGGGGTCACCACAACATGAGGAGCTATATTAAAGGGTCACAGCATTAGGAAGGTTAAGAACCATCGCTTTAGTTGGTGACACTTCAAATCTGAACCGTAATACCTCTGAAAAATTAACTTGGTCCAAATTTGAATCCTTAAGCTTAATTGCATGAATTTTACACTGAAGAACATAAATCCAATGAAAGAATAGGAACTTGGAGAAGATGGCTTTGGGCTACAATTTTAGCTTCTTCTCCCTGAGAGATCTAGTATGTGTAAACATGTTTGCTAGGTCTCAGTTTCCTCATCTAGGGAATGGGTAGAACTATTTTGAGGATCAACTATAGAACAGTTCTTGGGGGCACAGTAGATACTTAAAGATTAGTTTCTTCTTTCTTATTTCCATGATTAGAGCAGGGAGAGAAATCAGGAGGGGGAAGGGAGGGGAAGAGAAATGTGAAAAAAACAAAAACAAAGAAAATATAGTTAAGACTTGTTTTGGAAAGAGAATTCAGCATAGTTGGTCAGGTGCTGCCAGAATAGGGAACCCTGGGCACTAGCCTTTGATCTTTGGGTTTTTACAGCATCCAAGTTCAGTGCTGCGATTATTTATTCAGAAGCCTTGTGTGTGCACATGCAGACACAGGAGCATACACAAATCTTTCTCTCTCTTGCTCCTGTGTGCTCATGCAAACACATACTGCTTATGGTTGCCATCTGCGGCACACTCCTGCGAGCTATTGAAATGCTCTCCCTTTCTTCTGTCCCCTACCCCTGCTCCTGCCCCCGCCCCAGGTTTGGTGCCCCCTTTGTTTCCTTCAGACAAGGCATTTCTCTATGAGGCCCAGGATTCTGTTAAGAACGCCAAGCATAAGCCTCCTGTTCCAGTTCTTTTGAGCAGAAATGGAGCTTGTTTTGTGGGGTGGCTAAATTCCCCGCACGCTAATCTGTCATCAGTATTAAAAACAGACGTCTGGTTCTCCCATGCGGCCTCATCAGAGCAATTGGCATGAGCTTCAGCCTCTCATGCAGGGTAGACATGTGTGGAGTGGGGGAGTGAGAAGTGGAGCTGAAGCACAAGCCAACTTAATGAGTCCAAGGCCCCTCTTTGACCTACAGACTCAGAGGAGAGGGACTTGGAGGTTGCGGGGGGAGAGCATGCACATCAGGAGTTAGTGGTAGACCCATGGCCAGACCTAGGGTTTTGGTTTCTTTCCTTGACCACCTCTACCCAGGGACCAAGAGCCCATGTTGTATCTGTATAGTTTTCTGTAATTGAGGAAAATCCTGGAGGCAGATGCAAATAAGATATATTTTTATTGCTGGGTGGAGTTGAAACTACCCACCATCTAGTCATTGGTGGTGGTGGTGGTGGTGGTTGTGGGGTTCCTGATCTTTAAGTGGCAGGTCCCATCAGGATTGTTACTTCTTTGTCATGTGTTTATCAGCTGCTGAGATTCCCATGAGTTGGGGGTAGAATGACCTTAAGCATGGAGTCCTCTTCAGTATGAGGATTAAGAAAGTGAGACTAGGCCGGGCGGTGGTGGTGCACGCCTTTAATCCCAGCACTCGGGAGGCAAAGGCAGGTGGATCTCTGTGAGTTCAAGGCTAGCCTGGTCTCTCAAAGCGAGTTCCAGGAAAGGCGCAAAGCTACACAGAGAAACCCTGTCTTGAAAAACCAAAAAAAAAAAAAAAAAAAAAAAGTGAGACTAGAAGGGAACAGGTTCACCCTCAATTATAGTCTCCCACTTCCCAGTGTGGCAATGTCCCTACCACATATTTTCTTCAGGTATCTGCTGCTCATTTGATGGATTTTTTTATCATAAAAAAATAATAGAGACTTCTGTCTTTCCCCATTGAATTTCTAGCTTCAGCTCATTTAGCTCAGGGCTAGAAGGCCAGCTGAATATTGGCTCTTGAAGAGGCAGCAGGCCCTTTCTCTCTGCCCCCTCCCCTCCTCAAAAAAGGCTGCAACATCTGGAGCTGGTCAGTGCCTACTTTCTGTCCTGGCATCTGGGAGTCTGATGGGCCTCTCCCAAGCTGATTGGTAGCAGGCATTAGGTTTATCTCTTGCCAGCTCTCAAGTCTTCTGAGTTTCCCTTTCTCCATCCTTTTCTTTCCTTTCTTTGTTTCTCCTTTCCCTTCTTTTTTGTTGTGTGTATCTCTCATGATATCTGCCTCTTCTCTTCAAGTCTCTATGTTTCTTTCTTTCTTTGTTTCTCCAAGTTGGCTCCAATATACATGTTCATCTAGACTCATATTTGGATCAAGAAGAAGCTTTAAACTGTGAGAAGTCATTCTTTCTACTCTCAGCCCTTCCTACATCTTCACTCCCTCATGCCATTAAGCCTCATCTTCAATTGAGAAGACTCTGTCCTCTACATTTTTCCCCCAGTATACACTCACCAACCCATCTTGGATCTTAGAGTAAAGACTTTTTGAAGAGAGAAGAGCATTTAGGAAAATGCTACTACAGTGGCAGAGTGATGTTGTGTGGCAGATACACTGAAAGTATTTATGACATCCTCTGGAAACAACCTAGATCTCCTCAAACCATATGGGTTATGCCTCAGCTATTCTTGTTGTTGAGGAATCTAAAGGGGCTATCAGCAGATTGGCATCTTCTTGCCCTGAGCTAGCTTGAGGGAAACAATGTCCCTAGAGTCAGAACTCCACCCCTTCAGCTAAAATGGAACAGGGGTAGGCGTGGTGAGGGTGGCAAGTAAAATATGTTCTGCAGGGTGAGGTACAAAATGACATGACTACAAACATCTGGAACTAATATTAGGACCTCAGTAATGTTTCTGTCACTCCATCTGCTTTTTGAATGAGATATTTCTAAAGCCAAGAGCCTCCCAAAAGAATAGGTATTTATATCTTAGAGAGTTTTAATTCTGTCCATTTCCCTATGCTACCAAGTCTACCTTCTTATCACATTTCTTTACAAGTCTCAAAATGCTACTTATTCATCCATTAACATGATAGAACTTTTTCTAGTACAGGTACTCCAATAGAAAAGAACATGGGGGCAATAAAGAATGATTCCTCTCCCCAGTGGGCTTTTTGTCTACTAGGAGAGATAAATAATTTTGTGAGAAATGTCTGTAATTGCAAGATGGATGATGAGATAACTCATATGGTATAAGATACAGAAAAGGGGTTTCAAACACAATACAGTGGGATTTGTAAAAGGTGCTTAGAGAAAGTGAGACAATTGAGATTCTTGTTCCAATAATTAGTCATCAGGTTCAAGTCACTGTACTCAAGATTTCCAGCCCCCATGGGGATCACCCACAGTTTTTTCCGGTCTTCCTTCATGGTGCCATCTCTTGCCATTCTTGTCCATAATGCCATCTTCCCATTGCACAGAACAAGAGAATAAAACCTATATTTCTCTGTGTCCTCACCAATATCTCTTTCCATAACAAGTATGAATAATGACTGGAGGACACCCACCTTTCATACAAAAGACTTTTTTCAATGCTAAATCCATCTTCTCTTATGTCTTAGATGTTCAGATATCCTCTCAAAGGGAAAGACATGCAGATTCCCAATTCTATCTTTCTGCTTCAACTAAAATTTGTTCTAAAATACTTAAGGTCTTGGTTTAGAACTTTCTTTTCATGATCATATCATTCTAAGAGATGAATTTATGGTACTTGTAGATGACCTTTTTTAAACAACCAAGTTCTTGACCCATTCTTCTGCAGTGAACTTTCATTTATTCTTTCTCAACCAACCACTCCTAAGCCACACTGAAGTCTCTGTCCCCACAGGATATTGTTCCGTCAAAATCATTAGTTTCCACACCCAACTCTTTGACCGTAGTAATTTTTTAGCTTTTTTTTTTTTTTTTAGATCTTCCACTCCTATCATGCTGCCCTTTGACTCATCAGCACTTGTCATATAATTATTTTGTCCATATATCAGTTCCAACTTTTAAAAGTCATTTCCCTAACCATGGTAAGGTCCATGGTTTATGTTTTAACTACTCTTCTCAACAAGCACCTGCTTTCTCTCTTCATTCTATCTTTGACTGCATTATAGGTGTCCTTCCTCCCTGATATTCAAAGAGCTTGAGCAAAGCTCAGAGTCTGGGACTGGGTGCTTATCTATCATTACTCACCAATGTTAGCTGACTGCTCTGTGCTCCTGGTCAGTCTTTCCACATTTGTCCTATGGAATTTCACTTACTTTATTACCCTGAAGTGTATGACAGTCACCTTTCAATCACTCACCTCCATAACAATTTAAATTTATAGGCACTGTGGTGTATGCTCTTCTTTCTCTTTCTTCATGTAATATAGGTGGCACCCTTTCAGTTTGATTATTCTTCTAATAGCTTCCTTATATCGTCCTAGATTCTTAGCTGACATATTTATTTTTCTCCCTATAGCCTACATTTCCTTTCAATTTTTAGCATAATATTTTCCCTGGCATGTAAAGGTACTTATAAGCCATTTATATTAAAACAAAGAAAGAATACTCCACATTCCATCAAATAAAATCCATTTTCTCTTCCTCTTAAACTCACACTTAATGACATATTTTGTGGTAACTGACTCTACTGAGCTTCAATTTCTACTAATTTATCAACCCAGTCTATTCTGCCTTCTCTTACCATAAGACTACTGAATCATTTTACTCTGTGAATATTTCTGATCTTCCTGTCATTGAATCCAAAATTTTAGTTTAAGTTTTGTGCATCTTTTCATAATTTCATATATGAATACTATGTTATATATAATTCCTACCCCTCCCCCTTCCTATGTCTGAGTTCATTTATGTCAATGTATGTTTCTAGTGTGTACATGTGCTTTAGACTGACCATATGGGACAAGATAACCTTTCAGGGGGTTTCCTCCTTGGAGAAGACTGACTTCTCACTCTCTTTCAGAAGCAATTATTTGCCTGTAATTCTTCACCTAGTGGTGGGACATTGTGAGGTTGCCTTCATCCACATTGGCCAATGACTTTAAAAAAATATTTTTAATTAAAATATTACATCATTTCCCTTCCTGGTTACAGCCCCTCTCATGAGGCCACCCTGTTCTCTATCTTTCAAACTTAATGCCTCTTTTTCTTTATGTACTATTGCCATATAATATATGTACATGTTATGTATCTTTGTTTTGTTACAAAATACACACACGCGCGCGCACACACACACACATACACACACACACACATATAAAGAAATTACTTAGTATTAGATAACTAGGGGAAGACTAATTCTTCCTCTCTTTGAAATTATTAATTGTTAATGGGTCTTTATCTAGGGGTGTGGCCATGTGATATTTCTCCCATTCATGTTGGAATGTCAACTGGTACTGAAATTGTCCTGGTCTGTTAAAGTAGCTATATTGTTGAGATTTCATGGGTATACCTTCCCTGGCATATCTAGCTTTTTAAATTTTTCATAAATTTATCTGATAGTTTTTCATATTCTATAAGATTGACTCTCTTCTGAAATATTTTATTACCCTGGTTCTTTGCTAATATACTACCTTAGTTTTCTACTCCCATCTTTGACTTACCCTCAGTCTTCCTTGATGGATCTTATTATCTTCTATTTAAATCATCAAGATCTTATGGCTTGGTTTTGTAAATTCTTCGCTCGATTTGATCTATCATTTGGATACTTATCCATATCGCTAGCAAAAGTATGTATAGTTATTGCTCCTTGTTTTTGTTTATTGCCATATGTCATATATTTATTGCAAAAAATAATGAATCTCGTAACGTTTTCATATATGTATACCATGTATTTAGCTCATATTCATCCTTCCATTACTGAATATTTCCCCTTCTTCTAGTCCTGTTTCTCCCTCCCAAATAGTCTTCTTCTGCTTTCAGGTTCCATGTTGTCATCCAGTGTGTGTGTGTGTGTGTGTGTGTGTGTGTGTGTGTGTGTGTGTGTGTGGTTTATTTTGCTTGACATAATTGATTCTTTCTTTTGGCTGAACAAAACTCCACCATATGATTATTTTTCACATTTTTCATTATCTGTTATTGCCTTATTGTCTGCGCCTTATCCTTGGCCAATATACAGCTGACTTCTACACACATCTGCAATTTATTGTCCCATAAACAATTCAAAATCAAATATCTTAAACTGAACATCTCACCTCCCTGCAAGCTTGCTGCTCTCTGAGTGTATTTACAATGCATTTACTGCCTTAAGAAACTGGTACAGTTGTAAAGCCAGAGTCTAAAACTTCAGAAACTTCTTTCTCTTGCTTATTTATTATTCAGCTCATAATTAAACTATTTTGCTCCAGTCACCATTATATCAGCAATCCATTTCTATCTATCTCTACTGCCTAATCTGGACTATGGGTTATGTTTTTATTCACTTTCTAATTAATCTTCAAATTACCCATCTTTTCTCTATTTCAGTTCTTAATTCCAAAGGCACAGTTGTCCTACACAGTATACATGTGATCTTAGCCAGTGCTAAGCACACTTCTTGAAACACCAGGACCTCACTAAATATTAAAATAGGTATGTGATTTACAAATAAGATTTTCCCTCTCTTAAGCCTTTTTAGATATTTCTATTACTTTATAACTGAATGAAAACTTTTTTGACAAGTCCTGATAGGTCCTAATAATGTCCTTACCTAATTCTCTGCTGTTTCTTCTTGTCACGGCTGATTTTTCCCTCTGATCTCAGCTTCAGTGCCACTTATCTGAATCATTTCATTAAACTTACTCCTTTCTTTGACCTTGTGACCTTTCAGTATTTTTACCCCTCTAGGCATAGTAATGTACTTTCCAATACTGAATATATTTTGATTTGGTACAGAAATCAAAGATTAATCTTTGAATTTCTCACTAGACTCCTTTTTATTATTTTATTTCATTTTAATTTTTTATTCATTTAACATACTAACCATAAGATTCCATAGCATACCCAATCAACATATGATTCCCCCTCTCATCCTCCTCCTGATCCCCCCCAGCTTTCTCCCCTCCTTACTCCCCCCCCCATCACCTCCTCCAAAAGGATAAAGCCTTCCCTGGGGGGATAGCAAAGCCTGATACATTCAGTTGAAGCAGGACCAAGCCCTGCCTCAAGGATGAACAAGGTGTCCCACCATAGGTAATGGGGTTCAGAAAGCCAGTTCTTGCACCAGGGATAAATCCTGATTCCATTTCTAGGGGCTCCTCAACCAGATCAAGCTACACAACTGCCTCCCATATGCAGAGGGCCTAGTCTCCCATGCAGGTTCCACAGCTTTAGGTCTAAAGTTCATGAGTTCCTATGAACTTGGTTCAGTTGTCTTTGTAGATTTCCCCATCATGATCTTGACCTCCCCCCATTTTGCTCATATAATCCTTCTTCCCTCTCTTTGACTGGATTCTTGGAGCAAGGCCTGGTGCTTGGTTGTGTATTTCTACATCTGCTTCCATCAGCTACTGGATGAAGGCTCTATGATGACAGTCAGGATATTCACCAATGTACTTACCAGCATAGGCCAGTTCAGGCACTCTCTCCATTATTGCTAGTAGTCTAATCTGAGATCATTCTTATGGATTCCTGGGAATTTCCCTAGCACCAGGTTTCTGCCTTACCCCATAATCTCTTCCTTTATCAAGATATCACTTTCATTGCTCTCCCACTCCGTCCTTCCCCCCAGATCGATGATCCTATTCACTCATATTCTCATTCTCCATCCCCTCCCCTCTATTGCCCCCCATCCCCAGTTTACTTATAGAGATATCCTCTGTTTGCCCTTCCCAAGGCAATCCATGCATCCATCTTAGGGTCCTCCTTGTTTTCTAGCTTCTCTGGAACTGTGGGTTGTAGTCTGATTATCTTTTATTTTACATCTGGTATCCACTTATGGGTGAGTACATACCATGTTTATCTTTCTGAGTCCGGGTTACCTCACTGGGGATGATATTTTCTAGTTCCATCCATTTACTTACAGATTTCATGATATCATTGTTTTTTCACAGCTGAGTAATACTCCATTCTGTATATGTATCACATTTTCTTTATCCATTCTTTGGTTGAGGTGCATCTAGGTTGTTTCCAGGTTCTGGCTATTACAAATAATGAGGCTATGAATGAAGTTGAGCAAGTGTCCTTGTGGTATGATTGAACAACCTTTGGGTGTATTCCCAAGAGTGGTATCATTGGATCTTGAGGTAGATTGATTCCCAATTTTCTGAGAAGTTGTCACACTGATTTGCAGAGTGGTTATAGAAGTTTGCACTCCCATCAACAGTGGAGGAGTGTTCCCCTTGCTCCACATCCTCTCCAACATAAGCTGCCATCAGTGTTCTTGATCTTAGTCATTCTGACAGGTGTAAGATGGTCTCTCAGAGTCATTTTGATTTGCACTTCTCTGCTGCCTAAGAATGTTGAGCAACTCCTTAAAAGTTTTTGAGCCATTTGAAATTGTTCTTTTGAATATTCTCTGTTTAGTTCTGTAACTCAATTTTTAATTGGATTATTTGGTATTTTGCTGTCTAGTTTCTTGAGTTCTTTATGTATTTTGGAGTTCAGCCCTCTGTCATATGTGGGGTTAGTGAAGATCTTAGAAGAGAAATTATGAAGTAGCCTAGAATGCATTTGCACAGGAGACCACTCCCTAAATATAACACTAGTAGCACAGACACTGAAAGCAACAGTTAATAAATGGAGCCTCCTAAAAGTGAGAAGCTTCTATAAGGCAAAGGACACAGTAAATAAGACAAAACAACAGCCTCACTGGACTCTTAACATCCCCACTGTTAATTATTTTTACCCCTCTATCTCCTATTCTTCATACGATATCTGATCTATGTTAAAAATTGAAAAAGGCCTAAGGAACTAATGAGATAGTAAAGGCTAAGTGGTGAATAATGGTGCCTGGATTATATATTTTTAAGTGGTGGAAAGTCTAGAAACTTTAGTACTGTGGCTGTTCTATGAAGGATAGATTGAAACCCTTAAATCCATGATCTCATTTAATCCATAAATTAATCTTTTCAAGTGGTTGCAAAATATTCCCTTTCACAAATAAGAGAATTGAAGATTGGGCTTGTGAAGGTTAAACTTCTAATAAAAATGTAGGACTAAGAATTTGTTTTATGTTTCCTGATTATTTAACCTACATTTATTTCCATCACTCACTACTGGCATGATGTTAGCCAGAATTCAGAAGCCCCTAGTTCTTGGGAGCAGGAACATTTGAGTGGAATTTAAAGAACTGAATCACTCTGAGAAATCATTCTGTGTATCATCAAAGCATGGATGAGTTCATCCTGACTCTAGATGAGGGCTCAGGCTTTTTTCTTTCTTTCTTTCTTTCTTTCTTTCTTTCTTTCTTTCTTTCTTTCTTTCTTTCTTTCTTTCTTTCTTTTTTTTGGTTTGGTTGGTTGTTTTATCATCCCTGGAGGGGAAGCTGTGACCAAGTAGAGATAACTCAAGGATTATGAGAATGGCTATGTCTGTGATGTAATCCCTCATTCTACACAACAGAAGGATCTAGAAGACAATTGAGAATCCCTCTCTAAGATACTTTACAATTGACTTTTAAAGCTGCAAGTATAGCTAAGTGAGCTAAGTGAGCCTTTACTCACTACCCTCAGCTTGATCCCAAGTAATTTGCAATATAAGCAAATAAATAAACAAGCAATGTCTTACTCCATTTTATCTCAACTCTGACCTTATTATCTTTCCCATAAAAGCCACACTAGATAGAAGTACCTAGAACTACCATTACTTTCTTGCAGGGTTTTCCTTCCTCTAGTCTGGTCCCTATTTTCAGTCTTTCCATGTCACCATAACCCTATGGATCTATAGTATTTCCCCATCAGAAGAAAGTTCAGAATTAAACACCATTGCTTCTCATCACTGCTGTAAGCATCCATCAAAATGATGTGTGATGTGTGTGAGATGCTGTCAAGAAATCTCATTCAATAATCATCTCTTGCTTTTTTCTTTTCTTGACTCCTTGAAAATATATACAATGCTTTCAATTTCCTTGAAGATATGCCTTAAATCAGAGATAGAAACCCAGTGGCTACTTATACATTAAAGTATTTTTAATAAGTTGACATCATTGGAAATATGGATGATTTTTATATGGAAATCTGGACTCAAAAATTCTGTTGAAAAATAGTAAGTCCTGGAATCCTTGGGCTTATAATCCCATATGACAGGAGTAGGCAGGACACTTGTGTAGCAACTGCTCGCTTTAGAGAATATATGTAAACTCTAGTTTTCCATACCCCTCTTTTTTTTCTCTCTGATTTTCTATCATTGTCTAATCTAGTATGTTCATTTACATAGTCTGCTCTGCTATGTGGCTCTTCACTGTAGTATCTCTCACTTCTACCAAGACATAGAATCTCGTCTGAGATCTTGCTCTTCTCTTGTACTATGTCTGCTTGTTGTTGAACCATAACATAGCATTGAACTTTGACTAATTTGATTTGATTGAATTTGAGTTATTATGTTCAATAATGGCAGAACAGTGTCCACAAAATTGCTTTCATTTTGGAGTACATGCTATGAGCCATACCTCACTATATATTTCCAGATCTGTGAACTTAATTCTAGTTCTTCACTATCAAATTATTCATCTTCTAGGACAGAGCCTGATCTATCTCAAAAGCCTAGTAAATGAGTACACTGAACAAAATAAAAATGCTGTGTTAAATTTCATCCTCACAATAACTCTGTGTTGGAGTTTTGCTGTTGTTATCTTCATTTTCATAAAGGAGAAACTGAGGTTTAGAAGCTGACTACTCCATCCCATCCTTCTAGAATCCTAAACTGTTTTGTTTACAAGGTACTTACAAACTAGTTACAATAGTCCCCTCATTTCACAACTTAGGAATCCAAGTCTGAACATCAAGGAATTTTCTCTTTAGTTTCCTTATGAGCAACTTTTGATCAGCAAATAGCCACTGTCTCTTGTGTCCTACGCCACTGCGGGCTTCCAATCCCAACTCCCTCTGGGACTATCAAAGTTTAGATTTCTCTACCAATCCCATTCTAGTGTTCATAAACTTCCCGAATTTATGATCCCTTTACTTGGATCATGATGTTGTGCCTCCCAAGAAAGGGACTGAGGGCATCTCTGGAGCCTCATTAACTGGGTATTCCTAATTTCTGTACCATCTACATCACTGGAGGAAGCTGAGTTCTAAAGAGAATTACTTCCGGGTTGGACTATACTATTTCTAAAAACAAACACAAATGGAAGCCATATATTCTATGAGACACAAAAATTGATCCCTTTATTAAGTATTGCAAGTGATATTTTCTTCATATTTGGGAAAAGAGAGCAATATAAAACAATTCATTTACTTACTTGAGTTGGCTTTCAGGAAGCCAGTGACTAACTTAGCATGTGAGGGTGGTAAAAGCGTTATCTGCCTCCTGTCCTCAGACACACCAAGCTTGTTACATCACATCTACTTCTCTATGTTTAGACTTCTCTAGCTTTCTTTGGGTATTTACCCAGAAGCTGTGTAGCTGGGTCATATGGTAGTTCTACTTTTAGTTTTCAGAGAAGCCTCTATACTGATTTCTACAGTGGCTTCACCAGTTTACACTCCCACCTGTGGTTAATAAGGGTTTCTTTTTTCTCACATTGTTGCCAGAAAAGGGACCATGGGAGGGGAAGAAGCGATCTTAAAAGGGAAGGTGACTAATAGAAGACATGTGACATGGAAGTAGAAGGAGAACTGTTGGGTGAGAAGGGGACCAACGGGAGGATGGGGCAGTGATGGAGAGGAGTAGGGGAGGGAGACAAAGAAGAGCAGAGTATGTATGGAAATTCCATAATGAAACCTATTGCTTTGTATGCTAATTAAAATAATTAAAAAAGAATTCTGCACCTCCCCCACCCCATTTGCCTGTCCTGTTAATTTTCACTGATTGTGAAGTGATCCCACTCTCATCCTCATAGAAAGGCTTTCTGGGCCACCTGGATATAAGGGTACTTCTCTATGTTTTATGTCACAGTCCCCTTTATTATTGCTGGTATGTCACCTAGATTTTAATTTATTTATTTATATGCTTATTTTACGTTTTATTTTCTTTTTAGAAGTAACTTTATTGAGAGTATAATTGACATACATAAAATTGCATTTAATACACATGTTGTTATTGAATGTGTGCACATACATGGGATGGCACCACCACAAATATGACTACATACCCATCTCCACACAGGTTTCCTTTTGTTCATTTGTGTGGCCATGAGTGTGTAGGTGTAAGAACAATTATCATGCCATCCATCCTTGTAACACATTTTAAAGCATGTAATACCAGAATGCTAGCTGTAGGTGCTATGTTTGGTAGCAGATCTCTGAAACCATCTCATCGTGCAGAACAGAAAGTTTATATCCCATTGAAAAACAATTCTTCATTTCTGCATCACCCCAGCTGGTGGAAAGTACCATCCTATTCTGTGTCTCTTTGAGTTTTGCTATTTTAGATACTTTATGTAATTGGAATTATGTAGCTTTTATTCTTCTGTGGCTGGCTTCTTTCATGTACTTCAGGCTCATCCATCTTCCTGCAACTGACAAAGTTCTTCTTTTTTAAGGCCAAACATATTTCATTGTATCTTTATATCACCTTCCTTTTCTTTCTTTCCTTTTTAAAAAAAATATATGTTTTAATTACACGTATACAGTTGTCTCTGTGTAGGGGTCTGTGCACATGAGTACAGATGCACACAGAGGCCAAAAAAAGTCAATGAATACTCTAGAGCTGGAGTTACAGGCTGTTGTGAGCTGACCAACATAATTTTGGGAATTGAACTTGGCTGCTCTGAAAGAACATATCACTGAGACAGCTTACCATATCCCCTTTTCTTCCCTTTATTTAAAAAAATCTGTTTTGAAACAGTCTTACAAAATAACCTAGACATGACCCCCAAATCATGATCCTCCTGCCTCAGCTTTCTGAGCATCAGGGTTATCTATTTATCAGATGCTTTCATGCTGCAGAGCTTGTGATGGGATAGAAGGTGTGTGCTCTCAGGACACCTAACTATATCACATTTTAAAAATAATTTTCCATTAGTGGAAAGTTGTGTTTTTCCCTATCTTGGTTTTTGAGAATAATATTGATTATGAGAATATACCTCTGTATTTTTAATAGGGGATGGCTATTCTTGGCTGCCAACCTGACTATGTATAATTAACTAAAACTCAAGGGTACAGTTGTGAAGGGTTTTTCTCTTAAATCATTTGAAGTATAAAGACCCATTCTAATAATAAGGACAATGTTGCAACCAAGAACAGAACATAAAGGTTCCCTTACTCTTGACTCTGTCCTCAGTGTGAATGAGGATCTTGCCTGTCTTGTTGCACTCTGCTTTCCTAGTATCAAAAAGTGAATTACAGAATTTTCAGAAGTCATGAATGCAGGTAGTAACACCACCAGCTAAGGAGCAGAATGGCATCTAATATGACTGAAGCACAGCACTGGGAGCAATACTTAGTAAGCAACTACTCCATCCCAGGAATTCTATAGGCATGGTGAGAAATGTGGAGCTTCTAGAGGGAAAGAGGAGCCATTACTAACTACATGCTGTTATGCAGCCATCAGAATTATTTAGAAAAAATAGTTACAAGTATCATCTCACAGATGAGAAGTTCAGAAGGGTGCAGGACTTGTTTAAGGGCATATAGATGCTAAATAATAGAGTTAGGGGTTTAAACCTTAACCTTCTCATTCAAAACACATGCTCTTCATCCTTTCTCTTGATACCTTCCATGGAATTTTTGTAAGTAGAAAGATTGTGTTTTGTGTAGTGATATTTTTTTGTTTTTGGTTTTGGTTTTTGGTTTTTTGAGACAGGGTTTCTCTGTGTAGCTTTGTGCCTTTCCTGGGACTTACTTGGTAGCCCAGGCTGGCCTTGAACTCACAGAGATCTGCCTGCCTCTGCCTCCGAGTGCTGGGATTAAAGGAGTGCGCCCACCACCGCCCGGCGTGTAGTGATATTTTAATTATACTGAAATGTGATTTTATTTGTATGTTAATAAATAAAGTTTGTCTGGAGATCAGAGGTCATTTAGCGAGCGAGCGAGCCAGGAACAGAATTCAGGTGGTGGTAGCCCACGCCCTTAATCTGATCACATGGCAGGCAGTGTCTCTGTGTGTTCAAGGACACAGCCAAGCATGGTGACCCTTGAGTCTTTAATCCCAGTACCAACCATAGAGACCAAGAGGTCTGTATAGACAGGCAGTGATGAGGAAGTCATGTGGCTGGGCTTAGAGCCAATGAGAAGGCAGAACAGGAAAGCAATAAAACTGAAGACACACAGGAAGAAAGTCTCTCAGTGGAAAGACGACAGCGAGTGGTAAGCTAAAGGGAGTTGTGGCTCTTGCTCTGATCTCTTAGGCTTTAACTCTGTGTTTGGCTCTGTTTTTCTTATTTAATAAGACCATTTAGAATTTTGTCTACAGTTTTGAATTAAAGGAAGGAGAGAAGGATGTAGGAAAATATAGAACATTTTGGTTGTATATTTGGTTGAAATGATGCAAGGAATGATGGCCCTGGGAGCTGCTTTCATGTGAGCTCTGAGCCACTTTGGTCAAATTTGGGCCAGGGTATGTAGTTCACTATATTTCATGCATTGGGCACAAATGTTCTATCATGGAGCACATGATAAATCTTTCCTTAGGAAGATCAGATGTGGTTGTCCTAGAGCACTATACTTCTTGGGGGATTTCTGGTCCCATAGAATATAGAGCAAGGGATGATTAAAAAAAAATTATATCCAAGGAGTACAGTCAATTAAGTGAACATGCAGTGACAGATCAAAATCAAATGTCAGCAGGGTGTACACTGCTAACATTTCTCACCTAAGACTTGCTTCATAGATGGTTGTCTTAATTATGTCCTTTCTACACTAGATTAAATGACATTAATAGGCCTTATTGTCAAGTTTATTTCTAGTTGATAAGTGGCTATTGACAATTGGTCCTTGGTACTAGACCAGAGATAGACATAAATGTAATTTAAAGGAGAAAACACATATTTATTTATTTTTTTGCTTCCACTTTGATAACCCTTTAGACAGAGTCTAAGCAAGGGTGGCACAGATAGTTTATTTGTTAGATATACATAAGGGGTAGTTGTGATGAATCACAGTGGGATTGAGGAATAGACCAATACAGTTTCTGAGAAACTTAATCTCTTATTACCTGAAGAATGTAGAGGCCCCGAGTGTGGGCTATACCCCACTAGCCCTATCATTTGAAAATTTAGTTTTCTTTTACTTCTAGGCTGTGCTGGTCTACATGCACTGAGGGAGCTCCCAAGGCTTCAGAGAAAGCCTTCAGGCAGAAAACACAAAGACTTAACTAGTAATATACCCGAGGCAGAGGGTATCAGAGCATCACAAAATGATTCTGGATGCATACCAAAAGTACTGCAACTGGGGCTGAAATCGGAGTATTCTGAAATTGGAATACTCATTCAGAAAATGCTGATAGCATGTAACTGCATTTCAGACACATTGCTGTGCTCTCAGAAAAGCAATGCAGGATGTAATATATATCATTTCTTTCCTCTTGGAACACTGGAATGGAAGAGAAAGATACGAAAAAACAGGGCAACTCTATGACAGTATGATAAAAATGAAAGTAGGTTTAAACAGTACAAAGAGTTACAATGGAAGAAATGTCACTTTGGTTGAGATCCTGGTAGTCAGGGACACCTTTATGGAGAAATAGTCTTTGAGCTCAATCTCGAAAGATTTCAATAATGGGGTGGGGGAATTCAGTTAAAGGGAAGGACATGGGACAGAATGGAAGGTACCTAGAGGAGCACGGTGTGGAGAAATTGGGGTTTGTGATCAAGTAAAAGACACAAAGAGCTGATGGTATCATAGATAGCATTATGATAGACACTCTTCTTCTTCTTTGGGCAGAATAGGGTGATGGGAGGTTCTTAGGGCTTTAAGTTGTGATGAGAACACAGTTTCTCACTCTTAGTCAAGAATGGCTAGAGGCAGGTGAAAATCATGGGTGGTTGTAGGATGGAGTATGCCCTGCCAGCCTTGGCTTACTTAGGCCATTGGCAAAAGAATAGAGGATCTAATTTGGACATGTAGAATCAACGTAAAGATAGAAAGCGGGTTGCACCCTCCAGACATTCTCTGTTTTCAACACTTGATTAGAGAATGGCATATTATTCTACTCTACCATTTAGGATAGGTTAATATTTTTTATTAATGTGTGGCCTGGTGAGTTCCCTTAGCCTTCATCTATCAACCTCTGCATTGTGCCTTCAACAGCAGCCCACACCCAGTGCCTCAGAAGCCCATACATCATGCCTTGAGGCAGAGAAGCAGATTCCCTTTTATCTTCCTTGCAAAAGCACAGATAGATGTTCAGAATGTCAGTAAATGCACCCAGACTTCTCTGGGATTCAGGCACAGCATCTCCCTGGATGACCTCCTTGGAATCTTCATTCCCATTGCATTCCAGACAGATAAACTCTCCTTTTGTTCCTTCACTCAGAACTGTCTCCACCCCACTCTTTCAACCCATGTGTCCTGGACAGCACATTTGTGTAGCCATTTCTGCTTTCTCCAGCTGTTGAGGCCATTTGTGAGGCAGATATTGTATTAATCATCATCTGAAAATGTGTGTGCCATGACATTCTGAGATGCATGGCTCATTTTTAGACTTCAACCACATCTCCCCTTCATCATCTAATTAGGAAGGCAGCATCATGAAGAGCAAAGGACCATGAGCTGAGTATTGCACAAGACCTGGTTATGATACTGAATCCTTGTGTGGTCTTGGTATTTCTATCTATGTATTTGGTTCACTTTGTCTGTGAACTGAGGTGGTTGAATCAATCAACTCTGAGGCTGTTATATTTTTAAAGTTTAATGGTCCAAAGTTTCTAGGGTTATTAAACACTTAAACATTACCTCTGTTTCTTTCATACATTCATGACAATATGCCTTCACTTACTTTTTGAAGTTTTGGTAGAAATATAATACTCATATAGAAAATTGCATTAATCATGAACGTAAACTTTGTACATTTTCTTGAAGTGAATAAAGTCACGTGCCTATATCCAGGTAAAGAAAGAAAACATTATGTACCACACAAAGCCTCTCCACCATAGCCCCTTTCTTAAGGGTAAACACTGTCTTGACTTTTAACATTAGACATAGGTTAATTTTGTCTTTTTTAAAACTTTAGACTTTTAACAAAAAAAGTGTATTATGTATTCAATTTTATTTGATTTCTTTTGTTCACTGTGCTATGAGATTCACCCGTATTGCTAAAGTTGTCATTTATTTATCTTTACTTATTACCCTCCTTTCACCCCTACTTTCTCCTTTTCTTTCTTTCTCTTATTCTCAGGTAAAGCTTTTATTTAAAAAAAAAATCTAGTACCTATCTTAACTATAAGGATTGATAGGCTGTAACAGAACCTTTTCTCATTAAAAATCTCTTGGAAATGGCTTCTCTTAGTTATATAAAACCAAACCAACAAACAAATTAAACCAGTAGATTTTAGTGGGAATGGTAGGGCAAGAAAGAAAGTTGTCCCTTCATGGTATGTTTAACTCAAAAGCCACTGGAGAATAGTTTGGAAAATTCTATCCAGAATTCTGGAGCTGCTAGGGATGGGAAGGCAGACAATCCTTACCTCTTTCTTTTGTGAATTTTAGAACTTTTCAGGTTGCTTGAGTTTATCCCAACATCTACAGATCTTCAAAACAGAAAACAAGAACATTTGATTCAAGACCATACTTTGTATACATACCTTGACACATGACCCAACAATGAAGTGAAGAACATAAACTAATGAGTTGGACACTTAAGCTTGGCCTTGAGGCTGTGGGATTACTGGGGTCTGTATACTGATTCTTTCTAATGCCTCTCTCTGTACTATAGCAGCCCAGGGCAATATGGACACTTGTTTTCAACTGTCACATCATGTGATAGTGTAGGGATTACTGCCAAAGACCTTCCAGAAACATTAGGTGCAGTGTGGAATCTCATTCTGTAAGGAGAGCAACTACCTCTGAGGAATACAGGCACTTCTCATTTTTGTGCATATGTGAGACTAAGAGAGCAATTAATCTAAGTTTTAAAAGAATTGTTTGTACTTCAAGTGGATCAAGTTGTTACCATTCATTTATTCAGAATTTATTCATTGCGTTTTTATTTAATCATATAGTCAACTATTTAGACACTTTTAGAAGTAGCACACCTTCAATTAGAATGTGCTCTTCCCTTCAATATTCTCTAGTCCATTTATTTGTCTTAAGTACCCAGAGGCTCCATGGGTTTGATTGGTGATGACTTCGCTTGGGAGATTTGTCCTCATAGGACATTGTATGTACTAAATAGACACTTGCTCATTATTGAGATCATTTTTACAAGTGTAAAAGTGCATGGCCTTCTCTTTTATTTACTTCCCAAGTCATTCTCTGGAATTAAGTTTTCTTATTTTAAAGTGAAAACAGTGTAAGTTCTTTATAAGTCAGTGTCTGCACTGCCTCTGGAGCTGTACCCATCTGGATGGCCTTGGCTAACACCTGCGGCCATGGTGCCAGCCAGGCCTAGGCTGCTGCTAAGGACCATGTATTGGTCCATGGTCTTACTGCTGCTGAGGTCTATGTTGTTGTCCATATCCCATGGTGCCACCAAAGGCCACATGAAGCCTGAAGTCTAGGCCACAGCCTGACATGAGTGGCCAGAGCTACCACTTGGAGCTAGGGTGTCCACCAGGCAGAGCTGCTGCCTGAGACCATGTCTGGGTCTGTGGGCCAGCTGCAGCTGGAGTCTGTGTTGAAGTCTGTGGCCCAGGTTGCCACTAGGGCCCATAGAGAGGCCCAGGATTTGGGCTAGACCCTGTGGCTTGGTTGGAGTCTGGGGGCCATACCACAGCAGGGGCCATACAGATATGGGTGGACTGTGCTACCAGTGTCTTAGGCTGACCAGCTTGGCTACCACCCGGTCCCACAGCTAGGCCTTTCATTGGTCCAGCCTAGCATCTACCCCATGTAGGACCTGATGGATATCGTGACGGTGTTGGTCCCATGGAACAATACCCAAAAGATCTCCAAGACTCAGGGAGGCCCCAGGATATCCCAGAGGAGTTCTAGTGAGGATCCAATAAGGATGATATACCAGGAACCAGAGACCTTGAACCAGACCAGTGACTCATTGCAATGAACATTTGCCAGTAAAGCTGATGAGACAAAGGGGTGTATTATGTGGCACAATGAAGCCTCCAATGCCACCAGGATGAATGAAGAGGTGGTGGAGAGGCAGGAAAGAAGGAGAAGGAAAGAGATTTTTGTTGTTGTTATGGTTTTTGGTTTGGTTTGGTTTCTGTTTTGTTTGTTTGTTTTTGCTTTGTTTGCTTGCTTGCTTACTCTGTTTTATTTTTCTTGGTGGGTGGGTGCAGCAGGGATGAGGGGAGGATATGGGGGGACTGGGAGGTGAGCCTAATTGGAATGCATGATATGAAACTCCCAAAGAGTCAATAAAGAAGTTAAATAAAAAAAATAAAATAAATCTGTGTCTGTTAGGTCTCTGAGGAATCGTTATCTTCTCCTTTACTTATCTTGCCTATGACTCTATGACATGAGTCAGCCACTCATAAAAGTGAATAACCCAGACATTTTTTGAAAACATGGAGATGGGAATCCAACACTTGAGATTTGTACACTGCACTGATGTTCTTCCATTTAAAAAAATGAGCATAGATAGGTGTCTGGGAAGAAAGCCACCATGTACTGAGCTTTCTGGCGTAATTATATTCAGCAGCCATAGGAAATCATGTCCATTTTACTGAAGCAGACACTTGTTCTGGGAGATTAGCACATCAAATGTCAAGTGGTATGCAGGCCTAACCTATCATATTGTCAAAAGCTACTGCAATTTTAACCATTTCTGCATTTATGTTAAAAAATATTTGAGTTCTTCATATATGAGTATTAGATCTGTATCATTCTCATACCGCTCCTATAATTCCACCCTGTCCCACTGCAGAGAAGTTTTTCCCAATTCCTACCTCAGGACCTGTTAAGACTCCAGGCGCAGAGATGTCTTTCATCCTGAATTTCTGATACAATTATCACTTCCCTGCCTGTAGTTTTTGGAAAAAAGGTCCTTTTGTCTCCAAGACTATCAAGTTGTACTTGTCATTTAATTTATTTATTCAATTGTTAATTATTTTGGTAGTGTGGTTGAACTCATGTCTTCATTCATCGTATGCCTGTCCTTTACCCCTGAGTTACATACCGAGCCCTGCTCTATATTATATGTCTTTAACTAAAGGCTAAAGTGGTTACAGGCAAACAAAAGCTAGCCTTTGAATAGGTGACAATCTGGGAAGACTTTTCTTTGGGCTTTAATATTAATATGGGCATAAAATTAAATATCAAGCAGAACTGTACTTTCCCATTGGGTGTGAAGAGAGGTTTTCAGTAGGAAGTTTTCAGTTTTTATTTGGGATCCCAAAAAGCAGAGAGTATATATTCTTGGCATGGTTCATGACCAGTGTCTCATTGTTTAGTTGACTTGGACTTCTGGGTAGATGATGATGATGACCTTTTCACAGGGTAGAAATGAATAGAACCTTTGAATTCTTGTTCACAAGTTCATCACTGGAAGACCAGAAAAATAAAAGAAAGATTTTTGTTATAGAAATAAGCATCTCAGGCAAGAGAAATGGCTCAGAAGAAAGGCACTTTCTACCAAGACTGCTAACCTGAGTTTGGTCGGTGGAGCATGCATGATAGAAGGAGAGAACAGCTACCATATGACTTCTGTGTACGTACTAAGGCGCGCGCGCACGAAAGAGACACAAACACAAAACAAGAGAGAGAGAGAAGAGAGAGAAGAGAGAGAGAGAGAGAGAGAGAGAGAGAGAGAGGAGAGGAGAGTAAAAATGAGCCTCTCTTGCCTCTCAGTAGTATCTTCAACTGTAAAGAAGCTCATTGTACCTTGTCTCAAATGCTTGCAAGAGTCTTAGAATGTGAGGTATCCTTGGACTCAGGTTCTAGACCTATGGATAATCAGAAAGGGAACATGAATTATACAAAGATATATGGCTAATAAGAGGCACAGCTGGTACCAACACTGCTCTTATTGCAGCTAGCCACTGTGCAGGAATTTTAGGTAATCAGTCCATTATTTCAGCTAGTCCTAGAAACTTGTATTGTCATCCCTAGCATATAAATGAGGAAACTTAAATTTGGGGTTAAGGGGCTAATGAATATGTGAGGCCAGAATTATTTGTATGGCTCAGTTACCAGGCGAAGTGACCCCAGGATATCTAACCCCGAGTCTATACCAAGGCCCCTGATAGTAAAGTTTCACATGGAACTAGGAGCTTCCTTGACAGCTTGGTGTTCTGAAATAGTGTTTGTTTTCTATTCCACATGGCCCATTACAGAGAGCAGCTTCCTCCAGCTGTTAGTCGGTGGCCTCTGGTAGACATCCAGTTGCTGATGAGTTTGAAGAGTCTCTCACTTGAGAGCACAGCTTCTTCTGAAACTCAACATGTCTATCAAGATTTTATTCATAAAGGTTGCATTCTTGAATAATTATCCAAAGCCCCAAGAGCTTCTTGGAGTAATCACTACCATTTACTTCATACATCTGTGTGCCAGACACTGGGCAAATGGTACTGCATATGCTTTCTCAAATCTGTAAGGTGATTTTTGTGAACTAAATGTTTTTAAGTTCACCAGATTCAAGGGGAAAAAAAAAAAAAAAACACTGGTGCTGTTGGGAGAAATCATTCACCTAAGATATAGTGGATCTTGAGGCCATTTCTATCAGAACCCCTGACTTTCCAGTTTCCTGACATTCTCTAGCTGGGCCAGGGACCAGATGTGTTGGAAGAGACTTTGCATGTCACTGTAGCTAGGCTCCTTTCAGCTCCTGCTTTAAGAAGGTGGAGATGACAGCCCCAAGGAGGTAAGGGACTTGTTTATGAGGAAGGAGTTTTCCCACACCCCGAATCAGCCTAATTTCCAAGGCTGGCATTTCCCTCTTGAGTTTTCAGGACTGTAGTTTAACATTCATCATTGATACCAGGCCTCTTAAAGTCATGGCCTTGCCTCCAGCATTTTTTTTTCTTGGGCCCTGGAACACTGAGATCCAGCATACACACCCCTCAAATTCCCTGGAAAATCTCCTGTAAAGAGTGATCCACCCATTCTTGCCTAGCTTCTTTGCTTCTTTCTGAGTGAGATATAATCCTAGTGACTGAATTACGTCACATTTTACTCTGGAGAGGATCAGGTTTTACCTCCTCTTAATTGAGTGACTGAGTCTCTTTGAGCTCACAGATTTAATCTTGAGATTCGGGTGGTTTAGATTTGGCTATTGAGACATAATAGGAAGTGATATTTTGGAAACTTTGGGTTAGAGAGAGTGGTGAGGGTTTCTCTCAGTCAGAGGCCTTGTTTGGGGACAGTTAAAGGTTCCTCCCATTAAGATGGAACCTTCTGATTGGGAAAGTCCTACTTTTGAGTCTCTCTGGGGTAAATTCACCACAAGAAAAGGTTGGGAATTGTGTCTGCCTTAAATTATATTCTTTCTTTTTCTTTTAACATTTGCTGTGTGTGTGTGTGTGTGTGTGTGTGTGTGTGTGTGTGTGTGTGTGTTGTGTATGTATGTAGGCATGTGAGTGCCATAGTGTATGTGTGGAGGTCAAAGGACAACTTCAGAAGTCAGATTTCTCCTATATATGTGTCCTGGAGATTGAACTCAGTTTATCAGTCTTAGAACTAGGCATTTGTCTATGGCTCTCCAGCCCTGCTCTGTCTTTTTTTGAGGACCTATAGGGTTCTTTAAGACACAGGGATTGTGATTTGGGTATGGAAAAGCAGATTAGATAAGATACCAGGTTCTTTATTGTGACTTCAATTAGATAAGTTTCTAATTGGTGTTTGGAAAGTCCTCTCATATTCTGTTCCTTCATCTTAAACAAAGAAAGGAAGAGGTTGAGACAATCAAGGTAGGAATATGTCTACCATGGTCTCATTTTGAATTAGGTTTTCTGTAGTTAAGAATTATTTGATCCAAATAATTAGTCTACCAAATGTCTATAGTTTGCTAAATAAAATAGTGCTGGAATTGCATTGTTGAATAATATTAAGCAAAATTCTGTTCCTTTGAAATTTGGAGATAAATGAGGGACATGGACAACAAATAGTTACTGTGAAGCTCAGTGACTCCATAGAGGGAGCATGGTACTTCATGGTAATATGGAATATATTTTAACATATTGATAGAAATCTATTTTGAAATATAATAATCATTTTAATTATTTAAAAATAACCAAATCAAATGTGTTCCCTTTTCACAGTGAAATATTTCTGCTTGATTAAGAGGATACAACATTGTTGGGTGACTATGTCATGAGTCCAAAGAAAACTATGTCACTGTATATATATACATATATGTCCTGACGATTTGCTATTATCAGTGACCTTATATCTATTGTAACTGGACCACAATAGTGTGGTGGTATTGTGTTCCCCAAAATATTGTGTACTCTAATAAATTTATCTGGGGTCAGAGAACAGACAGCCACTAAATACAAAGGCTAGAAAATGGTGGCACTCACACCTTTAATCCTAGCATTCCAGAGATAGAAATCCCTCTGGATCTCTGTGAGTTCAAGGCCACATTGGAAATAGCCAAGCATGGTGACACACACCTTTAATCCCAGAAAGCCAGCCTTTAATCCCAGGGAGTGGTGGTAGAAAGCAGAAAGATATATAAGGCGTGAGGACCAGAAACTAGAAGCTTTTGGCTGGTTAAGCATTTGGCTGGTTAAGCATTCAGGCTTTTGAGCAGTAATTCAGCTGAGACCCATTCCGGATAAGGACTCAGAGGCCTCCAGTCTGAGGAGACAAGACCAGATGAGGATCCAGCGAGGTGAGATAGCTGTGGCTTGTTCTGTCTCTCTGATCTACCAGATGGACCCCAATAACTTGCCTTTGATTTTATTAATAAGAACTTGTAAGATTCCTGCTACACAATAGTTTTAAAGCAATGCCTAATATTGTATCAATATGTTGATTTGATTAAAATGTGTGAGCTCCAGGAGAACAGAGACTAAGTCTATGCCACTCAGCATGTCTAGATTTGTATAGCATCTGGTGTATGATTAGCACTTAACAAATGTTCAATGAGTCAGGAGAACAGGATACAAGACAAGGGCCAGATCACAGAGGGATGAGAAAACAGACTTCCGTATTTGTGTTTTATCCTGTAGGCAAAGGGTAGCCTTTAAAACCCTTTGAAGAGGATCATAAACCTAGTCACAGTGTCACTTTGGAAAAAAAAGATAACCTTTCTAAGCCTGCTGATCAAACTCTGAATTTCCTCGTGTATCACTGTGTATGCTTGCTTATGTTAATAAAGTTTTATTCAGACAAAGCGCATATGTAGTAACGTTTGTGGCATGAATTGATGGATGAGTAAACAAACAAATGCACAATAATAACTGGCTGATAGGTAGAGAGAATGGTGTATAACACAGTCTTAGAATCAGCCTGAGACTTTTTTGTGTCATTTATTAGCTATATGGCATTGGTATGATCTCTTTTCTTCTTTTTTGATGGTGTGGTCTTGGTTTGATTTTTAGCTATGAATGTTAGTGTGTGCTTCATAATAAGGACTCAATATGTATCAGCTATTATTACTTGTTAATGGTGGAGAATCCCTGAACTTCCCTGCCATTCTCTATATGGAGTATAGTAAAGTCTTACAAACCTCAATGCTGCCAGAGTCCATGTAACACTTGTACTTCAACCCCTTTATCATATAATGAGAAAAGAAGGTCAAGCCTGGGATATAGGAAGGAACTGATCCTAGATATTGCACTCAGTTAGAGGTAAGTCTGAGGTCTCTAGAGGCAGAGTGTAGCCCCCTTAACCTTACAAAATTGAACAAAATGTTCTATGGGAGCTTGACATACAGTTTCCAACAAGGTAGGAAGGGAGCGAGAGAGATTCACACAAACACAGAGAGAGAGAGGGAGAGAGGGAGAGAGGGAGAGAGGGAGAGAGAGAGAGAGAGAGAGAGAGAGAGAGAGAGAGAGAGAGAGAGAGAGAGAGAGAGAGAGAGAGAGAGAGAGAGAGAGATTGATTTATGAATTAGGTAGAATGAGCTATTCCATTCCTTTTGCCCTAAAAGAAAATTTGGGATCCTTGTCCCATCTTCCCAAGGAAAAATAGAAGGTGGGATTAGTAGTAAAGATAAGAACTCCTCTAAGACTGAGACTGTTTTATCCTTTGTCTGGGATTTTCTCATAAACTTAAACTGCCCAAAGAACTCCTGGGACTGATGTGTGGAGGGATCCAGAGTTTCCTGTGAACTATGAGCCAGGTAAGAGACTAGCAAGTTAAATAAAATGATCATAATTGCATCATCATATAGGGTCAGAGCAGTGGCAGGTCCAGAGGACAAATCCTTCAGCTTTCCCACTTTGTACAGAAGTGGGGGTAAAGTTGGCACAGGTCATCTGCTAGACCAGTGTAAAGATTAACTCAATTGAGCCTGGCGTTGGGTCAATGTAAAAGCTGAAGGATAATGGGAGTCAAAGATGGCATCTTCTTAGCTTGGCATACTTCTTCTCTGAAAACACTTAGAATGAAGACTTAAAGTATTATATCTTGAGTTCAGTTTTTGATGTGGTGAATCCAAGGGCACCCGGAAACATACAACTAAAGATGGAGTCTAATAGTGAGGCAAAGCAAGAGAAACCTGGTAGGTCTACTATAAAAGTAGGGAACAGAGCAACCAGGGAAAGAAAACTCCCATCTTGAAGAAAGTGGCCATCGATTGAAGACTTGGGATTTTCAAAGTCATTCTAATGGGGGAAAAATGGCAGAGCTAAAATTTGAAACCATGTCTGAGATTCCAGAGGCCAGTCCACTGCTAAAATGCTGTGCTTCCACTCAGCTAGGAAGCAAGCTTGGAGGCAATGTGTCCATGGTTCCAAGCAGAGCTATCTTTCTTCCCTGCTTCTCTTCCTCCTTAGACCTCAGATGCCCCCAGAGAAGACTGGGGCTTAAAGGAAGGTCATTCAGACTTGGAACTCTGAGAACACTAAGGCTCCTTTCTGCCAAACTTCTTCCCCACCCCCATCCCAAGGGAAGAGAGTCCAACAAGACTCTGGTTCACATGTAATTGCTCCACTCCCAGAATTAGAAAGACTTTTTTTTCCTGTTGTTGGTCTCCTTCTAGCATCCTCAACTGATCCTCTTACAAAATTGTTATTTTAGGGCTGTTTGGACTTGTTTTCTACATAGCTCTTGTTTTCTATTCTTTCTTTCTTTTTTCCAGGGTTCAGACTAATTAAAGGAAGTGTAAATCACACCTCGTTTGCACAAAATACCTTTCATGAGGCCTGGAAGCAATTTGGCTCCTGTTTGCCAAAGATCTTTAGGAAAAAAAAAAATCTCTTTGGTTTAAAAAAGATTAATTCCTCAGTGCCAAAGAAACCCATTAAGTGCAACTCCCATTTCTGGGACCTTTTATGGTTTCCACGTGAAAATGGCAGCCAGGGCAGGAGAGTGGAGGACGACTAAGCCGATTCTGCTGTTATGTCTGGCTGCCTATGCTAACAACAACTCAGCTGCCTTACAGCAAAGAGAAGCTTTGAAAACACAGGCTGTCCCAGCATTTGGAACAATGTGTCACCAGCTCTCTTCTGATCCCTTTTGTACCCCAGTCTGGAACCAATCCCTAGGCAATGTCTCTTTAGGGCTGAGAGTCCTTGATTAAGGAATTTCTGGACAAGAGGACAGAACTGTCACCTTGGGCTGTCTCCTGTGCTTCCCATTAGAGATCTCTTCTTTCATGTTTCTTTGCTCTTTCTATTCTCACTCCAAACCTCTGCCTCTTTTGTCCTGTATATATTCAATTTTGTGGTAATAATTTAGCTACCTACATTTCCCCCTGATGTAGGCACATCCTGGAATGTGAAACCTGAGGAATCCTTGGCTATCTACTTCTAAGCTTTCATATTTAAAGATGGTTAGACTGAGAGCCCTTGAAGGGTATGGTGCATCCATACTTTCACATATGTTTTGTCTAGACCCAAGGACCAGTCTCAATTCATCATTCTTCCCACATTTTCATCATGATGACTTCATAACAGCAAGATTTTAGATGACAAGATGGTGGAAGGAAAATAAGACCCTGGTGACTGCTCTCCTACCTTCTCACAAACTCAGCTCTAGGAAATGAAAGGGAAGTGGAGTGTCTCAGTTAGGATTACAATAGGTGTAATGAAAGGCCATGACCAAAAAGCAGGTTGGGGAGGAAAGAGTTTATTGGGATTACACTTCAACATCACTGTTCATCATTGGAGGAAATCAGGACAAGAACTCAAGCAGGGAAGGAACCTGGAGGCAGGAGCTGATCCACAGGTCATGGAGGGGTGCTTCTTATTGGTTGTTCCTCCTGGCTTGTTCAGCCTGGTTTTTATAAAACCCAGAACCATCAGCCCAGGGGGTAGTAACACAAACAATAGGCTGGACCCTCCAGCATAGATCACCAATTAAGAAATACCCTACATAAGCCTGCCTACAGCCCAATCCTGTGGAGGCATTTTCTCAATTGAGGCTTACTCCTCTGATGACTCTAGCTTGTGTCAACTTAACACAAAACAAGCCAGCATAGCTGACTACTTCTCAACTTGACACACAAACACATCAGTGTTAAGCAGTAACATTGTAACTGGAGAATTTCTCTCCAGCTCCTACCAACCCGCCAGTCCCGGAGCCCACTTATAAAATAAACACACAGACTCTTATATTATTTAAACTGTTTGGCCTAATGGCTCAGGCCTCAAGCTATCTAGTTCTTTTATCTTAAATTAACCCAGTTTTATTAATCTATAAGTTACCACATGGCTCGTGGCTTACCGGTACCTTACATCTTGCTCGTAATGGCAGCGGCTAACAGGTCTCTCTTCCCTTCCTGTTTCCTCAATTCTCCTCTCTGTTAGTCCCACCTATATTTCCTGTCTGGCCATTGGCCAGTCAGTGTTTTATTTATATAGAGCAATATCCACAGCAAACCTTTCCTTGTTCATCCTCAATATCACACATTAATATTGACATCACAATATAAAACACTCATTTTGCAAACTTAAAAAGTTCCACAGTCTTATAAATCCAAATAGTTTAAAAGTTGTCTCTTTTAAAATATCCTGTCTCTTTTAAAATCCAAAGTCTCTGTAAAACTCCAAAACCTATCTTTTAAAAGTTTAAAGTCTCTTACCTGTGGGCTCCTATAAAGTTAAAAAAAATTAATTAAGCAGTTTCTTACTTCTAGGGGCAAGAACCAGAACACACTCACAATAAATCAATAGAAAACAAAACTCTGAGTAAATAACTCAGTGTTCAAAGTCTGGTATTGACCCATGATCTTCTGAGCTCCTCCAAGAGCCTGGATCAGTTCTCTGGCTCTGGCCTCTGTAGCACACACAGATTGCCTCTACATGGGTCATCCCATTGTACTGGGGGCTTCAGAATCTTCTAGGGTTTATTATCTAACTGGGCTGCATCTCCTGGGCTCTCTTCAGAGACTCCAGCCTTGCCAACAGTGCCAAGATTCAATGACTTCAAAACCAGTATCACCTGGGTAATTCTTACAGTACCAAGTTTAGTAGACCACATAAGGCACAATCTTGGCTGTCTCTGGAACACAGCTTCTGTGCTATAACACTCAGGAAACACTTCCCTGAAGATTTCACCTCAGTGATGCTGGTCTCTTCTTAATCACAGATGAGTCTTCAGCCCCAGCTGACCAGTACACATTGTCCCAGCAAAGCAAGGTTTTACCTTAGTAGATCTGGTCTCTTGTTACCACAACTGAATCTTCAGCCCCAGCTAACCGGACACCATAGATTCTTGACACAAATGGTCCAGTAGCATCTTTGCTTCCCTCTGAAACTTCGTAAGCCAGATCTCTACTGTATGCACCGCTCTCAACATTCTTATTTTCGAAGCTCCTACAGAACAGCCCACTGAGTTCTCAATACTCAATGACTTTTCTAGTCCAAAGTTCCAAAGTCCTTCCTCAATCCTCCCCAAACATGGTCAGGTCTACCACAACAATATTCCACTATTTTAATACCATTTTTTTTTGTCTTAGGGTTACTATCACTGTGATGAAACACCATGACCCCAAGAAAACTGGGGAGGAAAGGGTTTATTTTGCTTACACTTCCACATCATTGGAAGAAATCAGGGTAGTAACTCAAGCAGGGTAGAAACCTAGAGGTAGGAGTTGATGCAGAGACTATGGAAGAATGCTATTTACTGGCTTGCTCCTCATGGGTTGCTCAGCCTACTTTCTTATAGCTCTCAGTACCATGAGCTCAGAGGTGGTCCCACTCACAATGTGCTGGGCCCTCCACCATAGATCACCAATTAAGAGAATTTCCTATAGGCTTGCCTACAGCAGGATCCCACAGATGCATTTTCTCAGTTGGGACTCCTTCCTCTCTATGACTCTAGTTTGTATCTACTTGACATAAAACCAGCCAGCACAGGGAGGATGTAGTAGATGCAGTAGAAAGAGAAAACTTTTTTTGTTTTGTTTTGTTTTGTTTTTCAAGACAGGATTTCTCTGTGTAGCTTTGGAGCCTGTCCTGAAACTCACTCTGTAGCCCAGGCTGTCCTTGAACTCACAGAGATCCGCCTGACTCTGCCTCCTGAGTGCTGGGATTAAAGGCGTGTGCCACCACTGCCCGGCTATGAGAAAACTTTTATTGGATAAATCATGTGTGAACGTTTTCAGAATCCAGAGCACTGACCATTGCATCCTGGATGTATGGTCCATCTATTTTGACCTGGGTGTTATTGAGAAAGTTCTTTGAGCCTTGTAGACATTAGTTCCGTCATTGTAAGGTACAGACAAAAGCTCTATCCTCCTAGGATTGCTGGGGCAACTAAATCAGCATGTGTACAGTTGACCATAGTAATGAAGGCTATTGGTTTTCCAGGTAACTGACTTCTTGTCAGTGAATAAAAAGCTGTGAATGTGGCCACTCCCTGGCCCTGCTTCCCTCTGAGTGGAGAATTCACTTCCTAAGAAAATAAGTAAATAATAATACCAAAATATTTGGAACTTATTAAAGCATGAAATTTCCAGGCTGCTTTTCTGCTCCTCTGAACCTTCTGTAATTCTTCCAAAGAGAAGAAACACTGGACAAAAATAACCTTATCCAAGAACGTATTACATACTATGTTTCCGCAGTCAGTACTTTTTTCCATTTGAAATCCAAATTTTTAAAAATAAAATGTGCTGCAGCTTGGGCAGGGGGCAGGGCATGGGGTAGAAGAAGCACGGGTATTGTTTCAGAGCCTGGCATGGTAAAGTAAGAAGAACAGAGGCTTGGGAGCCAGACAGTCCAGGTTCAAATCCTGGTTCTGTGACTTGCTGTTAACATGACCTGAGACATTTTTGTCTGTTTGTTTTACTTTTGGCTCTGTTGCTGATTTTATAATTTCAAAATGATGTTTAGAAATTGAATCTAGTGATTATTGTAAGAATTAAATATGTGCTTAAAGATACAGGGGCATGTGTAGTTTAAGGTAAGAGTTCAGACTAAGAATGAGCATAAGAGAGATTTTTAGAAGAAAGGGTGTAAGTAGCACCCAGAATCAGAGACCATAGTTTGAGTCCCAGTTCTAACAATAAGTTTTTTTTTTTTTGAGATTCAGTTTCCCCATTGTTAAATGGAATGAAACTTGTCCTGTCATTCCGAGCACACCACCCTTTCGCCTTGAACCTTATTTCCTTTGCCTATCATTGCTCTCCTGGGACATTTTTAAACTAGTTTTCCTGCACCCTGTGATATCTTTGATTCACTATTTACCTTGAAATTTAAAGGGAGGATCTTAAAACCCACCATGATTTCCTTTGTCTTTAGAATAGAATCCTCATTTTAGTAGGATTACTTTTATTAGTGCAGATTAATTTTTCTAAGTGATTCTCTTATATTTTCATACATTCCTATAACTAACTTGGGTCGTAAACTTCCCCTCTAGGACTTCTCCTTACCCATTCTACATCCTCCCTTTTCTCCTCCCCCTTCTACTTTCCAAGTGTTTGGTTTGCCCTAACCTCTACACAATAAGAGAAAACATATTTATCATCTTTGCATAGTATACTGATTTCCAGTTCTGCCCAGTGTTCTACAAATGAATCATTTCATTTTCCTTTGAGCTGCTGGGCAACTAGGTTGCATCTATAATTTGATTATTACACACAATCCCTCTACAAACCTGGTTGGGCAAATACCACTGCAGTGGACTGTCCACACCCATCACGATAGCATTCATGGCTTGTTTTCTTGATGATGACCGTTACATTGAAATAGTTTTGATGTTCATTTCCCTGTGGGCTAAAGACTTTTGAACATTATTTCTTTTCAGAAATATCTATTGGCCATTTGTAATTCTTCATTTGAAGAATGTCTGTTCCAGTTCTATTGTTGATTGGATTATTTGCCATTTGCATTGATAATGTGGTTTGTTGGGCTTAAACGTAGGGCCTCTTGCAGGTAGGCAAGCATTCTATCACCAAGTTACATCCCCAGCCATTGTTTGATTTCATGACTCATATGACTGGTCACTCTGACCACTCTCAGTTAGTTCTCATCACAGCAAATGGTAAATCATCTACTAAAATGCCCTGACGTGTCTACTTAAGAGCCTCTACCTCAACTTTCAACTCTCTTGGGAATTTTGCTTTCAGGCTCCCAAATAATTAAATTTACATGTGACTCCTCATCTGCTGGTGTGTCTAAATTGCTCCTCTGTAGAATGGACTGACTGATTCCCTTTCATAGAGTAAAAGAGTGAAATAAATGAGATGATCAACATAATATATTCAGCACAGGACAGAAATGAAAATGCTTTCCCATGATTAGTATTCTTTCTTCATGTTCCCTTTAACTCAGACTCTTATGTTGTCACAGGAAGAGTGCTCACCACATTGAATAACACCAACACATTCACTGCCTTCTTTATTATAAAATGTATTGTGTACATGTGTTTGTGTTTTGGTGTGGGAACATAGGGAAGCATGTGTATGGAGGTCAGAAGAAAACACTGAGAGCCATTTCTAAGGAAGTTTAGACCTGTTTCTTGAGACAGGGTTTCTCACTGTCCCAAAGCTTTCCAAGTAAGACAGGCTGTCCAGCAAGCTCTGGGATCTACCTGTCTCTGCATCCCCAATTTAGAACTATAAGCACCAATCTCCTGACTTTTTAGTGAGGGTTCTGGAGTTCAAACTCAGGTCTTCACTCTTGGGAGATAAGTACTTTTCTGAGTGAGTCATAGCCCCAGCTCAATGTCTTTCTTTTTTACTGAACCTTGAGAGGTTTTATGGCTCTATCTTGGATTCCCATGTCAAATTCCAGCTCCTGGCTTACTGTTTGTATCTTTAGGAAATTACTCTGAGTCTTGAAGGGTTTCAGCTGTAAAGCATAAATAAGGATGGCATCTTTCCTCAGAAATTGTTGTTACAATAAGTAAGAAAATGCACAGAAAATAGTTTGCGGAGCTCCTGACGATGCACAGTCCACTATGCATGTGTGTTATTACTGTTGATGTTTTTATTTATGCATTCCTATGCCCAGCCCAGAGATAAAAGGATGAAAACAGTTTATCATCATATAGGGTACAAGATGAGCTTTCTGATAGTTTTCAAAAGAGAGCTGGGAACAGATACAAGGTGAGACTTGCTGTATGCGATTATAGGATCAAGCCAGGGCACTCTTGATCCCCTGGGCCCTCTTCTCTCTCCCTTTTGTTTGGGCCTTCAGAAGGGGGAGAGAAGTGAAGAATGCCAAAATGTTCATCATGGGGCAGGCATGGGCACAGGCACACAGCAAACCAACAATTCATGAGCTGATGGGGCTGTCCTTGCCAGTGTGCAGTAATCCTATCCCGAAGCACTTCCTGCCAGCCTGCCTCAGCCTGGCAGCCTCTCATGCCCTCCCTAAGGCCCTACCAACCAGTGGAATCATCTTCTTTTAGTGTACTGCCCTGTGGGGCTACATCGATTTTCTTGTCTTTGCTTGGCCTTATCAGTTCTATTTTGTTTTATCTTTTGACTGAAACACCGTGCACTATGACGTAGAACATCCTGAGCTTGAATTTGAGCTTCGCTAGTTAACAGATTTGTAATTAGGTCGAATGACTCAATATCTTTGAGCCCCAGTTTCCTTGCCTGTGAAATAGGGATGTTAATCTCCACTCACAAGGTTGTCACGTGGGTTACGTGAAACACCACAGGCAGCATGCCAAGTCAGGGCCTGACATATGGTAAGTGCTTCTTAGAGGATTAGTCTCCTTCCTCTTGCCATGGTTTGCACTTGCATCTGGACCCTATTCCACAGTGATTTCCTGGACATAGGATGAGTTCTCACAATGGAGAATGTTCAAAGTGAGGCCAAGTGATGCTCGAATGCAGTTGGAAGGGTAAGGCTTAATGGCCCTCTCGGTTCATTGGAATTTATAATTCTGCTACTCTGTAAATTGCTCCCCAGTTGAAAAGGTCAGCATGAGGATGAGGGGGCACTTATGGGTTTTTCTCCTCCCCTTCTTTCTCCCTCTTTCCAGTGCCCCAAGCTTTCCTCCTCCTAGTCTGAGATGTACGTAAATGGACAAGTCTTAAGCATGTATTCCTCAAATTACCATCATCAACTCACTGTGGAAAAATCCACTCACAGTCTTTTGCCTAGCTTTGATACATGGGCCAACATATGGGGCCACTCAGTTACTGTTTTGGATGGGAAATGATTAAGGTCCCATTCATGGGACCTTCTATAGGATACAACCCAGCTGAAATTTTTGCTACATAGCCACACACATTCCTTTCCTAAAGGAACAGTGTTAGAGAATCCAGTTAAGGCTAATTTCTCAGCATAAGACTCCATAACCAGCTCTACATTAATGTAAAAGATATTTATGAGTTGACTACTGTGGGTCAAGCTAAGCACTTAGTTGGGATATGTCGTATATAGCTTTTACTCTGACAATATATAAATCAAGACATCATGAAAACCACAAAATTTAGGGTGCTCTGGACCCTGCCAGGTCTCCATCCTCATTGTTCATCAGTCTTCTTTCAGGAACCATTTTCTTAGCTGTAACAAAGCCACTGAATTCCCTTTAAGGCTATATCATCTTATCCTTTTTACCCTCCTGAATTTTTCTCAGGGTTTATTCTAGAATGCTTGAATCTTCAACTACTGTTATGCATTTTTGTAATTGTTGAAATGTTCATTTCATTTTGGAATATAAAAGATAAAAGCAGCTAAGGAAAGTGGTGTCGCTAAGAAGTACTGTACCTGGTTTGGAGAACTTAAAATTTAAGAATGGGGTGTCTTTACAAGACAAAGAGAAGAGCTTTAGAGTAGAATTTGGATGAAAGGAAGATATGAAGGTATTGGAAGTGTAAGTAAAGGTCTGAAAGTCAGTCGAGACTTGTAAATAATGGAGAAAACCTCAAGATGTGGGACAAGGGTGGGGTAAATTAGACTGAGAGATGATGGACATTACTTTGAATACTATGCAGTGGTGCTTGATTTGGATCTTTCCAAGTGGACATTACTAAACTTTAATGAGCAAACATGTAACAATATGGGGCCTAAGGTAGAGACCAAAGAACAAAGATGCTTTTCCAGTACATTTTATGGGATGAGTCTGGGACTTCTGAAAAACTGGCATGAGTAGCTGTCAATGGGCAGGTGGTCTACTGAGTGTGTAGAAAAGGCAAGTGTTTTAACCTTGGCCTTGAATGCTTGAGAGATAAAAAGGTGGTGGGAGGTGGAAGTGGTAAGGGGTGTGTGGATCCAATCATTTTGTTCAGTGGGAAACTAGATATTTCTTTCCCACAGACTAACTTTAGGCACAGTCTACAAGCACCTTCCATTGGGATGGGTGAACTATTATTCAGCTTATCTCAAATGCAGGCAGTGTTCTCTTTGCCTAGCTGCAGTAAACTTACCCCCAGGGCTTAGAATACAATGGAAAGGGTTTGAAGTGGAGTTGGAAAATAAACAGGGACAGTTAATGTCAGGCTTTGTGGCCTTCTCTTGAGTGTATTGCTTCCCAGTTCCATAAAATGGGTCCTCTTGGCCCAGAAAGTCTTTACTCACCTCTGGCCTCCTTCAAACTCAAGAAATGGCCAGTTACAGCTCATGCCTTGTTTATAGATAAAGTCTTATTGGAACCCAGCCATTTCCTTTTATTTACATATTATCTGCTGCTGCTTTCAAGCTACTAAGCCAGTACTGAATGCTTTCACCACAGATTACACAGCTCACAAACAGGATATTTACTATCTGGTGCTTTACATTAAAAAAGTTGCTGGCCCTTGATCTAAGGAAGCTATCTCCATCTTCAAAGCATAGCTCAACTGTAGCTCCTCTGGAGAGCTTAACCTGACTGTCCCAGTTCCTGTCGAGTTCTTTGACCTCGGATGTACATTGCTACTTACTAACTAGTAATGTTTTTAGACAGTCTTATATAGATGTGGCTGGCCTAGAATCCATGATGAAGTCAGGGCTGACCTTGAACTCTTGATAATCCTACTACTTCAGCCTCCTGAATCTGGGGATTATAGGTATGCTCTACCCCTCCTGGTTTATATTCTATTTCACAGTAGCTTGTTTCCCTCTCTTTTTGGTTTCTGTTCCCCTTCTTCTCCCTTCCCTTACCTTGCTTTCTCTTTCCTCCCTCCCTCCTTCCCTCCCTTCCTCCCTTCCTTCCTCCCTCCCTCTGTTTGTTTTCTTTTCTTTCTTTCTTTCTTTCTTTCTTTCTTTCTTTCTTTCTTTCTTTCTTTTTTTTTTTTTTTTTTTTTTTTGGTTTTTTGAGACAGGGTTTCTGTGTAGTTTTGGTGCCTGTCCTGGATCTCTGCTCTATAGACCAGGCTGGCCTTGAACTCACAAAGATCGGCCTGGTTCTGCCTCCTGAGTGCTGGGATTAAAGGCATGCACCACTGCCACCCCCCAGTGGTTCCTTTGTTTTCTGAGACTGAATCTTGTTAAGAAGCATGGTCTGATCTTGCATTGACTTGGTACAATGCAGGCTGGCCTCACACTTGCAGTGATGTCTTGCTCTAGCCTCCTGAGAGCCGGGATTATAGGCATGTATGCCAATATATTTGTCTCTTTTCTCCTTTTACATGCATGTCCTTAAGCATCTCTCTAAGAACACTGTGTAGTTTCTGGGGGCATATTCATATTTAAACTTTCTGAAGCTGGGTGGTGGTGGCACATGCCTTTTTTAATCCCAGCACTAAGAGGCATAGCCAGGCAGATCTCTGAGTTCGAGGCCAGCCTGGTCTACAGAGTGAGATCCAGGATAGGACCAAAACTACATGGAGAAACCCTGTCTCAAAAAAGCCCAAAAACAAAAACAAAAACAAACCAAACAACAACAACAAAAAACTTTCTGGAGACAGCTATGCTCACCACTATACCCTCAGCACAGCTGTAAATTCTGCCTAACACTGTCTGTTAACTGAGGAGCTCATGTGTTTTAGAGAGAGGATCCTGGTTTCCTTTTGCTCTGTCACTGCCCCCTGCTGTGACCTGAGACAAGTCAGTGTCACCTCTTTGAGTCTTTTCCTATTTGTAGTTTAACATGGTAACTTGATGCCTGTTTGTGGATGTCAGTACAAGGTCTATAGAAGTAAACAAAAACACATGTATAAAAGGAAGAAGAAAAGGACAATTCTCAATGTGACAGAATGTATTTCCATACGATTCTGGGGTGGGGAGGAGAAATGCCTCCATATCTGTCTTTTATCAAAGAGTTGGTACAGTCCCCTCCTTCCTCTTCTGGAAATCCATGATATGTTACCATTTTTAATGTTCTGAGATACCAATTGAGAGAAAGAAGTCTGCTTAACTTTATTTACCCCTGTAGTTCTCAAGTTTATATGAAATAACTACCAGTGTCTCATAGAAGATAAAATTCTGTATGACACTCTTTGAACCAAATGGGCCAAGTAGGTGGTCCTTTGGTCTACCTACAACTGCCATCTTGAATTTACAGAAACAGGCCCTCTAAGCTGAGCTCCTTCTCTAATCATCAACAAAAAGAACAGAATGAAACCCCCTTTCCCCACCTGAAATGTACTGTGTCTTCTTCTGCCTCTCCTGTGACTCAAAAAGTAGTAAGTGGTGCTTGTCCATGAGTGAAATCATTGATCTCACTGGCTGATGAGTATCTGCCTCCTGATGCATTTGTGTGCATGTGTCCACAAGTGTATGTGTGTGTATGAGTATGTGCATGTGTTCACAAGTGGATTTGTGTGTATGGGTATGTGCATATGTTCACAAGTGGGTTTGTGTATATGAGTATATGCATGTGTTCACAAGTGGGTTTGTGTGTATGAGAATATGCATGTGTTCACAAGTGGGTGCACAGATAAGGTTACAAGACACACCTTGGCCAAGTTCTGGCACTCCCTTGACCATTCCTGTTCTTACAAGGGTGTCTTTGACCTGCTTGTGTTAAATCCCCTGGGAACTTCTTGCACAGCTGTCCTCTTCTACTCTCTGTACCTGGAGTCTCTCGGCATCATCCTTGGGGTCTCTGTTGCATAGAGAAAACTGAAGCCTTGGGTAGTTCATGCTTCTAGGAGAGCATGAGGTCACCAGAAAGTATGGATTTGAGATTCTCACTAAAATATAAATGGAAACCAGTGAGTTCCTTCACTGGTTAGTGCTAACACATATTTTGAGGCTCATTTCCAAGGGGCTATGACTTGAATAAGGGTGTAGGAAATCTTTTTTCTGAGCTGTTGGTTCTGCATACATCAGTGTCTGTGTATGTTTAACAGCGCTGTCATCATTAAAAGTGTCAGGCTCCAAGTAATAACTTATGTGGACCCATTCCTCTCTTAGGCTATTAATTAGTAAAGATGGAACTCTCCGAGACTATCAAGAAAGGGAAGCCTAAGCTGATTTCTAGGGCTATTTGTGAATATCACAGCCAATAGAGGGCACTCCCACACCACAACACTGTGTGGAAGGCTCTAGGCAGCCACAGGGCTAAGGCAGCCAGCTGACCTTTCTCCAGGCTGTTCTTGGGTTGCCAGAGCAGCCGAGGTGTCAGCTGAGAGCAGTCACAGCCTAGTGAGGAGGAGGGAGGGAGGGAGGCTGGGGCACCCGAAAGGGAGGAAGAGCTGGCCAGGAAAACATTCAAACACACATCTCATTGAGACAGAGGCCCAGGGAAAGCACAGAACATGAGTGTGTACCTAGAAACTACAAATATAACCTACCCTGCTCAGACACAGCTTGCAAACAAGGAGATCTTGTTTGTGAATAACATGTCATGTAAGACCACAATGTGAATGCAACCCATCACAACAGATGCACACAACATAGTCTTCTCACCCATCTAAGCAGCAAGGACAATATATGGATGTACATAAACACTTGTAAGTACCTCACCCCTTAGGGATATTCAGAATATGTACAATATAGAAAGGGGAGACATAATAAAGACATACAGTACCAAACACACACAACTTGCACACAAACACACACACTCAGAGAAACAGCACACACATTCAGTGGATCACAGTACATACAGACATCCAAAATATGTTAAAAGCACAGCCCACACAGACAGTGTGGATCTCTTACTCCCTACACAGCAGATCCCCCAGGAGTCATATCCTAGATAAACAACAGAGATGCATAAGCAGAGCCATCTCCCCACAGGCATACTGTAAAGGGTAAGTGCCAAACACCCTGTCAGTTCACCAAGCACACACAGGCATGGATAAGACATCAAGGCATCTATCCACACAGCACACATTGTGTGCGACACTCACACATACTGTGCAGACATGATGCCACATACATAAAAAACTCTTAGAATTCAATGTGTGTTTTGGTAAAAAGAACCAGTCATGGGGAAGAGCAGGCGAAGTGGGTGTGTGAAGGTGAAAGATGGGATGATAAATAAAAGTAGCATTCTGAGGAGATACAGGGAAAGAAAAGCAGGATCAGCTATAACATTCAGCTTCTCTCCCCTCTGCCTAGCAGACAATAGCAATGATCCAACTGATTTTAGGTGTATATACCCAGAGGCTAGACCGAGTGGCTATAGCAGGAATTAAGGATGTCCTAGGAAGAATGAGGCTCAGGCTCAAAGCCAAGGCTAGGGCCTCAATCTCGGCTATGAAAATGGCACCGAATCACATCTCCATGTCCCTCCCTGCATGTATGTCCCTGTGTCTGCCAGCTCATCTCATCTCCACAGATGTCTGATTCAACTCCACCCATCTCAGTTATCCTCATCAATGAGTTATAAGCCATCTACATCTCACCCCACCCCCACCCTGCATCGAGTGTTATAAAGAAACTATTTCCCAAAGTTTCAGGAGATGTACTTCCTACTGCCTTTTAAAAGCATAGCAAAGAAAAAAAATGAGTGATCCCAAGAAGGTTTGTTCTGCCAAAGAAGACAGGATAGGTCAGGATGGTACAGAACTCAAGCAAATCTTGCTTATTATGTAACTAACCAAATAAAAGTCAGTTCTTGGAATCTCAGAATTTTCTGTGAAATAGATTCAGATCAGCAAACTTTCTCAAGCAGCCAAGCTAGGCCAGACTATTGTGGGATGCTAGGTTTAAAATTAAGAAACCAAAGTCCACCTTCCAAAGAAACACAGGAGAAGACAGACCTATATAGGTGAAGACAGACATATAATATAAACATTATATGATGGGGATTGAGAGATAGAGAACTGTAGAGAATATGGCTCTTTTCATACTGATGAGGGAGGAGGACATTGGTTGAAAAACTGGTACATATACTTCTTTGTGGGCAGTATATACCCAGTATCTGAGTCAATATTCATAAAATAAATTAAAAACGGATTATGAATACATATTGTGGATGAAGAAGCCAAGACTACAGATATAAAGTCATCTGTTCCAGATGGCAGAGTCAGAAAGCCAGATTTCAACATCCCTTTGCATTTCTACAAGATGGGCATAATTAATTATTTTAAAGCTTGAGTAAGAACCCACAGAAATGGGTGTGATCCAAAGTAGAGAGACATCAAGGTAGATGCCACCAGGGAGCACTTCAGACTCTCCCACCTGGAGGAGCAATCTTATAAAACCAGGCTGAGCTGCAGACGTCCCAAGGACCTCCGGCTCTGGGGTCTAGGTCTGGCATCAGGATTGCACATCAGTGCTGACATACAGATTTCTTGTTATTCATCAGGGGCCCTCTGTCCCTGCATGGTGCAGCTTTTCAGCTGGCATTCTGATGTCTCCAGCATAAGTTGGTTGTCAGGGATATCCCTCTGGCTTCTTGACTCTCTCCAGCCATCTCTAGGCAGGAAAAGGAAGTTATAACAGTAAAATCCGTGAACAGAGCAGAGAAGTTTCAGTGGATAAGGTACCTGCTGTGCAAACTCGACGACTTTACTTTAGATCCCAGACCCTACCTAAAAGTAGGGCACGGCCGTGTCTGTGCACAGCTGTGAGCCCAGCCTTGAGTGGCATAGGGCAGCAGAGACAGACAGATTCCCGAAGCTCATTGGTCAGCTGGCTTAGCTGAATCTGTGAGCTTCAGGGTCATCATCGGACATTGTCCCCCAAAATGAAGAGGGAGTGAATTTAGGAAGGACACCTACATTGTTCAATGCTCCCATATACATGTGCACGCATGTGCACACTCCACAAACAAACAAAATTTCACCCAGAGACATACACACACATCTTGGTAAACACAGATATGGTTTGGTGCATAGTATAGACAGACGTTGGTCTCTGGTTATACACCTGTTCTTTTTCTATATTACTATATTTCTCTTGTGTATTTTCAGGTAGCAACAGAGTTGGAAGGAAACTCTGAGGCTATTTAATTGTTTTAGAGTGGGAATGTGGAAGCCCAGTACCATGTCTTCATTTTTTACTTCTGTGTTTGATTGTTAATAACAATAGCAAACATTTATTAAACAGTATTGTGCAAAGAATTATGTTATGGCTAGCTTATTAAGCTCACATACTGGGTTAGTAAATGCCTTTGTTGGGCAGGCACTATGTTTGTGACATTAACCTGAGCATTCCAAGGCTCAGAGACATTTAGTGACATGTCATGAGCTGCACAGCCAGGAATAACACTGATGTTCAAACCAGGAGTATGTGGCTCTAATATCACTTTCTTTCTTTTTTTTTTTTTTTTGGTTTTTCGAGACAGGGTTTCTCTTGTGTAGCTTTGTGCCTTTCCTGGAACTCACTTGGTAGCCCAGGCTGGCCTCGAACTCACAGAGATCCGCCTGGCTCTGCCTCCCAAGTGCTGGGATTAAAGGCGTGCGCCACCACCGCCCGGCTAATATCACTTTCTTAATGCCGTGTTTGTGTCAGATTACTTTCTTATCACTGTGGAGAAGAGAGCAGGCCATTTATCTCTGAACTACAATGAAAAAAATCATTAGCCTAGAGAAGAGTATCTTAATCAAAATCAGTGAGCCAATAACACCCCCAGCTCTGAGCATCTCATCTGCTTCTCTCTTCTCACTTGCTGAACTAGGCTTGGTCCTGCCACTTGTTTTCAGTCTGATATCATTCAAGAAAATCTTCTCTTTGCCAACAAAGTAACTTTGTGGGATACTACAATGTCCCCTTTCTCTGTCCTGGGCCTCATTTTCTTTTTAATGGCCATCTAGCTGTTGTTCCTTATAGGCTCCTTTGGGAAGATGGGAATCCTGCCCCTCAGCTCCCTAAGTCTTGTTTAACTCAATAGTGGAAGGCCCTGCTCCATCTAGAGAGTTCAAGCTTCCCTCCGTTGGGGCTGAGCTGAGTTTCTGCTTTGGGGTTAGAGAGGAGCTAAGCTGGGGTTGTTGAGGTTGCTGTTGTCAGAGTCTACCACCTAAGTGGTTAAGGGTGAGGACCTAGCTGGTAACTCTAGGAGGCTACAACACTCAAATATTACTGTTTGCTCTCTCTTATTCAGTAGGGGGATTTATGCTGGCATTATCCAGCTGTCTGCTGAGATTTGGCTCCAGCCTCAAATTCCCAGGATGGGAAGGTTAATGGCTGCCTTTGTTCTCAAATACATTAAATTTTCTCCTTCGCTTTTCTTGGTCTTTAGCGAACGTCTCCAGCATTCCTTCCATGTGATGAGTTTACTCAAGGTTGGTCTGCTAGAGTAAGATTGCCCTGAAATGCTCAGCATTCTTGTCCGATCTGGGTGGATACACTGGGTTTTCCATCCCGGAAATAGAACAGATGCACTTTTTTCCTCATGGCACATTTCCTCATCACTGGCCAGATCTAGAAAGGAGACATGAAAGAACATATAGCTCATGTTTAGGAGCTTAATCAAAACTCTTATTGGCACGTAGAACAAGATACTTAGAGCTTGATCGTGAACAGTAAGTCTTTGAAATCCTGTCTCAGCTCTATCACGTTTGCTCAATCACATCATTAAAGTGGCTACAAAGTCCCCGTGCATGTAAAGTTGCTATTTTTGAGACCTCTGTCATTACTGAAGGGGCCGTCTCTCTGAAACTTGCTTCTACATCTGCAATGCTGGACTAATAGTTCTCACCTTGGCAATAGGGTAAAGGGAATTGGAAATGAGAAAATGTTAGGCACAGAGCTTGGCGGGTGATCTTCCATAACTAGTGACTAGGGTCCCTCTTTCCCACCATCTCTCCCTTCCCTTCTCCTTCCTCCTTTCCTGCCTTGATTTCCTACAGTTCTTATACCATAGTCTTCATCACAATTTTGTTTCTTTTTTAAAGTACCTCTTTGTAGACTTTCTGACATCTGCTTCCCTTTCAATCTTGTTTCTTATGACTCACCCATAAAGGTATTCAAAAGTCATTTTTACATATAGGCTTTCTGATACTGTATGCCACCTAGCAGAATATATATTCATAGGAGCCTAAGAACTCCTGTCTATCCCTTGACCAATGGAGCAATGGCTTGAGTACAAGATTTCCAGTAGACCAACAGGGCACAGGGCATCTTCTCAGCAGAGCACTCTCGAGTAAAACAGAGCTGGGAGGACTGTCTACGATGCCAGCAGAGGCAACAGCCACACAGAGATGTACTACTGCCAGCTTGTCTGGCTCCTAAGGACAACTGTGTACTACCCTCCCCACTCCATGTTCAGGAAGTCACTTTGGTAGTACGGAATTGCCCAGGATGGAGGTAATTACACCCTGGAAATCAGCCAGTACTACAAATCAGCACCTTTTCCTTCCCCCAGAGAGCCAGTTGTTAAACATTGCCAGTACTCAACTGAACCTGAGTCTCACCAGTTGTTTGTCAGTCACGTGACTACGCTGGGCCTCAGTCCCTTCAAATATACATTGAGAATATAGTGCTAGCTTAGGTCCTCCAGGAAAGAGATCATGAGACAAGGTAAAACATGCCAGGATTGTTGTGGGGAAAGACTTACGTGGGAGAAGAGGTGTCTCATCTATCCTGAATTGTGCACTGTGTCCTGGAGATAGAGAAATGTTCAAATATGCACTTCTTAAGTGTATAGTCACCCTACAAAGGAGATAGTCATGAGCCATATGGGCATACGAAGAAGAGCATACAGGAGAAGTAGGTGGTTAAGAGGTACTTCTTAGAAAAACAAGCCATTGAATCAATCCTTGAATGAGCCCAGTATTAAGTGAAATGGAAATTCTGCTTGAAAAAGCATAAAAAGTCTGGAGATATGAAGAATGGAAATTCTAGGCCTTACAAGTGACTATACATTGATTCAGAATAAGACTCAAAAGTAAAATCAGAAATAGCCCTGTAGGAGGAATCAAGGCCTGTCAAGGCTAAGGAATTGATACATCTAGTTATTTTGTACATTGTAAGCAAGTGAGGGATATTACAGAATTCCTGAAAATGTGTATATTAGAAGATCTATGACTCCAGTTTAGAGACTATACTATAAGCAGGAAGTCAGAGAGATAGTTTGGTCTACTTTGGAAGAAAGAAGTCTGTCCAATGGTCCAGTGAATGGCAGGAAGTAATATCAATCAGGAGAAAAGTAGTAAATTAGGAGATGCAGCCTACATCAGTAAATGAATGTTGGAATTGGAAGGTGGTTAAGAGTGGGAGTTTAAATTGCTCTCTAAGTATTGAACTTATAACCTTGCTTATAACCAAGCATATGTCTGTAGACCCTTCTAGATCAATTTCAGGCAGTTTTTAAGCTTCCAGTCATAACTTAGTAACTGGCTATGAAATCAGTTTGCTGGGGCATGATCTGCATTTTTAAATAGTGTAATAGATTGTGTCATGTATATAGCAAGGGAAAGGACTATTTCAGAAGGCATTGCACTTACATCATATGCACATGCATTTGTACAACTATCAAATTCAGACAGAAAACCAAAGTTTTCTAGTTTGCGACCTCCACCAGTGTAGGGCTATGTCTTGTGTTTCTTGAGCTCCTGTTCTTACATGTTGAAGGGGGCCTTTAATTGTAACAGACACAGGAAGCTGGTGATATCAGCTTTCTACCTTCTGCCATTTTCTATTTTAAATCTGATTGTAGAAGTAACTTTAGCATGATTCAATAACTCTCTTAACATCCCTGCCTACACCAAGGATGTTTAAGAAAGCGAGCGGATCTGTGTTTGCATCTAGGAATGAATACAGACTAGACATTAATATAATTGAGTGAAAGAATGAATAAACACCTAGATAGATGTACAGGTATGAAAATGTGGTCATAAAATAACAAAGGAAGGAATGAAGTTTGGGAGGGACACACAGAGAGAAAAGACTACAGACTGTGAGTCTCTAGCCTCCCAGCTGAGCAGTGAAGGATTTCTGAATGACCCCAGACTGGGGATCACAGCCAATTGGAATTAATCATGTGGCTAAACTTGAAGTGATGATGGCCTTGCAATAGACTTTGTTATGCACCCATTTATTGGGTAATCTATTAACTGGCCCGGCATGGGGGTAGCAAGATGCCTGACATTAGAGAATGAGTAAGGTGTTGTGTGTGTGTAGCGGGGAAACAGGCTGTGTTCCTCAGCTTTGGTCTGCTGAGTCATGCTGGTATTAGCTACCATGCTGTTATTCATCAGTCTCATGAGTAGGAGCCATTCAGTTCCCTGTACTCTGGCCACATCAGGAGCTGCACGGTCTGTTGAAGAAGGGCACTCACTGGCAGGGAAGAAGAAGCAGTCGAATTGATCACTAAAGCTTAACAAGGACCAAGTAATTTCAACAGCTTGAGTCATAGCTGTGTTTGAATCTGGACTTCTCTGTGTATTTTCGGCTGACACCACATTAAGCCACTTAAACTGTTGGAGTTTTACTTTACCCATCTACAAAATGACCCTGAACTCAATCTTGCCTTTTTATAAGCCCATGTGATTTGTGAAGAGTTTATGACATAAATCTTTTTATTCTCTGTTTATTCTTTGTCCTTAAATTTTCCCACTCTTTTCTTTCATTCATTAATTCATTAAATATCTACATAAAGAACTATTGGATTCCTGGTGTGTATCAGGCTAGTATACAAGAGAGAATCAAAGAGACAACTTCTTTCCTCTATTTTGTGCAAACAGTAGGGAGAATTATGTTCACTGTGGCACAACTCTGGGGCACCATTTCCTCAGTGTTAGGGGGAAGAATATCATTTCTCATATGTGACAAGCAATATCACAAGTAAACAAAAAAAATCGGCAAAAGAAGGAAGAGAGATGCTGCCTGATTTTAAATATTGTAGTTAGAACAGGGCAGCTGTAGAGCAAAGAGGAACAAGAAGAACATCCGAGGCAAGAAGAGTCCATTCAAAGGCCCTGGGATGGCATCATGTGTAGTATTTTTGAAGGAGAGTAGGGGTATCAGGGTACATGGCCCTCTCTCTCTTTTGATTGGGAAAATTTTAAATTCACTTTCAGGCTCCATATACTTTTCTTCTGGGCAGAAAAATCACTCATGAGTATTTGTTTACATCTCTTTTTCTTCTTTAGAATACAAATACCATAAAGAATGTGTTCCTACTTCTCTTGGTCCTCTGTGTATTTTAACACCAAGGATGTATGACTCAGAATAAGCACTCTGTGGATCTTTACTGAGTGTAGTATTAAGCGGACATATGAGACTTCTGAACCTTCCCTGTCTCTTCTGCCTGATCCATGCCTCCTCATCCTCCATTCATCCTGAAGGGTCTCACACAAAAGCTTTCCATCTTCCATTCTTTAGCTTATGGAGACTCTACTCAACATTCTTGAGTTCATCTGCAGAGATTGTAAAAAAGAATATTAGTTTTATGAAAGACTAATATATGTGTCATAGTACATACATAAAAGCTCTCAGATGAATCAGTTTAAACAGTTGTTCAGCAAGTATAACCAGGATTCATCATGCACTGACTTCAGAAATCTTATGTTGAGTACTGTGAATCTCAAAGAGAGGGATATTTGAATGAGGTACATTTTATCTTAGGGAGAAGTGTGCAAGAAATCAGTTTTAAAGACTAAGTTGAATGTTTTTGTTGATTCCCCTTTTGTCCAGAATGTTCCTTGGTTTACCCTCAGCCAACCCCTGCCACTCTAACTTTATAATCCAAGGCAGCCATCTTGGTTTGTTTCTACCTCCTGCTTCCCTCTCAAGGAGAAATGATCTCAGACTTTAAAGTTTTCCTGGACAGCAGGGAACCCCTAAGGAAATATAATGAGCCATGGTTATGAGAACTGGAAGTCAAGGGAGAAAAGAGGAGACACCTCTGACGCCAGCCTGTAGATGACAAGGGCATGGCTCTTTGCTTTGTACCCTCCTCTCAAGTAGTTTCAACAATAAAATCTTGGCAGGTCAGTTCATGCGGTATAAATTAAATTAGCGATGGTATGTAATAAATGCAGCTTGATACCCATAAGGATGGGATCTTTATCTCTCCTCCCTAGGGCTGATGGGAGATGCCAACAGGCCTCTTCCAGGTTTCCACAAAGGAGATTTGTTTAATTCAGTCTTTTCATCTGTCTTTCTAAAAGTCATTTTCTATTTCTGATTTTTTCTCTTTGGTGGTCTCCTTTGTCTCATAACTTTGGATTGACTTTTTCCAACCTGAATCATGATAATCTAGATAAAGAAGCATGAAGACGATGAAACCTGGGAGCTTAGAGAGAAGAACACAACAGGCTTCACCTTAATGTAGAAACAAATACACACACACACACACACAGATATACACACAAATGCATACACATACATATACACATCTCATTCATATACATACTTATACACACACATCCATACACACATCCATACATGAATATACATTCAACTACCCAAACATAAACACAAATACACACACATATACACACATAAACATAAATATACACACATATTTACATATATACACATGTATACACACATACATACACATGTTGCACAAACACACATACACACATGTAGCCAGAACTTTCTCCGGTTCTGCCCAGACCCACGGTCAGGATGAATCTCTTCCACCCATGTCCCACAGCTGCTTGGTCCCAAGTAACACACCGAGGCTTATATTAATTACAAACTGAATGGCCTGTGGGTCAGGATTCTTGCTAGCTAGCTCTTACAACTAACTTAACTCAACCCATTTCTATTAATCTATGTGTTGCCACGTGGCTGTGGTGTTACTAGTCTGCTGGTATCTTGTTGCTCCTTGGGTGGCGGGCTGGCATCTCCCCTGTCTCCACCTTTTTTTGTCTCATGTTCAGTTTGAATGTCCTGCCTAACCTCATCCTGCCCTGCCATAAGCCAATGCAGCTTTATCAACCAGTCAGAGCAACACATATTCACAGCATACAGAAAGACTTCGCACAGCACACACATGCACACCTATACTAACATGTCCATATAGACATGTACACACATACATGCATATATATACACATACACATGTATGCACACATATACACATATGCATACATATATACCTACAAACACACATATGCACACATATACATCCATGTATATATATATATCACACAGAGTGCATACACACATGTATACATATACTTACACACACATACACACATGCATACATGCATATACAAACATACACACATATGCATATATATATACATATTACACACACACACACACACACACACACACACAATTTTACTTCAGTGTTTTTCCTTTCAGTAGGCATCTCTTGAGATTATACCAGAATCCCCATCACAGACATTGAGGGGACAATTATGAATCATTTCTAGACATTGTTCTAGCATAGTAAGGCATCTAGAATCACCAAAGGCACCATGATGCATTCTCTGTTAGGAGATTCGGGCAGATTTATGATGATGAGGTGAACTTAAAACATAGCATTTGTTTTTACAAAGGATGCTGGTTTTCAACATACATGACTGCTTCACATTTATTGTCCCACAGTCTCTTCTCAACTTCATTTACCAACTGCCCTCAGTTCAGGTAGTCAGCCCCATGCTCACTCCACAACACAGCAACATGAACACTTGCCTCCACTCCACAACACAGCAACATGCACATTTGATCCCTGTTTCCCTGATGTCTGTCCTGCTCCTTTGACTGTCATCCACAGGTCATGACACTGCAGTTCAAGCTCATCACTTTCACAACCTCTGAGAAGCTTTCTATCTTTCCTCTCTACCTCCTTCCAGATTTGAATACTAATCCTTGAATTATATCCCCCAAATGCTATTTACCACTTTGAAGATTTGGGGAGTATACACAGGATGCCTCCTGGGCACACAGAGGTTCTGCTAGAGGTTAGATGTACATCCTTTAAGAAGGAAAGATGTATCTCTGGCTACCAAATGCTTACAGTCCAGTGTGTGAGACAAACCACCATTTGAATTAGAAAACTAAGAAAATTTTATGATAGACAATCCTGAAAATAAGAACACTCATGCCCTGAGAACTTGAGGCTGGACTGCCTGGAATGAGGACTGCTGGGTGAACTTTTGAAGGCTGCTACACTTGGAGAAACTGTGAGGAGGAAGGGACCCAGATCTCTGGGTCTCCTGGAGGCCTTTGGGGTTTACTTTGAACTTGGGAGGATTGTGTTTACTCATCATTTTCTTCCTGGTGATGGTAGAGGTGGGGGGAATGGGTGTCTGCCATAAGGTACTCAATAAACATTTATGGAAAGATTTAGTGTATGTGGTAAAATATTGTTTTACAAATATCAGCAGTCTGACTATATGGGAATCAATCAAGGAGATGCATATATGACACAGAAATGTGCAAGTCATGAGTTATTACAGTGAATTTTGGTCCTCAGTAGGCTATAGCAGTATCGCACCATGGCTATAATTTAAACCATTAGAACCTGTCACTTCTGATGCCTCAGTCCTGTCATGGGGACTTTGGGTAGCATGCAAAGCTTTGGGTAATTGTTTCTTTTTTTTTTTAAGATTCATTTTAATTTTATTAGTGTGCCTGTGTATATGTGCGTGCCAGTGTGTGGATAATCATGGACTTGGAAGAGGAAGTCAGATCTGTTAGAGCTGGAGTTACAGCCAGTTGTGAGTCACCTGACATAGGAACTTAGGTCTGCTGGATAACCAGAAAGTACTCAACTACTGAGCCATCTCTGCAGTTCAAGAAGTTGTTTCTTGATCGATAAAACAGAAAGGATAAAGGTAGCTCCTCCTATTGGCATGAATAAAGAAGAATAAAGTGCTCAGTGCATGATCATAACCCAGGGAGAAAGAAGGTAGTATTATAAAGATGTGAAGAACTCAGGGTCTTGAAGCAGATTGCTCAGGTTCAAATCTGGATTCTGTTACATTATCTATAAATCCCTTAGGTGGTATAGCTTAGGACTCCAAATTTCATTTGGGGTTTTTATAAAGGTTCAATCATATAATTTTTTTCTGTAGTATTTTCATTGCACTTGCAGACAAAAACGTGTATAATCAAACTTATAACTCCTCTAACTAGATACACACATTTGCAAATACATACAGTAAATGGGATCAAAGAGGTAAATCCCCACATAAACCAGAAGCAATTCTGTAGCCAGAATGTTTCTCAATCCTGCCCAGCCCTGCAGTCTGGATAAATCTCCCCCACCTGAGGTCCTGCCACATAGCGGTGGCATTACTGCTCTGCAGGCATCTCATTGCTCCTTGGGTGGCGTCTCATGTCTTTCTGGACTCTGCCCTTCCTCTCTCTGTATCTCTGCTTGAATTTCCCACCTGGCTGTAAGCTTTCTTGCCATAGGCCAAAATGTCCAATGGGTACCACACATATTCACAGCATACAGAAAGACATCCCACAGCACAGTTTAGATTGAATTTGCTGCCACGTAAGTTGTGAAGGGACCCAGACAAATGGCTCCTGTTATTTCTCAGCACCAGCATTGTGGCTAAGGCAAGGGTGGGGCTGTGTTTACTACGTGTTCTTCGAATTTCCTCTCCCAGATGACTCCCTTGTCCATCTGCCCTGAGGAGACATCCAAATTCTCAGCTGTCTGGATTGGCCTGTAGGGTGGAATAAGGTTGGGGGCACAGGACTTACAGTGTGGAAAAGGGTTCCAGAGAAGACTTCACAATGCTCCACTGCCTGAAACATTTAGCACATGAAAGAGGAGGAGGGGAGGTCTCCTACAGCCATGCAGGACTTGTGCCTCACACAGAAGGCAAGCTCCTTTGTCACTGACTGACAATAGAGAATGTCAAATAGGATCATAACCACCAAAGGGCAACATCTTGAGCACTTGACCAGCACCTTCCAAACTGCGGCGAGAGTGACCAGCAAATGAGAAACAGTAAATAGTCATCAAGTTAATTGTAATAATCATTTATTAAACACTTATTTAGCACTGATGTCAGGCAGTTTCATATGCTCTCCCTGATCCTCACATTCATCTTATATAATAGTTAACGTTACCATCTTTTTACATATGGAGAAACTGTGGCTCAGACAAGCTCAAGCCACCAGGATCCATATCTTGTCTTTAAGCCCCAGTTCTTTTCTGTGTCCCAACACATCAGGTGCCTCATAGAAGACAGACTGACCTGGGATCTGTCATGTGTCTCCCTTCATCCCTGGCAGAGCAGGACAGAGTGATGAAGAACAAGTCTGATGTATCAGCTAAACTGGGTAGTCTGAGAGAGGTTCAACAAACAAATGGGGAGGTCTTTAAGGAAAGACAAGACTTCCTCAGCCCTAATGGCCCCTGAACTGCTTGGGTCATCTTCCTAAATTGAACTTACTGGGACCAAGCAAAACCAGGTCATTGTCCTGTAACCATGTGGGCCTGATACAAAGGCATGTCCTTCCCTCTGTTTTCATGGAGCACAGAGGAGGTGGTAATTCTTATTCCACTACTCACTGGTCTCGTGACCTTAAATGGTCACATTTTATCTCCTTTGGTGCAATGAAAAAGTTAGCCATGTTTAGTTTGAAGACATGTAGAGTGAACCATAGACAGTCAATGAATGTAAAATATCACAGTCTTGATTAGTAAGCTGGAAGCTACTAACATTACCAGTGTTTTCACTGAGATTTTATCTGAAGGACTCAAGTTGGTCGACTGCATCATCAGCTAAGTGTGGAGCTCAGTATGACAGCTGGCTATGTGCTGCTGGCAGTGTGCGTGTACCATGAGGAAGGACAGGAACTCTGCCCTACCTCTCACTGTTCATGGCCCATAATGGGCTCCCCATACCTCATTTGTTGAACAAAAATCTGATGTACAGGTTAAACACAGTTGTTAGGTTTCTAAGCCTGTAACTCTGTGATAAGACTTCTGCAAAAGCAAAACTTTTTAAGAAAATATGTTGATGCCTACACCCTTGGAAGATGGTCAGGTTTGAGGTACTAGTACAGAGAGAGCTGCTATGGGCCTGAATCACAAAAGGAGAGGTGTGTCCTTGCATGTTATACTGACGAATTTGTCTGTATTGTTGCTAAGATTGTTTCATCCTAGGGTTTATAGTTGCTTGAAGACACAGAACTCATTATATTTATTAATATATGATTGGAAATAGTATGGATAATACTCAGCAAAATGTCAGTCATACTTTCAAGTGGGGTGACTGCAGAAAGTTATATAACTTTCTTCTATCTATCTATCTATCTATCTATCTATCTATCTATCTATCTATCTATTCTAGGTATGGTTTCAGTACAGTACCATGCTTTACTTAGGTAAATTGTTTAGGAACATAAAACAACAACAACAAAGAGCCACAGCTTACAATAATTTCACTTCTGTATACTTACCCAGGTGTCAATGTCCCTATCTCAACTGAGAGCAAGAAGGTGACAGAGAAAATGGCACAAGCCCTGCCTCGATGCTTAAGAAGGAACATAAGACAGAAGGAGGAACATAGCACCTACCCACTTGAACTGGTGTAATACCGTGCTGAATGTTCTAACTGTATACCTACATCTAACCACAAACGTCTAAAAGTGACTCATTTCCCCGCTATTTCATAGGCAAGATGGAGATAGTCAGTAACATCCTGCAAATGACCTATCTTGGAAGTCATAATAAATTAGACTCAGAAATACTACACTTGTAGTATGTCGCTGAATTTAGCAGCATGAAGTTAACATCAGTAATGGATGTGTCTCTATATCTACATCTTTCTGTGTATACATATATTCTACATACACTGTAGATACAGTGTGTACATGTATATAGGTGGTAATAGCATCAACTTTGCAGATACAGAAAAACAAATGTCTCAACGAGGGTAGAAGATGTTAGGTACAGTGATTGAGATACATGCCAGTGATTCCAGCATGCAGGAGGCTGTCAGGGAGATCGTGAGTTTGAGATCAGCCTGAGTTACATGGTAAGATCCTGCTTCAAATAAAGCATACAGCAGCACAAGGGGAAAAAAAGGTGGGTGGGTGGGGCGGCAGGGGGAGGACAAAAACTTGGGTAAAAACTGCTTCAACTTGTGGGTATGGTCTGAGACAGGTTTGGCTACGATGCAGTTACTGAGTTATACTTAGAGACATTTTTGTATCAAGTACTAGGACACCCGTATTGTGCTCTAGAAAGCCAAGTTGAAAGAATATAATATTTGTGATCATTTAGTTGAGTTACCGTCAACGTTCTCCCTCTTCTTTTTATATCATCAGAGTCCTTTGTACATTAGAAAAGTCCAATGTATTACTAATAACAACGGTAACAGTAATAAAAATAGCAAGTCACTTTTAAGGGTATGGTTGAAGCCTATATCTCAGTGACCTATGAGTACTTCTCAAGGGTTTTTGGACATAAAAATCATAGATCTGTGCGTCTATTCTCTAACCCCTAACATACTTTGGTCACCTTTGAGAAAGACAGGGAGGAATATGGAGACTTGAGTCTAAGTCCATCAGAAACTTCTAAACATGGTGATGTTGGAAAACATCCATGATATTCTCCACTGCAGCCTCAGTACCTAGCACAGAGCTCTATGCACACAGCAGGAATGGAAGACAGGGATACTGCACAGATGCTTACAAGTGTGTGCAGAGATCCTTTGGGCCCAGTCTGGTTCTGTCATCTGAGTTTATGGAACATCCAACATCCAAATGATGAGTTGTGATACTCACTCACACATAAGTATGCTCTCAGAATGAGCAGCACATGAACTTAGATGTTAATTATCTCAAATATTAACTCATCTTTCCCGTGCCCCTGTGCCCTAAGGCCTCTCCTCTTTCCATGGCCACAGCACTGAGATACGGGGTTGGGGTTTTTTCCCCCTTTCCTTTTGTTCTCTTTTTAAACCAGCTGACTCCATTTATTGCTCAGTGGGTGCTAATTACATAGAGAAACCCACAATCCTTTCTTTCTCTTCCCTACATAGAGGTACTCCTCCTCTCTTCCTCTCTCAGCCCTCTTTTCTGACTTTAGAGCACTCTCAAATAGCTTTTTCCGAGATCAGCTGCAGGCTAGGTCTCCTGTGAGCTGTGATGTCCTGGGGAAAACTGAATGGGATGGGGATGAGGGTAAAGTGCTTTGGGTAGGACGGGGGAAGCACATCCCAATCTGACTTAAACCCATTTTCTGCAGTCTGTGTTTGTCCTGGTTTCACCCTCATCCTTTGCTATATTTCACTGAGAATGGGGGCAGTGCAAGAGAAGGGGCCCACATCTGGGTCCCTGACTCACACTGGCTCAGCCATCCCAGCCCTGCACTAGAAGGCCTGTCTGTGCAGCTGGCCTTGCCTTTCTTCTTGGCCAGCGAGCAGAGAGGCTCCAACTGGGGAAGCTCAGAACAATCTCAGGGCCTCTTGCTGGGGTGGCTCTGGGCAGCTGTGGGCTGTTTTCTCTGGCCTTTGCAGTTTAAAGCACTTGACTCTTTCCAGAGCATCTGCAGGCCTGCTATTTTCCCCTTACAGACACAAGATGAGGAGCATAGTTGCTCCTCAGTGTCCGGGTATCACTTTAGTCAAATTTGTTTTTCCAGAAACAAAGTTCACAGGACCCACATTGGAATGTTTGGGGTGTAAGTTTTGGGGTTCAAAGAGTCCAGTTCATCTGTTTCCCTCCTTGAAGGATCCTGGGAACCATCAGATGTGATTTTTTTTGCCATCTTTCTAGCATCTCCTTCACATCTTTACAATACCTGGAATATTAACTTCATGTGTTCTTAAAACTGACTCATTTCTTTATTCCTCTATTTTTTATTTTTAGTTAAAATCAATCATTTCAAAATGGAAATTTATATCACTACCGGTAAGTGGGAAACCAGGATTACTTGCCATAAATAGAAAATAACTCTAAAAATCAATATAGTGTAAACAAAACAATTTTATAACATTCTCTGCAGACATTGTTACCTCTGGAAGCTTTCAAGCCAGAGCCTTGCTTACTTTCATTTTTTTCCAGCTAAGACACAAGAACATAGTCATGCATATTAGTGAGGTATAATGTAATATTTGGATACAAGTATATGTTGTATAGTATTTGAATCAAGGCAAAAATATCTAAATCTTATCATGTATCCAAAAAACTCAAAGTGGTAGCTAAAACACTGACATTAATACCATAGAGACAGTGTTTTGTTTTGTTTTGTTTTGTTTTGTTTTGTTTTGTTTTGTTTTTTAACCCCTTGACAAAACACTTACCTATGAAAGCTCAGTTCATTAAGTTGAATTCATCTTACAAAGAGGCAACTTGGTGTGTGTTGGGAGAGTTGTGAGGATCTGCTTTGGGGTCCAGTGTCCAGTGCAACAACTCTCAGCCTGCCATGTGCTTCGTTAAGTCTCTCCATTGAAACAGAGACACTTCTAAATATTTTGCCCATGTCACCCTAGCCTGAGCCAAGGCCGGAGCAAATCTTTGCCTTGGGCTCAGCTAAAAACTTTTTGACTCCAAAGCATCATTCTCTTCCCCAGTGCATTTCCGAGCTATATGCTTAAGAGCATTCTGAGCATGGTGTGCTTTTCTTACATGTTTTCTACTTCATTACATAGTTTGGACATGTGACTGCTGCATATAAAATATAGAATAAGGATAATGGTTGGAAGCTGAGAACCAAGAGGAAAGGGGGAAGAAAAGAACTCCTGGCCACAGTTTCAGCACTCCCTAGACTCCATCCTTTACCCAGGGCCACTTTGAGGTGAATCCTATAAGCATCTATAAAGTTGTGCCTTTTTATTTCTTTTTAATTTTGGAACTAAAATGAAGTGAGGTCAGACTGGTTATTGATCAGTCTTGTTTTAGAGATACAGGTAGACTTTCTGGCCTCTTTGTTGGCATGCTTGCAGATCACACAGAATATTCCTCAAGCCAGAGAGAGAGAGAGAGAGAGAGAGAGAGAGAGAGAGAGAGAGAGAGAGAGAGAGAGAGAGAGAGAGAGAGAGAGAGGAGAGAGAGAGAGACTATTCTTTAAGGTTCCATAATAGATATGCTTTTACTTGAACTTGGCTTAGACATCTCCTAAGACACTCAGCCAGAACAAGCCTTTGGTTCTGTCTGTCCTACTTGACCCTATTCTTTGATATCAGATGTTGATGAATCTTCTCTGTGGTAAGTCCTATTGGTCTACTGTCTTAATTAGGGTTCCTTTTGCTGTGAAAAGGCACCATGACCACGGCAACTCTTATAAAGGAAAACATTTAATTTGGGTGGCAGTTTACAGTTTCAGAGATTTAGTCCATTATCATCATGGCGGGACATGTTAACATGCAGGCAGACATGGTGCTGGAGAAGGAGCTGAGAGTTCTACATCTTGATCCACAGGCAATACCAAGTGAACTGTGTTACTTGTCATAGCTTGAGCATGAGAAACCTCAAAACCCATCCCTACAGTGACACACTTCCTCGAAAAAGGCCATACCTACTCCAACAAAGCCATACCGCCTAATAGCACCACCCCCAATGGGTGCCATTTTCTTTCAAACCACCACACCCATACTGGTGGCCTTTGTCATTTTCTTCATGATGATAATAATTTCATAGATTGGACAAGGAGGCTGTGAGATTTCACCATACACTCAGTGGCCATACTCATGGACACTTAGATGGGAGTGACTGGCCCCAAACCTGATACAGGTAACACCAAATTCCAGAATACCAGGCCTTGAAATCTTCATTTTTCCCTTGGCTCCTGAGCTGAGTTTGGTATGAGTACACATAAGAGAGTCACCTTGATGGAGGAACAGGAGTGAGAGCCAGGGAACAAGGGATCAAACCCAGCTCTTCCGTGGCTTGATCTGCAACCCTAGCAAGTCTCCCTTTCTGTTTCTCACAGTGATAAACCAGACTGGGCTGGTTTTTCAGAGCTATGCTGTTAAATGCTAAGATGCTCTGGGGTGCAATAGGAGTCACACAAAAGGCAAATTCATTTCACAGGATAAGTACTTGTGCCCCTTCTTGCTACAGCCAAACCTTTTACCTATATTTGCTGGACTCTCTTGTAAGGTCTTATTAGGAATAAATGATTCCTGAATAAATAAAATAGTTTGGAAAACAGTCATTGCCTTCACACATAGGCATACCAGTTTCCCAAAAGAAAATAAAAACAAGATATCATTTTCTTGGTAAAAATGACAACTGTAGATGATGGCTCTGAAGTAAGTGGCTAGGAAACCAAGAAAATAATTGTCTTGTGCATCTACATGATTACATATCCCTTGCTGAAAGAATCTTAGAATCTTTGGCTCCAAGAGAGTACAGTGTGTCAACTTGGGCTTCTGTGAGCTACTAGGAAAAGGAAGGAAAGCCTAAATGGATGCTTTTTTGTTTCTTTGCAGTTACAATCATAATATACATGTATATGGGGATGTGAGGTGGCTTGAGAGGGAGGGCTGGGAGGTGGGAGGAGGGAGGAGATGGGATCTGTGGGTAGTATCTAGATTGAGTAGAAAATTTCTTAATAAAGAAAAATGAAAAAAAATGTATATATAAAATCACATTTTATATGTAGTATATCTTAATTCTCTCTATATATGCCTGCATATTATATGCTTGAGTCATATGTATGCACATACATTCATATGCAGATAGATATGTAGTCATGCACATACATGACAGACTATTTGAGAATCAGTTGACCACATCTTTATGGATAGAGAAACAAACTTAATTAGAACATTATCTTACTTTCCTCTGCCTCCTTCTAATTTGTAACAGCTCTTTCCATTTTCTTAGACTCTGAGGTGAGAAATTCCTGGCCCTCACCTACTAGGCTAATTTCTTACGTTCTCATTTTCTGATTTCCTGCCCCAATAGACTCCAGCCCTCTAGGGAAAAATGAGAACTAAAGTGGATTGGCCATGGTGGGGATGAGGGGAGTGATGAGAAGTAGAATCCTTAGGACTTCATTGCTGAGTGTGTGCACATGTAGAGGATGCAGCAGGAGAAACCAGAATGGACAAAGGGAGAAACATGGATTCTTGGACAGTCCCCAGAATGGACAAAGGGTGAACCAGGGATTCTAGGATAGTCCCCAGAATGGATAAAGGGTGACCATGGATTCTAGGACAGTCCCCAAAGTGGACAAAGGGTAAACCAGGGATTCTAGGACAGTCCCCAGAATAGACAAAGGGTGAACCATGTGACAGTCCCCAAATGGAAAAGAGTATAGAGAAAACAATTCCAGAGGCAAAAAGATAGCATGGCTGAAAGAACTAAGGCCCCCAAGAGTCATAAACAGTGAAGACTTCAGAGATATGGAACTCATAGGCAAGGGTTAGTCTTTTTTTTTTTTTTAGATTTATTTATTCATTATGTATACAGTGATCTGCCTGCATGTATGTCTGCAGGCCAGAAGAAGGCATCAGATCTCATTATAGATAGTTATGAGCCAGCATGTGGGTGCTGAGAATTGAACTCAGGACCTCTGTAAGAACAGCCAGTGCTCTTAACCTCTGAGCCATCTCTCCAGCCCAAGGGCTAGTCTTATGGAAAGCAAAATCCATCCTTTCCTAATCAAAGACCTACATGAAACATCAAGTGGAAAGTATGGGTGGTGGTAGAGGAAAGGGGACAGATTTACATATTTTTTATCCTGTGTTTTCAGTAAAAGATGCGTTTAAGGGGGGATATACCAGGTTGGGATGAGAGAAAGCTGATTTAGGTCAAACAAGGCACCAAAGTGTTCAGCAGTGTGTGGTCCATTTAGACTGTGTCATCATGGAGAGCATGTTAATAATGCAGATGACTATGCTGACCCCCAAATTACTGGAATAGCCGTAGGTGGTTTATTCTCTGTCTCTCTCTCTGTGTGTCTTTCTCTGTCTCTATCTCTCTCTGTCTGTCTGTCTCTCTCTCCATCTCACTCTCCCTTTGTATCTTTCCCTCTCCATCTCTCTGTCATACACATGCATTTACACACACACACACACACACACACACACACACACACACACACACACAACTGTTTTTTTCAACTCAGGCTTACATGGTACTTCCTTTGTAGCTCAGACTGGCTTCAAACTAGCAGTCCTCCCGTATCAGACTGGCAAACAGGTAGGATTTAAAGCATGTACCACTACACCTGGCCCCAGGGTGATTCTTAGGTATATTAGCATTGGAATTCTTCCAGGAGTACAATTCTCCTTAAGACAATGAAACAAAATAAATGTTTTCTTAAAGGATCCCTCAGGCTTTGAGTGCCCACTCTTCCTGGCTCCACAGTCTTAGGTGGTTTCATGTGAAGAGCAGGAAGGCCATTTCACTGGCTTTCTTGAATCACAGTCAGCACCCTCCCCATTGTACCGTAAGAATTTCATCTTTCATATGGAGTCTGATGCTGCTTCTTTTCCTGGCAAGCAGCAGACCCTTGGAGTCCCGGACAGCCTGAGTTCCAGCCTGCTTTACCTTCCATTGGGTAGGAACTTTGTTAAAGACAAGAATTCCTGACTAGCTCTTAGAACTGTTAGGTGGAGGGACTAAGGTCATAAGCATGAAAGTTACGTCAGATCTGCCAGGCTTCATCTCATCAATAAAAGGTCAGCCAGCATCTTTGCATTCCAGCATTTCAGGATTCATTCTTGTCCCTCTCTCTGTCTCCTCCTCATCCATGTCATCACCACTTTTAGAGAGTGAACGAGCTTTCATTGAGCACTATAAGACATAGTCTTGAAGACCAATGCAGGCCAAAAGCCAAACAGGTCTTTGTTTTAAAGCTGTTGAAGGTAGAGAATGAAGACTACATATTTCCCATATTCCTAACAAATTGTTCTTTATGAATTATGTATGTTGAAAACCATGACTACCATAAGAAACAAAAAGTTGACATCTTTGTCTTGTGGATGAGGGTGCCCCAGTGCAAATGAATTCCAAGTGGTGAAACCTGGGCTGAAATCTTGGTCTGAGCCATTATCTGGTCCCTTATCAACCTTCTAATTTTGTGATTTCAGTAGCAAGTATCTCAGAGGACACAGTGAGGATTAGAGGAGGAAGAGAGGGAGCAGAGGAGGAAGATGAGGCAGAAGTGGAGAGGCGGAAAGATTCAGCCTTCTGTGGTCTGAGGAAGCTAATAAGAAAGAATGAAATTCCATGTGAAGTGTGTGTGTGTGTGTGTGTGTGTGTGTGTGTGTGTGTGTATGTGTGTGCATGAGTGTGTGAAAGGTGCCTATCAGTCCATTTGAATAGGGTAATTAGCCACACTGTAAGCAAAGGCAAGAGGTAGGGAGCCTCTACTCACATTTGGGCAAGAGCATGCTCTTATTGTGGTGTAAAAAAATAATGTAAATAATTACAACAGAGATAGCATGGACAAGCCTTGAATGTCATGTTAGGAAAGTTGTCCTGTGGAGGAGACTTCAATAGAAATGGGCTTCAAACAAAGGCCTGGAGACACTCAACGATGGACAGGCTTCTTTATGAACTGCTCAGCTATTTGCCATGGCAGGATTATGGGGTCCCCTGACCTTCTTTTTACTCTGAACCAGACTCCTTTGGAAAGGTTACAGGGCCCTCGCTGCAGGAGTCATCTTGAAAAAGGGCATCCCTCCCTCCTGCTGCCTGGATTGAGCAAGAAGCTGGACACAGGGTGAGGCGGCAGCAGCTGTGAGTCAGACTGCCCCCACACAGGCGCAGGCGCAGACTCCAGCCCTAAGCTTGGGGCCCCCAGTTGGGATAGAAGTTCTCTCTTGCTTTCATTTGCTAAAAACTGCCTGTACAGCCAAGTGTGGCTCAGTGCTACCCTGTCCCACTGGGAATGATCTGAGCTGTTCATGTTCCTGTCTTGCCTTCTGTTCCTCTTCTTCTTCCTCCTGTACCCCCATCCTCCCTCCCCTTACCTCCCGTTTTCTTTTGCTTTCTTCTGCTTTGTCCCTGTTGATTTATTCTCCTCTCCTTTTCCTTTTTTTCCTACACCACCCTCTTCTTAATATGCTTTCTGATTTGTGGTGTGATTCAGAAGACCCAGGTCTATGCTTTCCCACCACCAGTGGCTCTCTATGAGCTTTCAACCTCATTTCCCTCAAATCCTCATTGAAATAGTGTGATTAGAAGGTGTTTTAAAGACAAAGGCCCATCAGCATTTCTCCCAGAATCATCTGTTTCAATTGTACATTTTTTACATGGATTCTTTAAATGAGATAGCTCACAGGGATCTCAGCATTAAGCTGCCTATGAAAAATCCTCTAAAAATGTTATATTGCCTGCCCCCCCAGCCACCCCATATGAGACTAATTGGATGAGAACTTATCAGAGAGTATCTCAAGCTGTAGTTTTTAAAACTCCCTCAGCTGATTATACTAGGCCATCAGGGTGAAGAACCATCACTTTAGAGACAGCTGCCTTTTGTTCAGAGGTCGAGGGACAAGGGCACTGTGGCCCAAAGCCGGTAACGGGACATATCCAGAATGAGTCAGTGTGGACAGAACTAGAACCATTCCTCTTGCCATCGCTGTCCCCTTGGCCCCAAGCTTGAATCACCTTAAGCAAGTGCCAGGGCCTCCAGTGGAGCCAGGCAGGAGAGCAGCCTCCTGACTCTGCCAGGGCCTGGCGTAGAGGCAAGGCCCAAACACAGCCCCATTAAGGCAGGCAGTGCCTTACGGGAATCACTGCTGGCTCTGGCTTAGAAAACAAACAGAGTTCTTTGGCTTTTGTTGGCTGCATCCCGGAGTAGGGGAGCTCAGAGGGGAGCACCTAAGGACGCAGGTTTGCTGTTCCTCTCAGAGGCAAAGTGGGGCTGCCAGGAGCAAGACCAGAGACAGGTGGGCAGAGCTCATGGGTGGGGGTGAGTCAGGAGTGCATGCCTCCCACAGCTGCTGCCAATAGGCCTCCTGAGAATGCACCCCACACAGAGGCCAATGCCTACAGGGGAGAGAGTCCAGTGCCAGATCTCAGCCTGGGTGGCAGCTCAGGAAACGCTTGCACCCTGACCTGCCTCCATACAGACCCTCTCAGGTGTATCCAAGCTCCAAGCCTTCTTCCCAGAGGTATTGGCCACAGTGAAAAGATACTACAGTTGGGATCTTACTTGTAACTGTATTTGTGGAGAGCTCTCTATATCTTAAGCACTGTTGTAAATTCTTGGTACAAAATATATGTGTGGATTCCTCACAGACTACTGTTGAGGGAATATTAGCTTTCTTAGTGCACAGAAGGGGAGAGAGAAATCACAGAGGTGAAGTCCTCTGCCCTAGGCACACAGCCATTAAGGTTCCTTGTATAAGTACTACAGCATTCAAACTCGAGCCAGTCTGATGCCAAGACTCAGCCTCAACCACTGCAGGACACGATTTTCATATGAATGACTCAGCTGACCTGGGTTGGACTCTCCACTGGGTCATGACATGCCACGTGACTTAACATATTAGGTGACCTCTCTGAACATCAAGTTTTTCCTCTGTAAATTGATGCTTTCTCTGCCTCTTTTCTATGGCAGGTGTGGGGATCAAACAAAATCTGGACATGAAAGAGATTAGTAAATAGCAAAGGGATATACAAATGCAAAAGATTACTGCTGTTATCACCAAACACAGCTGTGTCCACATGTGGGGAACTACCACCCCTGATACACCTGTCCACATTTGTGACCTTGACTGTTCTTGGCAAACTGTTTGGTGCCCAAGGACTAGAATGGAGGAGAGGACAGGGAGAAATAAAATAATAAGAACATGTTTATAAAATACTTTACATCTCCAAGATGAAAGTTTCTTGAAAATTTCAAACCACATAACTACAGCAGATTAAATACTATATTCCTACCATCTCCAGTTGCATGCTTATAGACACTCTCATAGAACCTGTGAGCCACTAGGTCAAGTACAGAGAATAGGAGGTTTGGAATTTGTGACAAGAATTCAACTCTTATTCTTTCTATGTGTTGTTTGACCCAGGGGCTAATAACCTGGGCTTTCTCGACTTTGTTTTTCTTATCAGGGTTAGTGTGTGTGTGTGTGTGTGTGTGTGTGTGTGTGTGTGTGTAAGACAGGAGGTGGGGAAGAGGAGACCAATGGTTGTAATATTAACTAAACAAGTTTCTATACATATCTCTGGCATAGAACCCACCATTCTACATGATGTTTATTTATTTACATGTCTATCTTTCTCGTTCTAATATAAATTCTAAAATAGAACAGCTATGTTTTATCTTGAAATTATGATTCAAATGCCACTCTGAGGACTAAGAGCATGGCTTAGTTGGTAAAATTCTTGCTATACAAGTATAAAAACCTACGCTGAGATATCCATCACCCATGTAGAAAGCCAGAAGCCATAGCCCCTATCTGCAATCTCAGTGCTGCTAAAGCAAAGGCAGTTGGATCCCTGGAACTCATTGGTAATACAGCCTTGATGAATCAATGAGTTACAAGTTCAGTGAGAGATTCTGTCTTAAGAAATTAGGTGCATGGCCCAGAAAGATGGCTCAGTCGCTCTTCCCAAGTACCGGGGTTCAATTCCTAGCACCATATGTTGGCTCACAACCATCAGTAACTCCACTCCTATGGGATCAAACACTCTCTTCTAGCCTCTGTGGGCAGACCTACAGCAGGTAAATCATTCACACGTATTTTAAAATTCATAAGATGCAGAGAGATCAAGGAAAGCATTCAGTGTTCACGTGTGATGTCCACATGCAAATAATCATATGAATGTATCAACACAATACCCAACAACATCAACACACCTCGTAATGACTTTAAAATATCACATTTCTCTCTTCTCTAGCTTTCTTTATACTCCTAGGCCAGAATGCAGACCCATTCTGTTCTCTAACTCAATGTAAATCCAACATGCAAAACTCAAGATCAAGAGCCCTTATTGAGATGTCTTAGTCCTGCTATTCATCACTTACCTGATTTTAGGCAGCTGAGCTCATGTATCTGGGGCATATAAAGCTGGACATACAGTTCATGGGCAGTCACCTACCTGACATATTCAAGGTCCTGTGTTCACTCCACATCACCTCCAGAAAAAAAAAAAAAAGGAGGAGAGACAGATTTAATCTGACTCAGTTTCTCCATTTCTGAGATGGGAATGATTTCTTTGCTGCTCTTTCTTGATCTTTCTAGGAAGATCAGGTTTGCTCCTAGTAGTATGCTGACAATAAGCGTTTAGGAGGCAGAATGAAATGTTCTTTATAATAGAAACCTGTTGTACATTAAATGGTGTATTTCATTTTAGTGTCATTTCTGCTAGGTTCTGACTTTCAATTTTTAGAGCCCTTTTACATCATCATGTAAACTCCACCACCTTTAGTCTCTACTGATGCATGAGAAGTCTCAGGCCTTACCATGATCTCTGTTCTTTCCAAGTCACTGCCATGGTTGTCTCTTTGCTGAATCCCCTCATACCCATTCATTCAGGGAAACACTGCTCTAGAGTAAGTAAGCAGACTGGAAGTAGGGGCAGCATCTCAAATCCACTGTCCACTATGGAGCTCAGTTTATTTTTGTGTAAAGTAAAGAGGTATGAACTTGAAAATAACTTGATCTCACATGCTTATATGCTTTGTTTTATAAAGTTACAGATCAACAGATACTTAGGTAGGTACAAAAGGTTTCCCCAAGTTCACTGAGTAAGGTCTGTGTTACTGCCTGAACTGTGGCTTCTCTGTATCTTCATTTCCCATGCCTAGGAAGTGCTAAGTTTATGCTCTGTAGTCAGAAAATGCTTACATTTCTAGCAGCAATTATGGGCAGAATTGCTTAAATATTTTTCCTGCCAAAAAAGTGATCATTTGAAAACTAGACTTTAGGAAAGAATGGATTTGTTTCTAAAACTCCTTAAACCATAATTTTCAAGTGAGTTTCTTTGAGAAGTTAAGGGGTCTATGGATAGAATCAGAAGATGACAAAGTACACAACGGAATTAATGATGGGCAGGTGTGAAGGCTTCAAAATGACAGCCTTCTACTCACCTACATTCATGGACAATGCATGTATAAACTTCTTTAAAAGATGGATTTTATTGCATTGGTAATGTTTCAAAAATGGCTACTTTTCAGGTCAAAGGAAGGAGTTGAGATATTCCCCCAAAGACATGCTGAATATAGAACAGTGGGTACATATGAAGTCTTCAATCCATTTTCAATTTTGCGAGCAATACTTTCTATATAAATCTTTGTAGAATTTGCACCATTTAAGAACCCAGTATAATTATAGAAACCTACTGGCTACTTCTCAGCTGGTTCTATGACTCCAGGCTCTCTCAAACTGTTTTCTTGAGGATAGCCCATGGCCTCAGGCAGATGCCCCCCTACATGCCAGGTCTGGCATCCCTAGCTAGGAGTTGGCCCAGCTAGGCACTTGGCCTAAGTTAGAGCCAGGAGCTGCTGGTGCAGTCCAAGAACATTGCTGGGAAGCTGGAAGGAACTGTCCTATGGGCTGTGGGGGAGCAAACCCCATCTATGCTTTCTATGGTAGATGGGGGAGCAGGTAGCTGGACCAGGAGCCAGCCATGGGCATTCTCACCCAGGGTCTTCTGATGCAGAGTCCAAAACATATGAGGCAGAATGTTTCTACAGCTGGGAGAATGAGGGAATCCCTCTGAGGCTTTTTTATGCTTCATGACTTTTTATATCCTTAAAGCAGCTGCAAAAATGTCTCTTAGATTCATCTTCTTTGCCATGTTTCCCACTGATTTGGCTCCTGGAAAATTGCTCTTGTATTTGCTGCTCTGGTCTGAAAGCCTGGCCCCCAGCACATAATCCATACTTTGACCAAGTTGTGTCAGAAATAGGAGGTCTGCATGATCCTATTGTGTTCCAGTACAAACTTCTGACATCCCCAAGAACCAATCTACCAAACAGTGCATGAACAAAAAATGTGTAACTGTCAGAAATGTGATCGAATTGTTAAAATCACATGAAATCCATGTAAATAGGGGAGTAAGATCACTCTTCTTTTTCTGGCATGTGTAAAAATAGCAAATAACCTATAAAAAGATGGGAGAAAAATGAGGTAAACCATTTCAGATAAAGGCCTACCATTAATTGTGTCATTTGTCAATGAGATTTTTGATACCCAAATTCTTTGGGAATCAATGGAGAAGGGTGCTATCACAGGGTGAGTTACTTAATTATATGTAGAGGACTTCTGTCTAGAGACACTCAATTTTTCATTCAGATATCTCACTTCTTGCCAAACACAGTTTGTTCCTTAGTATGGTTGTTTCATTGTGAATTTCCAGGTTGATTCATCAGAGCATACAAAATACCAGAGACAGAGTGCCTCCTTAGTCTTAAAAAAAAGTCTCTTCCCAAGAGCCTCTGCAGGAGGCTTGAACGTTGCTGACTCATCCCCTTTCTCTCTGTTAGGACTCGATTATGTCATGTTTTAACCTGAAACATTTGAAGGCCTTATTCATTTTCTACAACTCATGTTGGCTTTGTGAGGGCCAGTGACAAGGTCTGACCACTTCATCCTCATGAATGAAGAAGACACCAAGAGAAACTTCTTAAGCATCTCTAATATTACAGAAAACTCTGAGACCAGCAGATTTATCATCAGAGCCTAACAAAGAGCCAAGAAGCTTCTATCAGCTCCAAATTCACATGGTAGGAAATCAAATTCCATCATAATATTAACCATCTGTGGATGATAACAATTTTTCCAGAGGGGACACCAGAAAGATAAGGTAAAGGGAAAGCATTGTCTTAAGGAAATATAATCTAAAGGCACCAATTAGCAGCCAAGGCTATGGTATATCAATAGTCATCCTACCTTGTAGAAATCCGGACCTTTCAAACAGTTTTGAGTTTTTTTATTTTTATTTTTTTAGTGAGAATTTGATTGAAAACTATGATAATCAGTGAGTATGCCAGGTTACTTTTATGCTTGAATCCCCAAACTTAGGAATATGAAGGCCTCTCTCATTTCTTTTCCATAATTTCTGCCATCAAAAGAAAAAAAAATCCTTTATATATGTCTTAGAATATTATTTTATTGAATCTTTGAGAATTTCATACAAAATATTTTTATTATATTCACCCATTCTACAACTCCTTCCAATCCAGCCCATTTTCCTATCCACCCAACTTAATGTACTCTCTCTGTCTGTCTTTCTGTCTCTGTCTCTCTTTGTCTGTCTGTCTGTCTGTCTGTCTCTCTGTCTCTGTCTCTCTCTCTCTCTCTCTCTCTCTCTCTCTCTCTCACACACACACACACACACACACACACACACACACAAAACACAACATACACCATGTTCTTGTCCATATCCAATTTCCATTGCCCAAATATTCTAAGGCGTGGTGTCTGGCATGGAGTGTGGTGAATCTACCATGGGTCATACACACAAAAGTTGCCCTCTCCTATCTCACTCCTGACATTTATCAGTTGCCAATAGCTCCTGGGGTATGGGTGGGAGTTAGTGCCCACACCCTCCCTTTCCATCTTCATATTTTATCTGGCTTGACTTTGCACAGATCATGTGTACAAGGTCACAGTCTCTGTAAATTCCTATGTGAAAAGTGCCCTGTTGTGTCCAGCCAACATTGCTTCCCTTTTTTCATCCACCACTGTGTCTCTTACAGTCCTTCTGCCCTCTCTTCCACCAAGATTCCTGAGCCTATGGTGAGGGGTATGATATAGATGTCCCATGTAGGGTTGAGTAGTCCACAGTCTTTTGTTATCTGAACATTAACTAGCTGTGGGTCTATGTAATAGTAGCCATTTACTACAAGAAGAAGTTTCTCTGACAAGGGTTGAGAGATACACTAATTTATGGGCATAGCATTAAGTCATTACGAGTCTATTTAGTTAGGGTTTCTATTGCTGTGATAAAAACACAATTACCCAAAACATCTTGGAGTGGGAAGGGTTTATTTCATCTTATAGCTTGTATTCAGTTCATCAACATGGGAATTCAGGGCATGAACTCAATCAAAGCAGGAACTTGGAAGCTGGAGCTCATGCAGAGGCCATGGAGGGCTGCTGCTTACTAGCTTGCTTTCCACGGCTTGCACAACCTGCGTTCTTACAACACCCAGGATCACCAGCCCAGAGGTGGCACTACTCACAGTGAGCTGGACCCTCGCACATCAATCATCAATCAAGAAAATGCACTACAGACTTGTCTTAATACATATCTTTTGGAGATATTTTCTCAATTGAGAATCCCTCTTCCAAATTACTTAAGCTTGTGTCAAAAAAAAAAAAATACTTGACCAGCATAGAGTCAGTTTAATGTTATATCTGCTTTGCAGTATAACAGCAGTAGTTACTCCCCTAGGGCCTTTGACTTGTCTAGCCACAAGTTCTTGGCCTTGATGATTATACTAGGCATGGGTTCCATCTTGTGGAGTGGATCTTACATCAAATCCAATCAGAAAGTGCCTAATTACTCTTATAACATCCATGCCACTAGTCCCACCAGTTACAAGCATATCTTGCCAGGATAGCCATCACTGTAGTTCACAGGGTTTATATCTGGGTAAGACTGATGATTACTTTTCTCCTCCAGTGTTGGACATAGCCCCTTCTAGCACTGTGGAAGCTACCAGGCAAGTCAGAACCTGCTTGATTTCTCCATGTTTTATAATTCCAGCATGCATTGTCTTCTGCAAAAGAGTTCTGCAAACATTACAGGTTATTGCCATTGCTTTTGGTTACTGTGCAGAACTTGACAATAGACCCATTACACATTTTCATAGTGGTTCTCTAGAGGAGTGAATTTTCCATTTAAAATTTATACAAAATGCTAATTTTAGTCCAATAACATACTATATGAATATTTTTGTCTTGGGGGAAGTTTTTCTTTTTGGACCAGATGAGTAAAAAGATAAATATCAGTTATTCCAAAAGGAATGGTCTTAAAACAACACATTGATGAATATGACTCTTGATATTAAAATATTCAAAAGTGCTATATATGGATCCCAGAGCTTATAACTTGCCTTTGTTATATTTTCAAAGTGGTTTTAATAATTACTATTAGTATATGTTGATTGCATATATGAATGGGTTTCACTGTGACATGTCTACACATGCAGACATTGTCTTTTGTTCTTATCTACTCACTAGATTACTCTCTCTAGCCCTCCCCTCTTTCCACTTCTTCAAATTCCCCTCTCTCTCCCAGGAGGGTATGTGTTACTTTCAGGCTGTCTGTCTGTATTTTTGTTTATTATAAATTCCACATATGGGAGAAAATGTGTGGCGCCTCATCTCTGTGTCTAGTGTATTTCACTTAACATGATGACTTCTAGTAGCATTTATTTTTTATGAAAATGGTGTTTCATTTTCTATTGTTGAATACTTCAGTATGTGAGAGAGGTTGTATTTGCCCTTCTTTCTTCTGTTGATTAGCAGCTGGTTCTACAGCTGACTTATATGAATAGTGCAGCAATAAATATGGGCATAAGATAATTCTCATGGGGCTGGAGGGATGACTACCTTGGTAAAGGCATTTGGCTCCAAGGCTCATGGGCCCAAATTTAGTTCCTGAGATCCACACAGTGCAAGGAGGGTACTATGCCATATACTTTGACCAAATTCCCTTCATATGCTTTTCCTTCTCACTACACATCCTCCCATTTTTCCTTCCATAACATCTAGGACTCACAAATAGAAAACATGGTGTTTGTCTTTGTGATTCTGTCTCATTCATTAGATACAATAATCAAAAATTATATTCATTTTCAAACAAATGATACAATTTCATTCTTATTTATGGCTTAATAAAACATTGCATATACTTACCTACCATGTTTTTTTAAACCTATTGATAGACACCAAGGTAGATTATATAGCATGGCTATTATTAATAGAGCTGCAATTAACATGGATGTGCAAGTACCTCTCTGGTATGTTGACTAGAGTTCTTGAATAAATACCTAGAAGGGATATTATTGGTTAGTATAGTAGTTCTATTTTTCAGTTTTAGAGGAATACCCATCCTGATTTCATTATTGGCTGTATCAATTTATATTCCTACCAACAGTGTGTAAGAGTTCCCTCCCCCTCACATTCTCCTAACATTTCTTGTTGTTCTTTACATTTGTTTGCTTGTTTGTATAATAAGGGTTTTGTCTGCATATATGTCTGTGTACTACATGCATGCCTGGTGCCCTTGGAGGACAAATGAGGGTGTCAGAGCTCTTGGAACTGGAGTTATGGGTAGCTGTGAGCTTCCATGTAGGTACTCTAAATCAAACCAGGTTTTCTGGAAGAGCAGCCAGTGCTCTGATCCAGTGAGCCATCTTTCTAGTCCTTTTACTTGTTTTTTTTTTTTTTTTTTTTTTTTTTATGATAGCCATCCTGACTAATGTAAGACAGAACCTCAATTTATTTTCAATTATCATTTTCCTAGTAGATAAAGAAGTTGAAGAGTTTTTCATGTTTATTGGCCATCTGTACTTTATCTTTGGACTGTCCATTTCATTAACATATTTATTGATTAGAATTTGGTGTGTTTATAGGTTTTTTGAGTTATATATATATCTTAGACATGAACCTCATCAAATATTTACTAACAAAGTTTGTTTTCACTTCCCATGAACTGTTTCTTCAAACAACTGTTTTTTTGTGCTGTGCAGAAGCTTTTTATTTTCATAGAACGTTATTTGTTAGTTCTTAGGATCATTTCTTGAGCTATTGGTGTCCTTTTCACACTCTCTTCCTATCCTTATGTTTATTGAGAATTTCATATGTGTATACAGTGAAATATGCTTGTATCTATACCTGTTTCCCTCCCCAATTTCCCCCATATCCACCAACACACTCAACATCTCTTTCATTGTTTCTTTCTTTTTCTTTTTCTTTCTTTTTTTTTTTTTTTTGGTTTTTTGGTTTTTTGAGACAAGGTTTCTCTGTGTAGCTTTGGAGCCTGTCCTGGAACTCACTCTGTAGCCCAGGCTAGCCTTAACCTCCAGAGATCCACCTGCCTCTGCCTCCTGAGCGCTGGTATTAAAGGCATGCGCCGCCACCGCCTGGCTTTATTGTTTCTTTCTTCCTATCTCTTTTTCTTCCTCTTCCTCCCTTTCCTCCTCCTCCTCCTTGTCTTTTTTTTTTCATAATTCACTATGTCTGGTTACACCCATGTGTACATGGTGTTGCCACTGGAGCACAAGAGCCCTATCAGTGACCACACCTTAGAAAAAAAATCTCCCATCTTATGAGGAGCTATTGGCAATTGCTAGACAGTAGGTTAGAGAGATTCATTCTGTGGCTTCATTGATATGTTTATTTCTTTCTTTGATTTATAGAATCCCTTCTAATATCGTCTGTTGTACCACATTAGTGGTCATAAAATCTTTTAGTTCATGTTTATCATGAAAAAGTGTTTTCCCCTTCAATTTTTCTGGGCATAGTAGTCTTTGTTGGCAGTTACTACCTTTCAGATTTTGAAACACATAGTACATTTCTGTCTGGTCCTTAGTTTTTCTCTTTAGAAGTCTTCTGTTGTTCTCATGGGTTTCTGTTGATGTGCAATTTAATGATTCTCTCACAGTTTTGAATATTTTTCTTTGCTTTGTACACATAGTGATTTACTGATATTGGGACTTTGGGAGATATATTTCTGGTTTTATGTGTTTGGCATTCTGAATGCCTCCTGTATCTGAATGGCCATTTCTTTCCCATGAGTTAATTGTTATGATTTTTATTGCATGTATTTTGTATGCTTTCACTTTAAACTTCTTCCTTTTCTATGCTTATGATTCATATATGTGGACTTCTATGGTGCAATAGGTCTCATATATTCTGTTCATACCCTTACTACTGCCTGAGTGCTCTGCATTATCTGCATGCCACAATATTCTATCTCCCATTTAATCCACTTTAGTAAGCATTTTGCTGTTTTTATTTGACTTTTGAGTGCATGGTTTACAAAACTTCAATTTGATTTTTTTCAATATTCCTTTATTGAATCCCCCTTTTGTATTCTGTTTTTAAATATCTCACTTCATGAATAAGTTTGTGTTTTCTTTGGATTTATTCAGGAGTTCATTCCTGTCCTTTTTAATATTTTCTTGGCCATTTTTATAATCATTCTATTGAATTCTTTATCTGGGATTTTATCTACATACTCTTAGTGTGAGTGTAATTCAGAAGGTAGAAATTGGGTGTTAAGATGCAGGGTGGGTGATGTCAAACTGTAGTTTCAGTAGGCTATAATTTTAAAGAGGAAGTCGGGGTAAGAAGAGAGGGAGGGAAGGAAAGAATGAGAAAGGGGGAGAAGGTGGGAAGATACACACATACACATACACACACAAAGACAGAGATGGGGAAAGAGAGAGAGAGAGAGAGAGAGAGAGAGAGAGAGAGAGAGAGAGAGAGAGAGAGAGAGATCCTCTTTTAGCAATGACAAGTGACCATTTAGAAATGATTCCTGATGAGCCAGAAGTACCTAACCGTAGAGGCATAGGTCCTTCCTTCCTTCATGGTTCACTCTGAGAACCCAGAACAAATATCATAGATATGAGATATGACCTGAAGAACACCTTTAGGTACAGAATTAAAACTCTGAATCAAAACTGCTCAGAACACAATGTTCTCTGGTATGGGCACATGTGCCAAACCTGACTCCATGTGCTTCATTCCAGTATGTGGCTCACACCGGATTCTCACCTTGTGGAACACTGTGTAGTTCTGATTCAGAGCTTTTTTATGACACTTGCTTTGAGTTCCCAGAGTGAACATTGGGAGGAGAACACACCCCAAATAGACTCTGAGTGTTCTTCTCTCTCTCTCTCTCTCTCTCTCTCTCTCTCTCTCTCTCTCTCTCTCTCTCTCTCTCTCCTGTGGTTTTCTCAAGGGTCCCTTCTTTGCTACTGAAATTAATACTTTTCTTCTGTCAGGCAGCTTGTAGGGTGGTTGCTCTCCAAAAAATTCTAGTTCTCCTCTTTCTCCTTCTGCACTAGTATTGAAACCTCCTCCTCCTTTTGTCAAAGAACCTCATTAAATTTCTCAGGCTGGTTTTGAAATTAGTCTTCCTTGTCTCAGCCTCCAGAGTACCTGGGTTGATAGGTTTAGGCTACCCAGGCCAGGCTCCTTGCTGTCCTTAGATTTGTGTGATAGTTCCAGAATTCTCTCATTGGCACTGTTCGATAGTACATGCTCTTTCTAAGGCCTGGCACACAATTTAAAACCTTTCTCTAAGGAATTCTCTTTGGTTTTCTAGCTTTGGAAACTCAAAGATTGTCAACTAGCTCTAAAGTTCAATGCTGTACCTCCCAGGGTTTTGCGGTGTGCATGGACTTCCCAGTGTCCCGACGACGACTCACTACACATCATGATACATGCCACTTGACCTCAGTTCCTAGGTGCAGAGAAAACTTGTCAGAAGTTTTAAAGATATGTTGAATGAAAATAAAACTATCAATATAAATTGTGAGACCAAAATCATAATTCTGTTTATGGTATTAGTATGTTAACACAAATAAATGTGGGTGAGCCATAAGATTTCAAAGGAAAACAGCAAACTTTATGAGCTACAGTAAACAGAAGGATTTACATGTCAAATAGTGCTTTACAATTTCAGTTCTGTCTGTCATTCTGTTTTGGTGCCCATGTGTCTGTACTTAATACATAAACACAAATGAAAGGTGATTCTGATGTGGAGATCACAATTCATAAGCTGACAAACACAGACACAAATAAACTTAGCTCTAGTGAGAAGTGTTTCCATGGTGGCAGAGTAGAAGTGGCAAGGGGAGTACAGAATGTACCCATCACCCAGGGGCACAGGGCATTAATAGTTATTAAATAAACTTTACCTTTCACCTTTACAATTTTTTTTTTTTTTTTTTTTTTTTTTTTTTTTTTTTTTTTTTTTTTTTTGGTTTTTCGAGACAGGGTTTCTCTGTGTACCTTTGCGCCATTCCTGGGACTCACTTGGTAGCCCAGGCTGGCCTTGAACTCACAGAGATCCACCTGGCTCTGCCTCCCGAGTGCTGGGATTAAAGGCGTGCGCCACCACCGCCCGGCCAAAATTTTTTAAAAATAAACATGTTCAACCAATGCGTATATTTTTAATGCCTTTCATACTCTGTCCTAGGAGCTGAGTGTGTGTGTGTGTATCAACATATGTGTCCACAGGCAAGTGGTGATCAGATGTCAATCTTAGATGTTATTCTTCACGAGCCATCCATTTTCTTTGTTGAGACATGGTCTCACAAAGGCCTGGAGCACACCAATTGGGCAAGGTTGGCTGACTAGGGAGCCCAAGGGATCCGCTCGGCTCCATCTGGCACAGGGATTATAAGCAGGTGGCCCCAGGGATTACAAGCAAGTACCACTGTGTCCAGCATTTTATGTGTGATTTTTACTTGTGAGGCAAGCACTTTACTGGCTGAGTTGTCTCCCCAGCCTGGTGCTGAGTGTTCAGTGAGCAAAAGGGAAATGGTCTCCATCATCAGGGAGTTGTCCAGTGCCACTGACAGAGATCATGCCACAGACACACACACAGGCAACTCACACTATGGGGAGTGGTACAAAGGGAAGTTAGATGTCACTGCTGTGACTATCAGGAAAACTCTAGTGTAGTGTTCTCATATTAGAGGAGTCTTCTTTCCTATTTCCTGACTCTTTACTGACTGGTGCAATTTTCTATTCACTCATTTACCCACTCAGCAATTCACCAAACATTTTGTTTTTATTTATTTCAGTTGACAAAAATTATATATGTATCCATGGCACCCGTCACTTTCTGGTATGTGTAAACATTATGGAATAGCTCAGTTGGACTATTTTGAGTTTTCATAGCCCCACATACTTATCTATGTTTGAGTGTGAGTGTATGAGAACACTTTACATCTCTTAATGATTTTCAGGTATACAATGTATTTTTTAGTAACTATAGTCACCATGATGTATAATAGATTTCTGGGACTTATTTCCTAGAAATAAATTTTTGTGAAATGATAATAATGGTGTGTCATTCTAACAAATCTTCATTTCTCTTCACCTTGCCCTTGCCTCCAGTAACTACTATTTTACTCTGCTCTATTGAGTATTGCCTGTCTGTTTACATTCTGCTTCATTTAACATAGGGTGCTCTAGGCTGGTCCATGTTATTCAAGTGATGCTTTCTGTTTCCTCTTGAAGCTTCCTAAGCTTTGTGTGTGCATATTACATTGTGTGTGCATATTGCATTTTCTTTGTCCATTCACTAGTTGATGAACACTTGAGTTGATTCCATATATTGTCCATTGTGGCTTTTGTAACCACTGGATTTGTACCCAATCAAGGAACTGGTAAAGCATATGACACTGTATTTTCCATAATGGCTATGCTAGTTTATATTTTCACAAGCTGTGTACTCACACTAACATTGTCCCATGACTTGTTCTCTTATGTGATTTTTTTCATCATAGCCATTATAGCATTGTAAGGAAACACATCATTATGTTTTTCATATTAACTTTCCTGATGATTAGTGATTCTGAGAATTTTCTATGTACCTTCTTTAAAAATAGTACTTTAATTTTTTTTATTTTATGTGTATGGGTGTTTTTCCTGCATATATGTCTGTGCACCATGTGAATGCCTTATCTACAAAGGCCGGAAGAGGGAGATGGATCTCTTGGGACTGGAGTTACAGATGGTTATGAGCTGCCATGAAGGTGCTAGTAAGTGAACCCAGGTCTTCTGGAAGAGCAGCCAATGCTCTTAATCACTGAGCCATTACTCCAGACCCCTTGTTAGCTATTTTTATATCACTTTGAAAAATGTCTATAGATACTTTCCCCATTTTAAATTAGGTTATTTTTTCTATTTTGGGGTTCTTTATATGTTCTAGATAGGAACCACTTATCAGATGGATGGTTTAAAAATATATCCTTCCATTCTTTGGGTTGTGCACTAACTATTTGAGTTTGCCCTTAACTGCACAGAATCATCTATATTGATGCAGCTCCTTTTATCTGGTTTTACTTTTATCACCTGTATTTCAGTGTTATACCTGAACCATTAGACCAATGTAACAAAACTTTCTCTATGTTTTTCAATAGTTTTCATTTCAGATGTTTTTATTCCATTATAGGGCAATCTTTCTGCATGATGTGAAACATAGCTCTAATTTCAAAGTTCTAAATGTGACTCCCATAGTTCTGAGCATCTATTATTGAAGACATTATTGTCTTTTCCCCATTGTGGAATAGTTTGGTTAAAATTATTTTTTGTTAACTATGAAAGGTTATTCTGAGGCATTCTGTGGGACTCCATTGATCTCACCTGTCATTTTTTACCCACATTTTCTGAGCCAGATTTAAGACAAAATATTTAGATACATGTACCAAGAAATTAAGAATAAAGACCGTCCTAAAGATCACAGGATCAACTGATTATGTTTCTAAAGTTAGAATTTGCTTTATCTTCCATTACATTTCTGCTCATACTGATGCAGCAGAATAAGTTTTATGATTATCCTCATCTTAAGATAAGCAGAGGGGAGAGGAATATACTCCAAGCTGAATCTTATGGGTTTGTTGTGAATGAAGTCATAGAGGACAGCTACAGTGTATTATAGGAAAAGGAACAAATACAGCCATGGGGACAGTGTAAATAAGAGAGTCCCAATAACCTGGTAATTTAGTTGAGCCTTGGAAATGAGTGGAATTTAAATCAAAAGACAATTATAGGGTCAGGAAAATGGACAAAGTATGTTGATCTATGAGGTTTTGGTAGAACCCCCAAAAAAGAAAAAAAATCAAAATAAAACAGAATGTGAGCTGCTGAGTTTTGTTTGGGCCTGTGCCTGGGAATGTGGTGGTCACTTATGGACAGAGCCTGTCTAGGACAGTCTTGGAGCTACTCTGTGTAGGGCTACTCTGAAGGGCTTTGAACCTTTTCTGAGACTGGCATGTTGGGGACTTGCTGACAATGCTTCCAAATTTTACAGGTCATTTCAAAGACTTCAAAGTTCCTTTGCTGATGTCACCTTCCTTTCAGCCCACAATAGCCCGAGGACACAACGACTTTCTTGACTGGTCAATAGACACAAAAGCTGAGACTTGGAGAATTGAAGGGTCCCTTGACAAGCCAAACAGGAAAGGGGTATTGGAACTCATGTCGTCATGCTCTAAATATAGAGCTCTTTCCCAGACACCATGCTGTGTCCCAGAGATCAGTGAAAGCCTGCAAGGCAAAGGTGTGTCTGGCACCAACATGCAGAAGGGAACGCTTGACTCCACTTTCCCATGGAAACATTTTCACCCTTGCTGGTTCCAGTCTATGGCTCAGACAGAAAAGTGCTGTGCTGGAGCAATTTCCTCACCTTCCAGCCAATCTAGTTAGTTACACTCCACATAGCTCATTTTTATAGGTGATGCTATAACAAAGTAGAAAATGACTTGTGGGAGACACAAACATATGCCAAAGCTGTTCAGAAATGGGAGCTCCTTAATATTTCTTTTTTAAAAAATTTGTATTTTATTCATTTTATATACCAACCGCAGATCTCCCACTCATCCCTCCTCCCAATAACCCCTGCCCTCCCCTCCCTCCTCCCATCCTTCAAAAGGGCAAGTTCTCCCATGGGGGCACAGCTAAGCCTGGTACATTCAGTTGAGGCAGGACCAAGCCCTTCCTTGCTTTATCCGGTGTGAACATGGTGTCTGACCATAGATAATTAGATCTAGAAAGCCAGCTTATGAAACAGGGATAGATCCTGATCACACAGCCAGGGCAACACAACTGTCTCCTGTATGCAGAGGGTCTAGTCTGGTCTCATGCAGGTTCCACAGCTGTTGGTCTAAAGTTTGTGAGTTCCTTTGAGCTTGTTTCAGTTGTCTCTGTAGAGTTCCCCATCATGATCTTGACCCCCCTTGCTCATTTTATCCCTTTTCCCCCTCTTTGACTGGACTTTCAGAGCTTGGCCTGGTGTGTGGTTGTGGATCTCTGTGTCTGCTTCCATCAGTTACTGGATGAAGGCTCTATGATGATAGTTAGGGTATTCACTTAATCTGATTACCAGGATAGTCCAGTTCAGGCACCCTCACCACTGTTGCTAGTAGTCTACATGTCTGATAGAGGTTTGATCTCCAAAATATTTAAAGAACTCAAGAAACTAGACAGTAAAATACCAAACAATCTAATTTTAAAAATGGGCTACAGATCTAAACAGAGAATTCTCAACAGAAGAATCCCAAGTGGCTGAAAGACATTTAAGGAATTGCTCAACATCCTTAGTCATCAGGGAAATGCAAATCAAAATGACTCTGAGATACAATCTTACATCTGTCATAATGGCTAAGATCAAAAACGCTAATAACAGATTATGTTGGAGAGGATGTGGAACAAGGGGAACACTCCTCCACTGTTGGTGGGAGTGCAAACTTGTATAGCCACTTTGGAAATCAGTATGGCAGTTTCTCAGAAAATTAGAAATCAATCTACCTCAAGACCCAGTTACACCACTCTTGGACATATACCCAAGGAATTTTCAATCATACCACAAGGATACTTGCTCAACTATGTTCATAGCAGCATTATTCATAATAGCCAGAACCTAGAAACACCCTAGATGCCCCTCAACTGAAGAATGGATAAAGAAAATGTGGCAGATACACACATGGAGTATTACTTGGCAGTAAGAAAACTATGACATCACGAAATATACAGGAAAATAGATAGAACTAGAAAATATCATCCTGAGTGAGGTAACCAAGACTCAGAAAAACAAATGTGGTATGTGCTCACTCATAAGTGGATATTAGATGTAAAGCAAAAGACTATCAGACAACAACCGACAGCTCCAGAGAGGCTGGGAAACAAGGAAGACCCTAAGAGAGAGTTTGGATCACTATGGGGTGGGGAAAGAGAGAAGATCCCACTGAACGTTTCTTATACAATAAATCAGTTTTCTCTTTCATTCACCAGTCAAGGAGTCCAACTCATGTTAGAAATGTTCTGTTAAAGAAGTGGGGAAACAACATCCATGGTAGAGTTTTACAACAAAACAAATGTCAGTCCAATTCTAAGTGTTTAAGCTTTGCCACTGTGTGATACTTCATTTTAACATTTTGGCTATCCTTTTTAGCTAAAACTCCAGCCAGGACAGAACATTAAATAGACTCCATGCATCCTAGATTCAGGGAGTATATTCTCATGAAATTCACCTCTGATTCTTTGTCTGCCTTGAGAAGTGTTAATTCTCATTAGAGGAGGCTTCTGAATCAACAAAGCAATGGTTTGTGAAAGTCCAGGGACTGCTGAGCATATTGTAACTTGAGAAAATAACTCTTGAAGCTGATGACAAAGCCTGGTTAACCAGAAAGTGCCCTCTCTATCCAAGCCAAGCTGGTAGGCAGCCACTCCTTTTGATTCAACCTCCCTTTTCCCCCCACAAACATGCTCGTCACGATCAAAATTACAAGACTGCCCCATTCTTTGATCCTTACTTTGGGTCAGGTACTACTAAGCCTTGAAATTCTGCAAAGACAATAATAGAAACTTCTATATTAAAACAGAACAAAGAATCTCAGAAAGCCTCATTGATTCACCTCATATCACTATGCTCTTTTCTACACCCTGACTTGCAGGGAGGCTGAGTTAGCTCTGCTAGTGACCTCATGCTTTGGGGTTATTTAAAGAAATGGGCTTATTCTTCTCTTTCCCTTTGTCCTACAAGTCCCAGTTAGAGTATTTAAATATTTTCAAATTTGATTTTAAATTTCTGTAAGTGCTTTTAAAAGTCTTTCTAACTCTTCTTTACAGTCACACAAAGTTAAACATAACATATCCCCAGGCCTCATCTTAAATGATAAGTTAGTAACCCTCAGGTGATGCATGGAACAGTCTCCTAGAGCCTCAAGATGATGTTTCTGACTTGTTGCAGGGCACGTGTACGTGCATGTGTGTGTGTGCACATGTGCGTGTATGTAATGTGTGTGTCTGTGGATGTGTGTGTATATGTTTGTGGGTATGGGTGTATGTTGGGGTGTATTCTGTAAATGAAGATGTCTTGTTAGTTATTATGGAACAAGAAGTATACTAAAAGATGAGAAATCCATAGAATCCCTAAATTTTCTTCTTCTTATCCATAGCTAACACCTGTGTTGATTCACTGAAAACATATGAGTCATTTAAAATAATTACATAATTTAATGTCAGATAGGCCAGACTTTGAGAATGAGCCCAGGAATCATTGCTGTGTGACAGGGTCAGCTCAACTAGTTTCAGTTTCCACACCTGTATGATGAGAATCCTTTCCACTTTGCTTCTGCCTTCTCTCCTCTCCCCCGCCCCCAGCTGCCTCCCCATCCTATGTACCACCATAATGATCTTTCTCATGTGCGTATCAAGTGAGATGATAGACACAGAAAGTCTATTACAAATTCTAGAGGATGACAAATGCACGCTGATGATATCAGTTAGTTACATTTTTTTATCTCAGACTCATGTTGGTAGCTCCTTCTAGATAGAATATGAAAACAGAAGACTCAGACCATTATCTTTCCATCATTGGATCTGCTCTCCTGGATTGTCTGAGTCTAAAACAACCAGCATCTGGAGACTTAAACTTATCCTTTACTTACTCATTACACACATGGAATGAGATAGTCCATGTGGAACAAACTCCCCTAGAAGTTCCCAGGTTCATGGTTACAGCTATAAGCCACATTTGTTTGCCTTCATTTTTTCTGCATGTAAAAGCTCCAGAGCTTGGTCCCTCTGTCTGTCCAACACAGCTGTGAGAACAGAGAGACCTGAGCTCAGGTGGAGCAGAGTTTTTATCATAACAGAGGTTGGAGTGAGGGGATTTCCAGGATCCAGGACCCTGATTGGCTAACAATTGTGGGGGGGGGGTTACCTTCTTTTATCTTGTTCACTAAGTCATATTTGTATGTATATGATTATGAAGGGAATTATTACATGGTTATGTAATTCTGCTATTCTCAAAATGTAATGCTCTACCAAGCCTCATCAATATGACCTGAGAACTTGTTCAAAACTTAAACTCTTTAACACTTACCCTCATCCTGCCCTTGTTTCTCTTCCCCAAATGTGCATTATTTTCTTCCTTAGACTTCCTGCAAGATAGATTCCTGACACCAACCACCAAATGACTTGTAAAGCTCTTATGCTTTATATACAGATATGCTCAGAAGCAGAGATATGCTTTCTTCTATCTTAAGAGAGGGAGAAATCCTTTCTTGGAATCCCTTCATCACATTCTTCCTAATATCTATGTCAGATGCACCCCACTCTACACTAATTCATTTTCAAACAATGATCAGCTTATGATTTGGGCATTGCTGTTTTCTAAGATGTAAATGCCTGAACACAATTAGGGTGAAATAATAATAAATAAGAACAAAAATCAAGATTCCTATTGGTATCCAAATACAGTTTAAAAGTTCAGCTTGCTAGGAAACATGTTTAAGGACTCAGAGGTAGACGGAAAGTATATGATGGAAATTAAGCTACAGAGACTTAGCACCACACTCCTGTCACCACTAGAAATAGCCCCTGTGTGAATTTTCTGGAGGCATGGCTTCTTTACTGAAAATTCTGATGTTTGCCCCTTAAGAACCTCTTTGATGGAATCATTTCTTTCTTGACATGCCCATCATCACATTATCTGGTGTATATGGCTGACTTTGACAGGGAGATAGAGCTGAGTCCAGGTATTAGTGTTGTTTTCACAACAATACTAGTCTCTTTTTCACATCATCTGTCTTTCTAACTCAACTTTAACCTTCTAAAACTATAAATCTGCTCTGGAACAGATAAGGGTGTTATAAGGGTGAAAATACAGAAAGAAAAATGAAGTGTCTTTGAAGCTATAAAGTGTTATGAATGTTAACAAGGGTTCTGGTGAGTCTTCAGAAACCAAGGTTGCCCAAATTGTGGGTCTTCATGTGCATGCATGTGGAGACACACACACACACACACACACACACACACACACACACACACACAGAGGTTCTTGACTAGTAGTGTTGTAAGAACTTGCTCAGTAGGAAGTAAAGTTCTATGAGCTTGTGTGGAACACACTGAAGTTCCTTCAGGCTATAGAACTGAATTAACTAATGCAGAGGGTGGTCACTGTCACCTCCACTCAGGGACTATGTGATCTTTACATCCTTGAATTCACGTGACACCACAACTCTCACAGAAGCTCTCTGAAGACTCTTGGGATTGTTCCCTATGGCATAGGTGAAATAATAAAGGCTTAGAAAAGTTCTCAAACTTGCCCAAGTTTGTAGGATGAAGGATAGAAAGATAAGGTAGTGGGAATGGGTGTGAGTCTAAAAGCTGGAACCTAAGCTTTGAGACTGAAGAATGGAAAGAATGTGTCAGACAAGGTAGAAAATGTGAACAAAAGTGCCAGTGTGGGGAGGTTCCAAGAATAGTAGGGAGACAAGGGTGAATCTGGCCCGGGAATGTGTATAAAGAAGCTATACACATTCATTAATTATATAAATGGCCTGTAGTATTTCAAAATAGTTTGTATACATAATAGTTGTTGGTATTGGGTAACAGGACTATTAATACCATAGTCAAGAGGAAGGCTTGGAAAGGCACTTTCTGTAGGCATTTTTGCACACCAGATCAGTAGGAACCCCACCTTCCTGACTGGAAAATATTGAAGGCATGTAGAACATTGGAATATGGGTTCTCTTTCTAGTTTAGTTAAGAAATTTGATTTGATTCTAACTAAATTTTGCTTTTATTTCTTTGCATGGTTTAGGCATTCACTTTCCTTTCTGTGCCCATGTTTGTCTGTTTTGCCTGAAAAGAGGTGATTCAGTTCTTTGGTCTCTGTAGGAACTTATCTGACCCCAAAGTCTGTCAAGAGACAAGACAACCACTTTGAGGTAGATAAATACTTGCATGATTTGATACCTCTGAGTTCTAATCTCATATCAGTTGTTCACTGTCTATGGAGTTTGTAGATGTCATTAGTGTGAAAATGAGCATGAGGATGCCAACTTCGCAGAGTGACTGTGAGGATTAGAAAGGCCCTCTGTGCAGAACACAATGAATTAGAGTCCGGAGTATAGCAAAGAAGTACTTTATCTTTGGCTCATGCAGAAGTACTTGCCTTTCTCCATCTCTTTCAATCCAATCCCCAGAACGCATCTAAACCCAAGTCTTTAAATAGAAGAGAGAACCAAAATCCAGTAAGGGAAGGTGAGTCACAGAGTAAAAAGAAGGTAGATCACAGCCCAAATTCACGCCTGACTTCCTTTCCTCTCCAGAGATCTGAGAGGCACTAAGCTGCTCCCTCCCCTGCAGGACTTGGCCATGGTCAATAAGCAAATGGAAATGTAGGAGCAATAAAGCCATCACTCTTTATGGAGTGAAAAATAACACTGAAAGGGCAACTGAACACATCCCTGACTCCTTGGAGCCTTAGGGGTAGCTGGAGAAATTCTTGCCCTGTCTTCTTCTTTCATTCTCCTGATTGGAGATAGTTTCTTTCCTTATTTTTGGCTGTTAGTGGTTGGTCTGTCACAACTGGCTCTGCTACCTATTCTCAACCAGGAGTCTTGTTTCCTCCTGTGTGTCTAGGTAGGAAATACACTGGGAAGTCTCTCCTCGTTTCACCATTTCCTGTGACTTCGCATTTAATTCTCAATATAGACTTGGAAGTGAGGGCAAAAATAAGAAGAAACACAAATCAGTGGAGGGGGCAAGACCCTGGATTTGAGTTTGACAACTTAGTTCAGTGGTGTCAACTATGTTGCCCTTCAGATGAAGGGCTTTGGATCAATCCTTAACCAACCTGAGCCCTTAAATTATTAAGAAGCCACATACTGAGTAGCTACTATGTGGTAGACATTATCCTACAAAGTGAGGATAAGATACAAACAAGTATCTACCATGGAATGTCTTGTGGTGATATGTTGTGTACCCTAATAAAATTTGCCTGAAGATCAGAGAATTAGATTAAACTAGAGCCACTAGATTAAACATAGTGGCCAGGCAGTGGTGGCACACACCTTTAATCCTAGGACTCTGGAGGCAGAGACCCATATGCATCTCTGTGAGTTCAAAGCCACCCTGGACTACATGAGATTGACTCAGTCTAGGAGAGGAAACAAAGCCAGCCAGTGGTGGCATATACCTTTAATCCCAGTACTGGGAAGCAAATGGCCATTTATCCCAGGAAGTGATGCCTGGTGGAAAAAGGTATATATGGCATGAGGAGACAAGAACTAAAGGCTTTTCAGCAAAAGTATCCCTTTCAGCTAGAAGCCCTTTTGGCTAAAGTTTTTTTAAGGCTGAAGAGTCCTAGAGGTAAGAAGTATCTGTGGTTTGTTCCTTTGTCTCTCTGATCTTTCAGAATTTACCCCAATATCTGGTTTTTTTTTTTTTTTAACTAAAATGACCATTTCAGAATTCGTTTGACAATGTATATACCAGGTGTGGGTAAAGATAATGATAAAATTATAGCTGCACAAAATAATTCATGTATAATGAGTGTTTCATAAAAAATTAAGGAGGATGCTGGAAGAGAGGTTGGTAATTCCCTTGTGGTGTCGTGGTGGTCAGACTACCTCCCTGAGAAGGTGATGTTTGAATAAAAGCCTAAAGATGTGAAAGAGTGAACACATGGTTGTCTGAATGAGCCTTCAGCAAACTGAGAACAGAGCAATAGCAAAAGCCCTGAAGCATGTGCAAGGATCCCCCAGAGGACACAGTATAGTGAGCAGAGAGAGAGAAGGGAGAAGCTCCTGGAGCAGAAGTAAGCTCTCGAGTTTCCTGAGTCAGACATGATGGTGAGGACTTGACATAGATAAAAGGGCCATATACACTGTAAAGTTCTAGTCCAATCTGAGTGTCCCGAAGCAGGTCCACATCTTGTCTTAGGAATGTATTTCATTCATCAAGGATAAGTATTAGTCTAAATACATCTTAAGATTTTAAGTGTGTGTGTGTGTGTGTGTGTGTGTGTGTGTGTGTTTGCACATGTGCACACACACATTTGCTTATACATGTGTTTGTCAAGACATGCTTGGAATTCAAAGGACAACTTATAGGACTCTACTGTCTCCTCCCACCATGTGGATCTTAAGGAGTGACCTCAAGGTTTTAGACTTGGTATCAACCACCTTTATCTGCTGAGCCATCTCACTGGCTCCAGCCTAAGGATTTTATATTGCATCAAATCTTTAAAACAGATCACTGACATGGATGTACTTCTTCTTTCTACTTTACAAAAGAAAAACCCAATTGAGTGGAGTCAAAAGACAGCCCTGTGTCCATTATAATACACTACTGGGTTGTGTTTAGATTGGTTTACTCCTAGGTTAAAAATACCTGCTTTCTCACCATACGTCTACATCCATTGAGCTCTTAGTGAAGGAGAGGGGAAATAGGGAAGCAAGATGGGCATCAGAGAGGAGTTAGATGACAGTAGAGCCTGTGTCCCCAGAGGAAAGACTCCATGAATATGTGTCTGGGAGGTCCCCTTCATCTACAACCTCAGTGTGGTTTAATGAGATGAATAACCTATCAGAGACTGGGAAACACAGAGACTGAGTCAGAGATCTGCTATTGTTTCTTTTTTGGGCTCAGCATGAGGTGATCATGCCCCTGCCTGGATGTCAGTGCTCTGTATGACAGTAGGTACCTCTGATGTGCAAGGATAGTAAATATTTACTGAGAACGTGAGATATGTTATTCGGCTTCAGAGCACATGAAAATATCTCTAGTCTTTTCTAATAAAGCTCAAATCTTGGCTCTGCAATTTGCCCTGTGATTTGGGCACGATACTTCAACTCTGAATTGTGGTAATTTCCTCTGCAGATATGTGTAAGGAGCTAATTCATAGAGTTGCTTTGAAGATGAGATGGAATATGTGAACTGCTAGGAATAGGATATAACACTGTGAGTACATAGATTATAGTAACTATCACCGTCATTAATAATAATAAGGTCAGTTGAGAATACAAGATGGAAAAAAGTAACAATTACTATTTGCCCCTCTGACACATGTACCACATGCACCAAAAAAAAAATGTGCTTAATAAACATTAATTTTTGTTATCTCTTTTTCTTAAGTAAAATGTGCTGCCTTCTCCAACTTTTAAAATAAAGGTCATTTCCAGTTGTGGCCCCCCTCCCCTCTCCCATCTCTTTTGTGCACACATATACTGTTTGGTTTGCCCAGTGCTTGGCTGAGCACTGCTCCCAGGAATGTCAAATGTGGGAAAATGGGTTTCACAGGTTTTGATGCTGATGCCCGCCGTTCCAATAAATTCCCAGTAGACATGTGTTAAACTCTGATCATAGGTTTTGTTTTAGGAAATCAGTGTGTTAAGAACAATTTATAGCTATGTTGAAAGAAAGTATCCCAAGGAACAGGTGCTACTTTTTAAAAATATTTTTAGAGTTTCTTTTGAGACAGGGTCTTGCTACTATACCTAGTTAGCCTGGAACTCACTGTTACTGGCTCTCTTTAACATTGCAGTCTGTAGACTTAAGACATAGGGGTTGTGTAGAAGATGCATCAATTGGAGCTGAGCACCCCACAGACAGTTGTTCTCTGAATTTGAGAATTATTGGGGGACATGAGAATGGTTGGAGAGTGAGAGGGTAGAATAGAAATCAAGTAAATACAGTAGCAATGTATGAAATTTTTAGAAAGAAAAAGAGTTTTAAAAATGAAGCCTTAAAAGTTATAGCACTTCTGGCTTCCCTTGGCTCTAGTCCTTGAAGATCCAGAAGTTGGTGCTGTACCATTTGAGCTCATGAAATTTATATGTGGGATTGTGGATAGGGGAAGCTGTACCAGGAACTAAGACCCATTGGAGAGATTTGGGTCCCCAGAATCTTTACCTCAGCCACAGGTACCTGCAAACCAAGGGTGATCATCTTATGACCTACTATCTCTAGGATGACTGTAAGGATCAAATGTAGGATGACTGTAAGGATCAAATATAGAAAGACTGATATTGAAAGTCTGGTGAATTGTCCAAAGTTAGGTTAATAAGCATTCACAAATGTACTTGCACACTCATTTTTGTATGTATGACTTTGTTCACGTATAGTATATAAGTGTTTGTGTAAATGTGTCTTTGTTGTGTGCATGTGTATATATATAGTATTTATAAACATAAATGTCTATATATGTGTGTATGCAATATATATATATATGTATATACACACACACACACACACACACACACACACACACACACACATATGTAGCTAGAGTTTTTCTGCCTGGCCCACAGTCAGGACAAATCTTTGTCACCCACCAGTCCCACAGCCGCTCAGACCCAACCAAGTAAACACAGAGACTTATTTTGCTTACAAATTGCATGGCTGTGGCAGGCTTCTTACTAACTTCTTATAGCTTAAATTAATCCATTTCCATAAATCTATACCCTGCCACGTGGCTGGTGGCTTACCGGCATTTTCACACGCTGCTTGTCCTGGCGGCCGGCTGCAGTGACCCCTTCTGCCTTCCTGTTCTTTCTTTTCTCCTCTCTGTTAGTCCCGCCTATACTTCCTGCCTAGCCACGGGCCAATCAGTGTTTTATTTACTAACCAATCAGAGCAACACATTTGCCATGCAGACCATCCCACAGGACAGCCAAGTGCAGACTATCTCAGACACCTGCACTCAGGCTCGTGGTCCTAATTATCCTCTATGCGGACCTGCTGGGTAAAGCCACGAGGAACCCAAGAACGTGCTCCCACAGGACTTACAGAACATCCCACAGCACATATAGATTGATAGATGATAGATAGATAATGAAAGATACATAGACATATAGATACATAGACAGATGTTGTAAAAGCACAAGTTTGGGTATGAGTTAGAAACTTATAAAACCTGTTTACTCATTCAGTACAACCTAAGCCTTGTATTTAACAGTAGGAAAAACTCATCTGCCAACTTTTCCAATCTTAGCAAGCCTTTTATAGCTTTCATTGTAGACAGAAGAGAAAGCTTGTTTGGCCCCTCTTTTCTATTTAAAGGAAGTACTCAGTGTAAGATGACCACAAGGGAGTCATTTTAATAGAGAACGAAAGCAGCATATATGTGGGAGACACAGATGGAGAAAGTTGAGTGGGAATGGTAGTCTATCACCTACATACTGTTTCCTTTGGTATCTGTACGACTTACTCAGGGTGAGATAGGAACAGGGGTCACCAACATTGCTTTTCTCAACTGTCATGGGACATTTATCTCTAGTGGATATTCTCTAGCTCACTTCTTCTTTCCTGTCTTCCTTTCTTGCTCCATTTTCTAGTGTCTCCACCTCTCTCCCCCTCCTTCCTCTCCCTCTATCCCTGTTGCTCCTCTCTTTTCCCACTTCTGTCTAGATCTGTTTGTATCTTTAAGTATCTGACTCTCTTAGTTTCTTTGTGATTACTTTTCTACATTTTCACCCTGTCCCATACATACACACACTTGGAAATCTACCCTTTTTTGCCACCTTCCAGATTCCATCTCTTATTAATGATTCATCTCAGCCTGATGAAATGGTGTTAGTTGCATGAGCAGGAAACTTGACTCATCTTTGCCCAGGGTGTCTCTCCACCCTTCTGGAATGGATGAAGAGCAGGAGCTACATTTGTGTGTGTGTGTGTGTGTGTGTACTTTCATGTACATGAATGGTGAGGAAATGAGTTGAGGTAAGGAAATGGGCCCAGGTTCTAATTTAACCACCTGGTTCATTCCTGGGGCCCCAGAGGATGTTTTTTGAGGGTCCTGATCAAATGTTCATTTGAGAAAAGAATTTTTTCCCACTCTGAGGGAGAATAAAAAAATAGAGTCTTGTTTATACACTGCAGATGCCCCGGCTATCTCTTACCCCTGGCTTTGAAGTTTATATTTAGAAAAGAAAGAGAAACTTTGGGCATTCAGCAATTTCTAATCTCTGGGCACCTAGTTTACACTGTTCTGGTTTAGGAGGATGAAATGTGCTAAATACATGAGGATAACTCACTTTTCCCGGATTTGCTGGGCTTTCATTTTACTTATCTCATAGGAAATGTCTCATGAATTGGTATTTTTCATAACAATAATGATGCCAGTGAAGCTCCCACTCATGGAGTGTTGGCTGTATGCAAGGCAACATGCCAAGTGCTCTGTGCACACTTTAAATTAGTCCCTGATATGGTTCTCCTGACTTGGGTGAAGTAGATGTGTTCGCATCCATTTTACAAGTGTAGAAAATGAGAGTCTAAGGACCAGTGTCACTGAGTCAAGAGTCAAACCCAACCTTAGGACAGTGTTATATTTCATGATGCTTTTCTCCCTGAACGGGGCATAGTTGTTGGTATCTTAGTTAGTACTCCTGTCTAACTCAGTGTGGATGTGTAGAGGTCTCAGGAAATTAAGTTGTGGATAGATACCATAGGGTGGTTTTATTGCTGTGTTTGTCATGTCAGCTTATGGCCTGAATGAGAGATAGGATTGCAAGGAACTCCTGGTAAAGATGAGAATTGGGAGTTAATAAATGATCTGGTACCTGTACATAATTTAGATGGATGCATTCCTTTTCTGTGCTTAATTCTCCTCTTCCTTGCAATGAGAATTTTCAGACTTATCTTGTACTCAACTCAGCTTGACTTTTTGAAGCTCAAATATGACAAGATAGTGGGTGCCCATGGCAAATGGTCAAGAGCTTTACTAAAAGAGAGAGCTGTAAAAAGATACAGTAGATCCTTGTTATCAAAAGGGAAAGGGTCACAATATTAATGAGCCAGTATGGATGACAGGAAGTTTGTCTGGGTAGAATTACTAGGGTTGGGCAAATATCACCAAATAATAACATTAAGCAAGGCTTGGTGGCACAAACTGGTAAAACCAGCTATTCAAGAAGCTGAGACAGGAGGATGGCAAATTCAGTAACTGCCTGGTATATAAGGAGAGGCAGTCTAGGCAACTTGGTGAGACTTTGTCTTAAAATTCAAAGAGGAATGGGATGCAGCTCAGTGGGGTGAAGTATTTAGTTTTCAGTATTAAGGGGGAACAGAAAGAAATAATGTAATTAGGAAATTTCCTATAGTAAGGAATATTTAGCTAGACAGAGCAGCTCAGGGAAATGGGGAAATGTATGCATATATTGAAAAGATGAAATGTTGGATATACCTGTAAAACCAAATCATGTAAAGGCTGAGAGATAACCTAGTGAACATTTCTTCTTTTTCAGTCATTTCATTAGGCAGAAGGGGGTAAGATAATCTGTGTAGACTCTCACAAGGAGGCAGAAGCACAGGCCAATCTTCTGAGTCCCTACATGGTTATTTTTTTATATGTAAAAGATTCAGTGACCTTGTGGGATGACTCTTTCCAACACCATTCAAAGTTTGATGCACAAGGAAACCCTAAAATTTCCCAGTGCTTATTCACCCTGAACACCTGTTTCCAAATGAGGAAGAAAACCATGCTTGTTCATTGATCCACTCATCCTGAATAAGTCCAAAAATATGGTTTATATCATAAATAAGACAGGATCAGGTCATTTACATAAATTATATCAGTCCGTGGGGTCAGGGGGAAAATGCTAAAAAATGATTTAAGGAGCACAATAAGCGGGGTACAGCTGAACTGTAGAAAACCCTACAGTTTCCTCCAAAACCCTAGAGGATGTCAAGAGGTGTGGACTGATGAGCAAAATCTTAAAGGATGAACATGAGTTTTCCTAGCATGTTTGCAAAGTCTTTGTTGAATCTTTAGTTTGCTCTCTAGCCTCATTTCCTTCATTTATTCAGCATATCTTTAATGAGTAATTACTACATTATCCATAATCTCCTAGACACAGGGAGATCATGACCAAGATAGACAAGGATTCTGAACTCATAGGACTAGCATTTTAATAATGAAACAAGGAAGAGGCAATAAACTAATAGCAACTCCAAGTTGTCCTAATGATGAAAGAATCAAGTTCTAAGATGGAAAAACACTGGTAAGTGATGTAGTATGGGTTTGAACTAGATGGCATGATACAGGGAGAACATCACTTGAGCAGAGAAAGAATGGAAGCTGAGCTGAAAGGTGATAATGGGAGAAGAATTCTCAAAGCCACAGTTAACCCTAGATGTTTAGAGTATCTTCATTCTCCCACTCCTTTCTGTATGTGGAGTTTATGAGCTCATTGGCTCTGGAATTCCTCCCTATACTGTGGGTATGGTTCCAGGTTTGTAAAGGTCCTTCACTCCCACATTTCTTGTTCCCTGCTATATCCTTGGGGCTGGAAAATTGATATTCCAAAATTACACATGACAGGTAAAATAGGTGGTAGTGTATATGTTTCTCTTAGTACAACCTCTTATATATGCATCACACTTTGAAGACTGCAAAGTACTTCTGTAGACTTAATTTACTCTTTATAAACACAGCATAGATGCTGCTATCTTCATTGTAGAGACAAGACGACTTGAGGGTCATAGGACTGGGAAGTTAAAAAGTGTGTGGTATTGAAAATAAAAGCACAAACAGCTTCGAAGGTTTGGAATGAGGAGAATATAGCATCAAATCTAGGTTTTGCTGTGCTGGAAGTAGCTGTGTGATCGGGCAGCTCACCCCAACTCTCTGAGCCATTCTTTTCCTTCCTCACGAATTGAGAATAATAACTCCATCTTTGCCAGTTCAACCCGGCTTGTGCTATTTCATCACATTCTGAGCTGGCCAGCAGTAACTTCATGGGTTTTACCTTTTTAGACAGAAAGGAAGATGTTAGCTGAAGTGTTCAGTCCAGAGCAAGTTGGAAGTTTGAGGAGAGCTGAGCGCCCAAAGAAAAGCACACTCTGTATGGTGCTCTGTATGGTCAGTCCTTCCCTCTTCAAAAATAGTGTAACATTTGGGAATTGGACTTAGAAAAAGGAAAGAAAGAAAGCAGTCCATGAATGAGTGCATCACAGGAAGTGAACACACACTGTGGTCCTTAAGAGCAATTGAGATGGGGTGGGGATGTTTGGCTTCCTCATCTTTCCCAGTCTGGTTCCCAAATCAGCTCTCTTCACACATGGTAGCAATACCCACTGCAGCCAAATACATTAGCATCATTTGTCCACCAAACTGTGGGGATGACGAGGGCTTTTATGGCCATAATTAATCCAACTGTAGAAAAGAAATGACTTGATTAGCCAAGTGCATATTAATGCTGCAGTTATTACTATTAGATTCTATATTAATAATAAGTTGCAGGACTCCTCAATGGGTCTCACACAATAGCAACTCTCTCAATTCTCCCTCGCTAAGCTTTGGAACACCACAGGCAGGGCTTTGTTCACGTGGCTCAGAGCTATGTCTGCAGTTGTAATCCTTTCCTTGACACCTAGTGGGTGTCCAGCAACTGTTTGCGAACAGTTACAACAGCAGGTCTAACAAATTAGACCTAGATCTCAGTAAGCAAGGCACATCAATTGTTCTTCTTTTCAAACTCCTTAACAGCAGAGAATAGATCATTGTAGACAGTGTGTTTGAGGCTCTGTTGTACTCTCTTGTCTCAGAGCTAGTTCAACCATACCGGGGACGAGCAGTTCTGTGTTCACCCAGGGTCACCTTGAGCTGCCAGTGATCTCAGACCCACTTTTGGCATTATGTACCAGAGCCTAATATAAGACTGAGGGTACTCCCCAGATCCATGAAGATCACAGTTTATCACTTCAGGTGAGAGGGCTCAACGAACAAGAATCAGCATCTGGAGGGTGGGCACTCCAGCTCCTTGAATTCCAGCAGGACAACTCTGAGATATTCCATTCACTTTGTCAAATGTGCCTGCAGAATCAAGTCTATGCTACTCACACCAGCAACCTAATTGACCTTATAGTAAAATTTCTCCTTTGTTACCTCCCCCTTTGATTTTTACCTTTCTTCTTTCTGGGATCTCCTCCCAAATAAGCTATATGCATTCAAGCTATTGTCATAGAATGTGCAATGGAGAGAATGCAAATAAGTTTTTCTTTATGTTTGTGCTTCTGGACACCAGCTTAATTTACAGTATGCAGTCCATCTATTTACTCACTAGACAAATACCTACAGAGAACCTGTTGTGCACTGACTCACATCATTCTAAATGAGCTTCTTTGTGGCACCCACAGAGCATAGATGCAAACAGTACAATAACTCATGGATTTATGAGAGGCATCAATTCAAGTAAAAGCCATCTCTTGGAATGGCAAACGGCACAATATGTTTCCAAAGAAATGGGGTATGAAGGGTCTGGGTAAGAAGAAGGGCCGAGCGCGTTCTGCAGATGTGAAATCACAAGTGTAAATGCTGTGCATGTCCCATCATGCTTGCCATGTTACAGGGCGAGGAATGCCAACATGACTGGAATGAGTGGGGAAGAAAGGAAGAACACAGACAATAAGGAAGTCAGGTAGGGGACAAGGAAAGTAGGTCTTTGGAGATAGTCAGTGGATTGTTGTCGAGGAGGAGAATCTGTTCCCTTCATCCTACACAGTGTTTGATGGTAGGGAACTTCTGGGGTTTGGAGTCTGAGAGAAATGAGTATAGGCAGAATAAGACTTTGGGCAAATAGTTTTATATTTTTGAACTAGTCCCTTTTACTTGTACAATGGCAGTCATGAAAATAACCTCAGTGATGCAGATCTGTGGGACTGCTGGTTGCAAGTAACATAAAACAAATGGAACCTCTCTTTGGCAGAAAAGGAAAAGTACTGGCTTGTCTATCTGGATAGCCAAGGGTAGATCAAGCTTCTGAGGCCATTGGATCCTAGGCTTCAATGATGACATCATGATTTGGTCTTTGTCCCAGGAGCTAGCCCAACTGAGAAGGTCAGGGCCACTTTATTTTTTAAAATTATTTCTGTATATGGGTGTTTTGCCTGCATGTATGTCTGTGCTACACATCATGTGTGATTGGTGCTCTTGGAGACCCAAAGATGGTCAAATTTCCTGGAGTTGAAGTTTCTGATTGTGGAAAGCTGCCATGTAGGTCCTCGGAATATAATCCAGGTCCTCTGGAAGAAGAGCTAGTGCTCCTAACTTCTGAGCTACATCTCTAGCCCCTGGGCCATTTGTTTTATTCTATTATTTTGTCTCTGAGATGGGATGTATGGCCTTTGAGCATGCATCAATTTCAGAATAATAGAAGAGCCCTTAGCTCTACCTAAAGGCTATTAATGGTGATTGTAGGAGAAACACTTCTCCAGTGGAATTACAAAAAGAGGAGCATGACTTTGAGCAGGTAAGAACAAAAGATGTCCACTAGAGTGGTTATGCAGATAAATCAAAAGTCCCTTTGCCACAATGCCTGGTTCATAGGGGTTGTGGACACCCACATGCTAGCCCACCACTGGTTCTTTTGGAAGACTCATTTCCTACTGGTCTCCATGATGCCACGTGAGCCTTATTTACTACTGAAAGGTCACAACCCAGAAAGCAGCATGGGCCTCCCAAGAGAGACTTCTTTTAATGCCTGTTGCTGGGGTTGAGAGAATGAGATCCAGGATCCAACTACAGAAGTTAATTTCACAGAATTCTGTAAACAGCTGCATGGCCAGCTCTCACCAAGGGCTGGTGACACAGCAGTGATCCAAACACAGTTCTTTCTGGAAGCATCTCCTGGTCTGCAAGCCAATGTGTAGCAAACAACATGAAGACTTTGGGCCCCTGATGCCTAACCTTCACTTGACCATTCCTTGGCAAGTTATCGAACCTTCCTGAAGCCCATTCTCTACCCCATAAAAGCACAATAAACCAAATCCATTCAGTTGCATTCAATTGCTATAAGGATGGGGGAACTTCCAGAGTATCTAATTTGACAATTTAAGTAAAGGTGTCTGCCATCATTGTTGCTGTGAAAAGAGATAAATACTTCCTTTGTTTCTTTCCCTTCAACTTCTTCTTTTCCAAAAGCATTTGCATTTGCAAAATTGCTAGGGAGTTAGATATTATGTGTTGCAGCAAAAAGCAAATGGATTTTAATACTATGAGTCTGGCCATCAGATAGGTTAGGGAGACCTGCTGGGGGTCAGGTAGCAGAAATAAGGGACCATCAATATACACAAAGCATCCAGATATCCAATGCATTGTATGTGCCGTTATCTCATTTTCTCCTTGCCTGATTCTCTGAAGTACATGGGCTCATCTCCTTTGCTGATGAAGATGGAGCTTCTTAGAGTGCAGTCATCCATTCCTGGATGAACTAAGTAGTTCCAAAGTGGTGAGCCTGGCTTCAAAACCAGACCTCGTTTGCTCCTCAACCCGCTCTATTTTCTCTACTCCATGCTGCTATCACAATAAAAGTAAGGATCGTTATTATCACTCGTTCCTCTGATTTAAAACAACATCACATTTTAGAAGAAACAAACCAACTGTTGCTGATAGCTGTGAGGCCCCAAAGCCTATTTTCTTACTGATAAGTTCTCAGAATGCATGTCTGCATTTTCCAAGTAAAAAGGCAGGCAAATGTGGGGAGGGATGGAGGGAGAGCTGTTTGGTGTGTCCTGGAAGAGCGTATTTGCAGGTTATAGAGAGGTCAGCCCTGGAGTGGCTAGAAGTTCCCCTGATATTTTCGAAAAAGCATGGAGTCCAGACATGGAGACCTTTCTTCCCACCTGAGCTCCCCTTCCATTTGGAATTGTCTGTTGCTTTTCTACCAGCCTGTTTTCAATTTGCTCATGTGGCCAGTTTCGACTGTGACCTGAACCCAATCAGAAAGGAGAGGGTGAGGTGGGTGAGAGGGAAATCAAGCAGAAGGAGGTTTGAGGGGAGTGCTGAAAGGAGAGGAAGGGAGAGAATTGAAGCTCGGGAGGGGAGGGGGGGGCGCTTTCAGAAAAATCGCTCTGTGCTTTGTTGATTCATGCTGAAGCTGCAGCAGAATCGCTATTAAACTTCTCTGTGGAACGTGAGGAGAGTGTGAGTGGATAAAGAAATGTGTGGGGGTCTGGCCCCAGCCACTCGGGTTGCAGCCCCAGAAGAGCTGTAATGGGGAACAGGCACATTCTTTTTACAACAACTCCCAACTCCCTATCTGTTTTCAAGGAAAGAAAAACAACAACAATATATATATATATATATATATATATATATATATATATATATATATATATATATATATGAATGAATGAAGGCTTGGACAGAGTTGGGTGAAGCAGCAGCAACAGCCACCTGGGGTCTCAAAGGTCTCTACCAGGACAAAGGACATATATCAGGAAGGAGAAGACAGGGGTGTCCAAACAGGGTGGCCAAGTGGAAGATCCATGAGGCTCAGATGCAAAAGAGCTGATTTGGTTCCAGACTCTGGTCCCAGCAACTGAAAGACTGCAACTGTCGTTCAGTGACAGGGTGCGACACTTTTGGGGATTCAAACTTGTTAAACAATAAAACTTTTAAGCCAGGTTAGGCAAGATGGCCCCATGGGTAAAGACACGTATCACACAAGCCAGATGATCTGAACTGGATCCCTGGAACCCACATAAAGGTAGAATAAAGAAGGACACCACATGTGACTGACACCTTAAGCAGCCTTGGTGGCTGTGGGGAGGGGCTCGGACCTGCCTAGGCTCAGTGTGCCTGCTCTGTTGACTCTCCATGGAAGACCTTAATTTAGGGGATGTGGGGATTGGGGGTGGTTAGGGAGGGAGGGCTGGAGGGTAGGAGGAGGGAGGAGTGGGGAATCTGTGGGTGATGTGTAAAGTAAGTAGAAAATTTCTTAATAAAGAAAAATGAAAAAAAAAAAAAAGAATAACACCACAAAGCACAAAGTTGTTCTTGGTCTTTGATGTGGGGAATATGGCAATAATACCACACACCCAGGCAACACAGATTCTTTTTTATGTTTCTAAAAATAGAAATAAACCTTTTAAACCAAGCTTGTATAAACATTTTTGCACTTTTAAAGTAAAACTAAATGGGGCTGAAGGGATGGCCCAGTGGTTAAGAGCACATACTCCTCCTCTAGAGGACTTTTTTGGAGGTAAGTGTTCATATGAAGATTCCTCACCACCACCCGAAACTAGCTCCAGGAAGATCCAATGCCCTTGGCCTCAGCAGACACATGCACTCATGTATATAAAGCCACATACACAAATCAAAATAAAATGAATATCAAATAAAGAGAAAAACTAAGTAAAACATAGATCGCTAATATGGTTGAATGTGGATATAGAGGAGGCCAATGGTAGCTCCCCATGGTGTTCAACCCTCACCCTGGGTTCCATCCATTGTAATTTGCAAACCACTGTTAGAATATATTACACTAGAGACCAATTCAAACTCTTCTGTTTGTGGTGTACTTTATATCTTTCTCAGAAATTGCAGGTTTTAGGATGATGGCAGGGTGGGATCCTACACCTAATGTGGAGTCTACTACATACTAAATGCCCAAAAAATCTGTGCAGTGTTCACATTGAATGGAGAAGTCAGAAATTGAAGAGGAAGGTGTCCAGTGACAACTTGAAAAGCTCTTAACATCTGTGTGTCTGCCTGAGAAAAGTGTTATATATTAAAGGGGTGAAGAGAGCAAAGCTCCGTTTCAACTCCCATGTCTGTGTATAGTGATGGAAACATCACTTCTCCAGGCATCATGTACGAGTGGAGAAGCAGAGACAAAATGATCTCTAAGAATCCCCTTCTCTACACTGTGGTGATGGCAACAACAAATACAGTCAAACAATAATAGCAGCTTTTTTTAAAGTTCTTCCTGTGTGCTAGGCATTTTGCTGATTAATTTGTATGTGGTATTTTGTATATTTACAATGCTACATTTTATATACAATGTATGCACATTTATATACCTTTTATAGACAATGCTATTTTATTTCTCCAGATTGAAAAAGGAAATAGATGCACAGAGGTAAGGATCTTATGAAGAGCAGCCAGTATGTGAGATTATACAAAGGTTTTGTCCTCTGTAGAGTAAATGCAGAGCAAAGGCTCTTACCTACTGCATTACGTTAGTACTTAGTAAATTGTAGCACTGTCAGACACAGAGTACAGCATGTGGCAGAAGCAAAATACACATGGGTGAACTGCTCTGATCTGCATTTGTGCACTGACAAGTCCCCTGAGGTCTTTCTTAGGCCCCTGACCACTAGGTAAGGAAGGACACTGAAGAGTCATTCATTCACCTGTCTCCACATTGCAATGTGAAGCAGAAAGCCAAGAAAAGCAAACTTCATGGGTCTGTTCTTGTATTTAACAACCCTTCCTGTTGTCAGATTACAAGCTGTAGAAGGTCAGGGACCATTTCTTTTATTGTTGCATTCCACAAGCCCATAGCACTAAAAGGGTGCCATGAACTTAATTATAAATTGAACAACTCCTAGAAAATCAGCTTTTGATCAGTATCCCCCTAAAATCTTCTCCAGGAGGCAGTATAGTATAAAAGATGAAGCTTCAGCACTGGAAGATTAGAGGTTCAGGTCTTAAACCCTTCTTTTGCAATTTTAACCTCCACTTTACTGTAGAGTGATGATTTCAAACTTTTTAGTTGCTTTAAGGATTAATTGAAAAAGGTGATGTACATACTAAAATATCAGTTCCCTTCCTATTAAGTTTCTTCAGTCATTATTTGCACGTAACCCCAATGAGAGCTGGACACTATGTATTTCTATAGTGCCCTCCTTATGAGTTGCTATACTCCAGGTCATCTGGGTTTTTCACTTGAACTATAGTCACAATACTTGGAGCTACATAGAAGTTAGAACTGTGCCGACTGACCTAACATGCTTATAAAGCTTTAATCCTTGGCCCAAATGATTCTGAGATTTGTGGAAATATCTGGAAAGCTGTGTCCATTTGAAAATGAAAGCCAGCCATCTTTTTGCTTCCAGAGAGCTAATTAATATTAGTTACAGGCATACTAACTTCCCTCATGAAGAGCCAATTTCTTCAATGGATCTCTGGAAATAAATTGAAAAGCAGACATGGAACCAAGCTGTATGAAAACAAATACAAACAGCCAGACTTGCAATCCTGAGACTAAGTGAAACAATACCTTTACTCCATCCAATTTTCTCCTTTCTTTCGCATTTGTTAGTCCCATATACTATTTTACTTTGATATCTACTAGAATGAAAATGTTCGGTGACATATGATTATGCTATCAAAAAAGGTCACTGTAAGAGGCCTACAGTAGATATGTGGTGTCTAAGGCTACAGCAGATAAAAGCTTCATTTACATCTCAATAATAAGCATGCTTCTGCTTCTAGAAATCTTTGTTTCTTTCTAGACTCAGGTTTACTTTCTAGCTGATGTTTGGGCAGTCACATGGGTGAGACTCTACTGGTGTAACTTCTGATATTGCTATAAGATAGTCTCACAGCAAACTCCCTGATCCTCTGGCTCTTAAAAATCTATCTGCTCCCTCTTCCTCAGTGTTCCTTGAGCTGTAGATTGAGTTGTTTTGTAGATGTACCCACTGGGACTGGGATACTAATTCTGCATTTTCATTGATTGTGGTTTTCTTTAATGGTCTTTTGTAAAGAAGTTTCCTTGATATGGGATGAGGACTGCACTTATTTGTCAGTATAAGGACAAATATTTAGAGTATAGTAAGGGATTATGCTGGTTTAGTAAAGGGGTGGCTATAAATTCTCCTCTAAGATCCATGACTCCACTAGCCCTGAGTAGTTGGCTAGGTTTCCAGTACCATTCTACTTCCCTCTTGTTGAGTTGTCTTAATGCCAATTATAGAGCTATTGGTTGCTGTTAGGGTAAACATGATGTGCTACTACTATACTCTTAGAGTTATTGTGCTGGTTATTGTTGTAGTTCATAGGCATCAGAGCTGGGTGGGACACTCAAAATATAGTTTTATTAATTTTTTAGTATTTCATACATACAAGCAGTATATTTTGATCATATTCACTCCACTTCTCCACCTAACTTCTAAGATCCTCCCCATATACATTTTCTCCTTCTCGATTTCTAACCCACCTAATTCAGTTTGTGCTACCTACATAATAAGGGATTTAGAATTATCCACTGGAACATGACTGTCCTACCAAAGACCATACTTTTAAAGAAAACTGATTCTCCTTCCCCAAGAAGACATCAACTATCAATTAGCTGCTTGGTTTGGTATGGGTGTTCCTGAGCCATCTATGGGCATTCCAGCCCCTATCTCAGCTGGAACATTGACTGGCTTGATCTTTTATAGATATTGTGTAGGCAAGCACAGGTTACTGTGAATTCACGAGTGCAGCAGTCCAGCCATGTTCAGAAGACATCATCTTGCTCCATCATTCCTGACTTCTGGCTCTTACATATTTCTCCCCCCACTTTCAGGATGGTCTTGAATGGGGCGGGGTATGATAAAGATATTTCATTTGTGGCTGAGTACTCTACTGATATTTATTCTGTGTGCTTTGACCAGTGGTAGATTTGTACATTAACCACCATACATTACATAAAGACACTTTTCCATTAAGATCTGAAAGCTGTTCCAGTCTTTGAGTATAGAAATAAGAATTTAGAGGGCAGTTTGATGCTATGCTCATTTAGTAAAGTAATGATAGCATGTTCATTCCTGGGGCATTTGTTCTCCTGAACCTTTGATTCTTGGTCAGGTTTATAATACTAAGCATATATTTTCTTCTGTGAAGTGGGCTTTAAATTCAACCAGAAAGCAGTTGGTTACCCCCACAATGTTTATACCACTATTGCACCCATGAACATATATTGCCCTTTAAGTATTATTGTAGTTCACAGCTTGGTTGTTGATGACCTTGTCTACCAAGCATCCTGCACAGCAACTTCTGATACTATGAAAGCTACCCAGTAGAGGGGAAGCTTCCTGGTCAATTACCAACTTGATTTTTTTCATGGCTTAAGACCAAAGTGTGTCTTGTCTGCAACAATAGGGTCTTATCACAAAGTTCTGGTAGACAATCAAGAATCTTGACAATATCCTGTATTGCTTTGGAGAATTTGAGACACATATGACGAACAACTTGAGGGGTGATATCCTATATCTGATAATAAGCTGTTTATTTTGTCACCTCTGGCTTCTGGGAAGAACATTATCCCCACGGGAGGGTAACTAATTAACTCTTTTATATGAATGTATGTAAGGAAGCAATGGATGGAGGACTCATAGCACTTCATGCTGTGTGGTATAAAATATCTCCTCACATGCTAGTTTTGCTTCAAAATTATCCAATTTTTAAATTTAGAAAGGAACTAAGAGGCTGTTTAGGCCCATTTACTTTATCTATTTTCAGTAATTTTTATTGATTTTTATTTTTACAAAAGCTGTATGTTTTTATTGAAGATAATTTTAAAATTAGGGATAAGCAAAACTAAGACAGAAAAGTATTCATTGTTTCACTTCAAAAATACAACTAAGCATTTGCTATATTTTTGTTCCTCTTGTTTTAAAATCATTGTGTGTGTTTGTGTGTAAAATTTCCACAAAATTATATTCTATAATTGTCCTATTTTAGCTTAAAATGTGTCATAAACTTTTATATACCTTTATATTTTCACCAGAAGTTATTTTTAAAGTCTATACAGTATTCCTCTGTATCATTGAGCTACAATTGCCAAACTGATAGTCATTTCTATATTGTTAAAGATTTAGTTATCTCTTAATCTGTGCCAAGATGAAATAGTAGGACACTGTCTCTCTTTACATATTTTTGCACATCTATATTATTTTTTCAAGAATTATTGTGGTATAGCCGGGTGGCAGTCGTGCATGCCTTTAATTCCGGCACTAGAGAGGCAGAGCCAGGCAGAGCTCTGAAAGTCCGAAGCCAGCCTGGTCTAGAGTGAGATCCAGGACAGGCACCAAAACTACACAGAAAAACCCTGTCTCAGAAAAAAAAATTATTGTATACTTTCACCTTACATAGAAGAAAACTAAGGTACAGAAATGAAAATTCCACTGTCTGAACCAATGCAATGAACTCCTGTCAGAGCTAACTCTAGATTATTAAATTCTAAAAGTTTAGTTATCTTACCAGCTTTTACTTCCTAGTCTCTCTCATGGAGTTCTTTTTTCTAGTTAACTTCAACTGTTTCCTTAAATCCAATGACTGAATTAGCTTTCAGGAACCATTGAGTTTGGGGACTCAGACTTACTTAACATGGCTTCTGTTGTTATCTCCTGTGCCCATGGCCTTCATCACTCATCAATCATAGAATTCTTCTCCTATAACTCATCTAGATCTATTTCCACCTCAGAATAACACTCTATGAATCCAGCATGAGCACCTAAGAGTGACCACGTAATATGAAAACTCTTTTATCCTAAATCCAACTCCTTCAGTATACAAGGAAAAATCTGCAGCTTTAAGGAAAGTCTTTAAATATGGAGTCATGGCTGTGACAGTATTGAAACAGTTATTCTACACAAAAGAAAGAGTAATTCCTTTGATTTTACATACATTTTGTTATAGAATAATTTACTTCATTTTAGCTTTGCCATATCTTCCAAAGTTCTGCATTAGTATTCTTTTATTTCACAGGTAGTGAATCTCAGGCATAAATATGAACAGTCATCATGTGCCTGGCATGGTGGCTTATAGCTATAATTCCTACAAATGGGTGGTGAACTGCAGAAAGTGATTAACAAGTTCAAAGCCAATGTTTGGTACATGGCAAGAAGCCATCTTAAAAAACAAACAACAAACAAAAATCATATAGAGACTAGACACCAAAGATGCCAATTTGTGACATTTTCAGATCTGCCCTTTTCCCTGGTAATGTCTTTTCACCAAGGCATGCACTGGAGAGCTCATCTGTTTTTGTCTCCTTCCAGGAGAATTCCTGAGTTTTGCTGATGACTTACTCTCTGGCCTGGGCACATCTTGTGTAGCAGCTGGTCGAAGCCATGGAGAGGTCCCTGAAGTCAGTATCTACTCAGTGATCTTCAAGTGCTTGGAACCGGATGGTCTTTACAAGTAAGAAGCAATGGGTTTATAGGGAATATGAAGCAGTGAATGTGGGTTTAAGCCTGGGAGGGATAAATGGAGTAATTCTTTTCAGAGCAGCCCAATGTTTCTTAGCTTATCTATATGTGACCTTGGGAGTCAAAGGCTTATAAGTTTCTGTTTAGAATGTAGACCACAGAGAGGCATGCAAGGTGACTACCACAGGGCCCATAGAGGCTAGATACTAAGTTCTATTTTATTTCTACTGATGAATAATCTGCAACCAAGAAAAAGTCAATAATTTACTCTGGGTCACAGAACAGCTTATTAAGGAGAACTGGCGTGGCAATCCCTGCCTACTGCTCTTTTCTGATTTTCATAGTATCTCTGAGATAAGTATATGTGTGTATATGCATATATTCAGTTATACTGATATATGCAGCTCAAATATACATCTTCTTTAATATATATATGTATGTATGTATGTGTGTGTTTATGCCTGTGTATATAAATGTATACAGATATATATATATATATATATATATATATATATATATATATATACATGATATACATTGGGATTTAGTGGACTCATTATATCTAAACTCCTAGAAGTCACTGTCAGATTGAATTGATAATGTCAAAGGAAACAGGAGGCTTGGTTTTGTTTCCAGTCACAATGAGTATTGCCACATCTGGAGGCAGCCATCATAAATAACACTAAAGAGCTCTAGAGACCAGATCAACATATTCCTAATGATGAAATCACAGGTCACCTCCTTTATTACCTTAGAAAGCTGTAACTGGTGAGATGTTAACTGTATTAACAGATACTCTAATAATTCTTTTATTTGCATCATCATTATTTATTCCTCTTTTATTTATCTGCTTAACCATTCATCTATCCTCCACTTATCTCTCCTTCTGCGTCTTCTTCCACTCATCTATCCATAAAATTTATCCATCTATTTATATAATCTCATGTAGAATTTTCATTTCATGCCCACATTTTCTAAGGATTTTTTTATGTCTTCCTACTGCACTAAGGTATTCTTGAGCATGCATGTGGCTGACACCAAAGGCCCTATCCTCTGTTAACTTAAAATATGACAGTGATATGAAAGGATACACACATATGGGTTTGGTACATTAGTTGTATAACCTTAATTAAGTTGCCCTACAAATACATCAATAGACCAAACTTAAGAATGTCACTGTGAGCTGGACCTTGTAACTCAGACTCTATGACCTTGCAGTTTTTATGATTCAAACATTCTCTTCAATCATGTGGGATCAGGAAATGACAGAAAAGGGGGGTCTGTGGTGCACAGAGCTAGCCGGCAAGCCAACCAGAGAAGTGTGATGTACTCTGTGCCTTATGGAACGTTCACAGACTTGATGGTGAACACTGGGACTGGATCTAGGCTTTGAGAGCCCAACTGCCCAGTCTCGGAATCAGTAAGTACTGGGTGTCTGGACTCTGGAGTCACTGCACCTGTGCAATGTGGCAAGCACACAGCTAAAGTCAAAGCTGTGAGATCTTGTCTGACACTAAAAACTATGGTGCTCTCAAGGAAGTGGAGTTTTAGACTATTTCCTGATGACTGGCTCCTGATATCTATGCCCTTCCTTAAGGGTGTACACTAGAGGCAGACAGATCTCAAATCAAACCCATGCCTTTCTCTTCATTAGTGTTCATTCTCTGAGCCTCCAGTTCTTTCTCTATGAGAACGTGTGTGTCTCCCTGAGACTTCCCTTTTATCTTTTTGTCCATCTTTCCATCTATCTACCCATTCTCATATCAATCTACCCTTCTAGGCTCCTTGGTGTGAGCCCCTAGTTAGAGTGTAGCAAGTGGCAACTGTTATCTCTGTTGCAGTTGCTACCTAATTGTGACAATTATGAATTTCCTCATTGCCCTGTTTATCCTCCAATTGATGGGTCAGATGAGTAAGCAGTGAGAAATAGGTCAGAGCCTTACCTGGTGGTTCTCTCCATTGGGTCAGAAGGAGTAGCCCTGCCTTTGGGTGGCACTGTAGCAATGTGGTATTAGCTTAGCTAATGTCTACAGAAAGCAATGAGATGTGTTTATAAATTCCTCCAAAGCAATTGACACTGAGAGCTGATGAATCGGCTACTATTCTTTAAATATGATAAATATTTCCCCTCGTTTTTTCTTTTTCCAATGGTCTGGCACCATCTCTGCTTCCCAATTCCTGGGGTAGGGTCTCCTTCCTTCCTCTGCTTTGGGAATGTGTTTGTCATGAGTTTGTCTTTCCTATCTCTGGACACCTCTTTGTTTTATTTATTTTCTTTTTAAATAGATTTTATTAATGGCCCTGGGATCTGGGCTTCTCTGACAGGGAGCCAGGGTGTTGTTTGGAACTGTCTCCCATCCCACTGGCGGCTCTCCTCCCGTGAAGTCTGACCGACTTGGTCTTGAGTTTTAAAATAGCTCCCGTGTCTGTTCTTGGGGTTTCTCATTTTCTGCTTGCTCATTCCTCGGCAAAATTTCTTTTCTTTCTTCTGAGCCAAGAATACTGCATGTGGCCGTCGAAAGAGCACAGGCTTTGGGGACAGGCTACCCTGGGTGTGAATCCTGATTCTGCACACACACACCCCGCCCCCCTCCCCATGTGCTAAGAAAGTGACACCAAACAAGTGATTGTTCACTATTCTAAGTGACAAGTTCTTCCTCTAGAAAAAGGGTCGTGTTTTACAAGGTTCTAGAACAGAGAACTTTGTTAAGAGTAATAAAAACTAGGAAAAGGGCAATTTGCCAGAATTCTGGTGCACAGGAGGCCAGCAGGAAGGTTTAACTATTTTCTCCATTTTGATCTCTGACTTAACCCCTCATTATCAGGGTCCTTTTCTTTCGAGGACAACTCTGGAGGAAGTTTCCATGAAGAAAGATTGGGTCATACCAGTTCTGAGAAGTGTCCTCTGGGGTGTCTAGAAAAGGGGAGGGGGCAGATTCAGAGGAGGAAAGACTCAGAAAGAACAGAGCTGTCATGACAAGCACAGTCAGACACTAGGTCCTCCATCCAAGCTCCCCAAATGATTCAGCTGGCCGGGGAGAAAGAACAGGACCACATATGTGTCTACCCAAGAGCCTGGGCTCCCGCCCTGCTCCCCCAACTTCTGCTGGGCTCAGACTCCATCTGCCCTCCCTGGTCTGAAGCTTCAGCAACTTTGAAAGGAAGGTGCACTAGAGTCACTACAGCTTGAGAGTTCTGGGTATCATAGTGCCTCCATGGAATCTATTCTCCATCCTTGCCCCAGGACTCCTGCCCTTCCCAATTATCTGCTTCTGCCACTTTCCTTTTGCCCCTGCAGGGCTTCTCTGTTCCCTTATTAGCGTCTCTTTATCTTGTAAACTTTCTCTGGTTATTTTCCATATGGATTCCTGGCTAGGTCTGGCCCTGGCCTTCCCATGTTACTCTCCTAAGATTTTATTTATCAGAGTGCATCTCAGTTTCTCCGCTCTATTTCTCATTTGAATTTTTGCCTCTGCCCACCCCACCCCCGCCCTCCACCCCCCGCTCTCGTACAAACTCCCTTTTTTGCCCTACCTTGGAAGGCAAATTGCTTTTGCAGCCCCTCCATCCATGTAATTTTACACAGTGCTTCAGGGTGAGACCAATCGGAGGAGTGAAGGTCAAGGCTTATTTTCTGTCCTGAGCTCACCCCCGTGTAACCATCCAGAAACATCAGCAACCGTACCCCATTTAAATTGAATTTCCTTGTTTGTTTCATTTGTTTTGCTTTGAATGAAAACAAACAAGAGCAAAAAAAGGAGAGGGTCCCCCAAAGGCCCAACAGTGGGGCCAGCTTCTGATCCCCTGGGGAGTTGGAGTCCAAGGGTGATCTTCAGTGGGAGTGTCCCCTTGGGTCAATGGCTGTAGCATGGCTAGGCTGTTGTCCCTGTCCTTACCTGGCTAGGGGCCTAGACACTCTTCTTGTAACTGCTTTCCAATTTCCTATTACTCAAGGTAATTAGCCTCCGTCTTGTCTTGGCTGCCTTGCCTCCTCTAATAATGGCTGGCTGCCAAGGGGTCCTCAGTGCACATGCCAGGAGCAGCCAGGCTTGATTCCTAGGGTGGGGGGCTCATTCCCACACATTCAGAGGCTTGCCTCAGGCCCACCTTCACCTCTCTGGCTTCTGCTCTATGAAAGGAATGCCAAAGGAGCCTGGGTATTGCATCCAAGTGCCAGCATCCATGATGGGAACAGAGTCTCAGGGGAAAGACTTCATAGGGGTGGGTGGGGCTGGATGAGTAGAAGAAAAACCAAGGCCCTGGAGGAAGAAGGGAATTGCATAAAACAAGGTTCTGAGGTCAGAAGGCAGACAGCCATTCTCCATTCTAGATGCTCAATACCACCTTGGGCCAATTCCTCCTCCTCCTCCTCCTCCTCCTCCTTCTCCTTCTTCTCCTCCTTGTCCTCCTCCTCCTACAGAAATGAAATTCTGCCTGCATAAAGAAAAGTTAGACTCAGTGGTCCTGAGAGTTATGCACTAGGTAGACATTCAGAATCCAAACCAGAATTCTGGTCCTCACAATGCTACACCTTCCCTTTCTGGATAACGGTAATAAGGAACACTCTCACATGCAGAAGTCACTGCGCCAGGAACCATGCAAGGCATACACATGGTCTCATGTAATCCTCACCACAGCCCTATGATGTGGTAGCTGTGCTCTTATCATCTCCCCTATCCTGTATATAGAAACTGGGCTTTAAGGAGCAATGATTTTGCACAGTCACATAACAAAGAAGGACTAGAGATGAGTTCACATCCCAGGTGATAACAATGCCCCTACCATGTTCTACCCATGCTCTTGCCCACACATGTGGGTGGAGTTGTAGGAAAAACCAGAGGGAGGCTTTCTAGTAGTGAGCAGCACTGATCACAATGGGAGGAATGCCAGGCTTGGGTACTAGAAGACGGAGATCACAGCCTTTGCTCTGAGACAGTACTTCAGGCCTCATCTTTCCCATCTATACAATTGAGATAATTAATCACCTCTGTAAACCAGGAAATAACAAACTGTACTTTCAGAGGTTGTTCTAAATATCACATGAGATATTAGGTGAAATGATAGATTGATATTTCCTTAGATTGTGGGCACATGTGAAGGGTTATCAAAGAAAAGTAATAGGAAAGACAAAGAAGCTTGTGAATCCACATACCCAGTAAACACCCCTCTTCTCTCTCCCTCTCTCTCTCTCTCTCTCTCTCTCTCTCTCTCTCTCTCTCTCTCTCTCTCTCTCTCTCTCTCTCTCACACACACACACACACACACACACACACACACACACACACACACCAATCAGGCCTCTGTGGTAGACAGAGGTAGGTTTTATCTTGGCTGCAAACCTTTGATTTAACCACAATATGGGCTTGGACAAGTCTGTCCACCTCTCTGTTTCACATGTAAGGTAGAATTATGATAGGACCTACCTCAGAGGTGAACTGATACATGAAAAGGACAAAAAAAATACCACCTCACTCATTCTTGGTACTTTAGGAAAAGCAATAATAATAATAACCACTATTACTATTTGTGATGCTGTATTATACCTCAAAAGCAATGCCTTCCATGGTTTCTGTTAGCAGCCTGATGCTTACCATATTCCAGTGAGAGAGTATGTTGTATCCATCCCTGACTCTGGCTACTTCCCTTATCACTGTCCAGGAATAGCTGTTTCTTTGAGGCACTTATCACCAATGCCCACTTTCCCTTGACTTTCTCCACAGTGGTTCCTGACTTTCCTTCTCACTCTTCTTTGACCCTGAAATGGACCCCACTTGCCTCATGCACAGTTTTAAGAGCCATAATGTAGCTAGAGTTTTCCCCAGTCCTGATTGGCCCTGAAAACTCTAGCTACACCATAATGATTTAATGTGTTTGTTTCTCATCTGTCCTTTCACACTGGAAGTCCATAAGAACAAAATCTATGCTTTTCATGCTATGCCCACCCTGTATTTATAATGCCTAAAACTGTATGATACCAGGCAAACCGCCAATTAATAATTGTTAAATGTTGAATAAATTTCTATTTTAGAGCAGAAGTCTAGCTCACACCCACTTCTCTTCAGTCACTCACAACTCTCTCCTCCTTCCCTTACCAATCAAGAAATTCCCACTCTATACTAGAGTGACTTTTCTGCTGCCATCCCCCAACACCTCCTCTGTCTCTGTGTCCTTCTTCATCTTCTCTATTTTTCTTTCTCTTTCGAAAACCCTATATGAATCAATCTTTTAAAGGTTTCTGCATCCAGGTAGAGTAACTAATGCACAGAGGTTCTTGACAACATGACCACAAGTCCAGTGCCTGAGCTCAAAATTACCCTCACTAGAAGAATAAGACAATAATCTAATGAAGGCATGGTACATGTCATGGCACGGAAAGGGGACTTTTCGCACAAAGATCCTTGCACAGATGAGTTGGGAACAATATATGAAACCAGCTTTCAGCTTCCCCATGAAATCCTACACAACCAACTCTAGAACTTGTACTTTTGTTATGCCCTGCAGTCTCACAGCACCATAAAACAGTAAACCCTGAGTGTCTGTGCTGCCCACTCTGCCTAGGAACAGACTCCCACCCATTTTAGGTGGTTTTACCTCTGGCTTTCATGTGATGAGCTGGTCCCGAGTCTCTAGACTCCCATGTTTCTGTGAAAAAAGCTTTGGCAACCAGCCAAGGGATGCCTTTCCAAACACTCAGGGGTCCTAGAGCCTTGGTCAGAATGTGTGGCCTTTCTACCACCCTCACGCTACCCTTCATTCCTGTACCATCTAGAAAGCCCATTGCAAAAGCAGTTAAGGGCACTATCATGGATCCTAAATTATGTATTAGATGACATTCAAACGCTTTTTAAAATTTACATTCCTACCCTACCCTCTTCACTTCCTCTCCTCATGCCAAGAATCAGCACAGAATTTACTGGAAACAGAATGAAAGTCATCAAGAGTCTTCTAGGGCTAGCTTTCCAAAGTGCTTGCCCAGTTGATGAGAGGCCAGAGACCCAAGGGTCACACTGTCTCTTATCCTTAGTGGCCATGAGGCCTTGGCCAAGTGATTTACAATCGGGATGTCTCGCCTTATCCATTTGTAGAGACGTGAAGAGGCCACCTCCAAAGACATTGTCAAAATTGAGAGCTTGTACATCTCCAGAGATTGGAAGAAGTGAGGAGATATAACAAGACTCTAGCCAGCCTTAGTCCGCACAAGAGACTTTCATTCAGGGTACAACTGAACTCTCTTCCTTTCCCTTGACTTCTGAGCCAAGTCCCAGACATGACCCAGACAACATCTGAGGGACTCCCAGCTCCCAGGAGAGAGTGTGCTGGGAGGAAGTCTCCCTGGCTGGGCATGTTGCAGGGTCTGAACCAGCATGGGATGAAGCTGTGGCCAAAGTGGGTCGAGGACACACGAGGCAAAGAAGCCAGAGGGGCCTGGATGTGGTTCCTGCCCTGCTCTTCTCTGACCTTTTCTTTACCACTGCAAACTTTTCTGGTTTTTTCTCTCCTTTCACCTCTCTGCCCTTTATTTTTTCCTCTTTCCTTCATTGCACCCATTCTTTCTTTCTTTCCTTTCTTCCCTCTGTCACCCCCAGACCCTCCCCGTTCTTAATCTCCTCTTTGCTCTCACTTCTGTCCACTTCTTTATTGCTTCTGCTTGTTCTTTTCCATCCTCTCTCTCTCACTTCCATTGTCCTTCTCTTTGTCATGGGGATGACCTCCCACTCTGTGTCACTCTGCCCGCCTGCCTGTCTTCTGGTTTCCTCCCCCCCCCCCCCCCCCCCCCCCCCCCCCGAGAAAGGATTTCTCTGTGTAGCTTTGCGCCTTTCCTGGAACTCACTTTGTAGACCAGGCTAACCTCGAACACACAGAGATCTGCCTGCCTCTGCCTCCCGAGTCCTGGTTTCTTCATGGAGCTCTCTTTGACTTGCTGTCTCCGTGTCTGCATCTTTGTTCCTTCTTTTTCATTCTCTTCACTTATCATTTCTCAGTGTCTGCCTTGTGAAATCTCAGGATCTTTCTTCTTCCACCATTCTGTACATTAGCTGAGCATGGCCAAGCATACCTGATGTCACCAGGGGCCAGAGTCTCTGGGGTCTCCCCAGTCATGAAGAGTGTGAACTTTCCTTGGCTATGGTACCCAGCTTTATTGGTCAGACAATGAGGGTGAGTGGGGCAGCTTAGAGACTTAATTCTCTTCAACATCAGGTCACACTGACCTCTCCAAAATGCACATTTGGGGCCCCAGAGAGGGGAAGAGCTGTCTTCAAGCCAGAAGCAAACACAGCCATGTATCCCTAGCCAAGAGAGACTCACAGAGGAAAAATAATGCTGTTTTCCAGCCGACAGACAGCGAGGCTCCTAAAACCTGCTGGGGACTCTAAGGCAGGCTGTTTCTTTCTTCAGACTGCGTCAGGATTTCATCCAGAAATGGGATACCAGCCAGGATTCCAGAAGGACAGGGCACAGACGGCTCATATGAACTTGTAGAGGGTGGAAATGGGTGGAAACTGACTCTGAACTACAAAGATAGTCCTTGAATGGCAAGCAGAGGAGCTGGACTTCCTTCTGCAGGTAACAGGGAGTCATCAAAGTCTTTTGAGGGGATATAGAATGGATTTTAACCTGTGCTTTAAGGTAATGATCTTAACCATAGTGTGGAACATAGGCTAGGTTGGATTGAAGGTCAGATAGACCTTTGGATGCAGGCAGAAAGAGAAAGATTGGGTCTTATAGTTTGGAACTTTGTGAAAAATGTGCTGGGCCAAAATGGAGCAGCATGGCTTAGCTCATTTCCAAAATATCTGGAGACAGCTCCTTCTTTACTT